>NC_038043.1:7573128-7893488 GCF_002211085.1 Panicum hallii | reverse complement strand
GTAATCATACATCTCAGCAGTGCATCATGTTCATGGTTATATACCGAGCATTGCACTCTGAATTGAAGCATCTTATCATTATCCCTTGATTGCATCAGCATCAATAGGCATGTTTTACAATCAACCTCATTTAAATCATTCAGGTAACAAACTCTGAGCAAGAATATTTCAAACATCACTTTGTCAATCCCTTGTACTATCCTTACTTGTTATCCATGAGTTTTGTGATGAATGTCATCGACATTTATCGTCCTTATGTATAATCTCTTATCTTGTCAAACTCATCTATGTACAATCTTTTCATGTTCTCGTTATACTCATCTCGTCATGCTCTCGTCATCAACCTCAAATCTTCTCTCTGTGTGATTGTTTCTGCTACCTTTGATGGGTGATTTACTTCTCTCCCTTAAGAGTCTTTCGTCCGAATCTCGGGACGAGATTCTTTTTAGGGGGGAAGGCTGTGACAGTTCATGTATTTGTAATGCTAGGCAAATATTTTGTTAGTGTGAAATATGTGTTTGTTAGTGTAGAGCTCATGTGTGTTATGTGAAACTTTCGAAAACTTAAAAGTGCAAGTAAAAAGGGTATTTTTGTAATTACAGAAAAACCTAAGGTTGTTTTTGTAAAATGTATTTGTATTAAGATATTTTGAAATGAGTAAAGGGTGGTTTTGCAAATATATTTTTCTTACCTTATGTTTTGTAAAAATATATATATATTTACTCGAAAGTTTGCATTGGAAATGCGTGTGTTGAAATATGTAAAAATTTTGGGTAAAATGGTGAAAATAAGGGTGTTTATGTAATTTTATAAAAGTACAAGCCCTTTTATGCAAAGTAATTGATTTACAAAAGTAACTTTCAAAATTACTTAGGACTAAAGTGCAAAAGATGCAAGTCATCATGACACGTCTATCCAATCATTATGACGATTCTATCCCGTCATTATGACGTGTCATAAATGCTTGCATTTAGGTCCTGAATTTTATAAAATTTCGTTCTTTAGGACAAACACAATACAAATCCAACTTTTATTCAAAACTTCACGTGTAAAAATACAAATTTTGAGTTTTTGAACTTGGGCCCTAAAGCAATGTTGTAGAGTTTGAAAAACTCTCCAACTTTCATTTTGGGCATTTCTTCATTTGAGTTTTAAATCAACGGAAATTTTACTTTACGAACGAGCCCCTGCAGTTTTCTAAATTTACGCAAAGGTCCTTGAGAAATCCTATTTCCCTTTCTCCTCTGTTCTTCTTCTCCCTCTGCTCTATCCGTTTCCAGGCACCTCTCTTTTCCCCTCCCCCTCTCTTCCATCCACTGGTGCTAGGCGTTTGGGCCGGCACGGGGCAAGCGGCAGCCCAAGCGCGGCGGCGGCGGCGCGGAGCGGGGCCGGCCTAGGCGAGCGCGTTGGCGGCTCAGGCGCGTGCGGCAGCAGGGCGCTGGGCGGCCCGAGCGAGCGGCAGCGCCAGAGCGAGGCAGGCCCGAGCGGCGAGTGGAGGCGCAGCGCTGGCGGGGCGGCGCCCAGGCGGTGGCTCGGCGCGGGGCGAGCGGAGCTGGGCGCGGGCAGGTGGCCCAGCAGCGGCAGGCGTTGGGCGGGCCGCGGCAGGCGAGCGCAGGGAGCAGCGGGCCCAGGGCGGCGGCCGTTGGAGCCAGGCGCGCGCGGGCGGCTGCAGCAGGCCGACGGCGCGCGGACGCGGGGCCCAGGCGGGGAGGCGCTGCGCAGGAGCGGAGGCCGAGCTGGCGAGGCGTGCGGCTCACGGCACCAGGCGGGTGCGGGCGTGTGTGGAGGCAGGTGGCGTGCAGGTGGGCGCCGGCGGCGCGCGGAGTGCAGAGCGCGCGGTTGGTGAGGCCGGCAGCACGCGGAGGCAGGCGCGGGCCGCGGTGCAAGGTGCAGACGGGCGGCCCAGGCGCGCGGGCAAGTGGAGACGTGGGCGCTGCGTGGCACAAGCTCGCGGGAGCAGCGAACAGGAGCGGACGTGCACGGCAACGGGAGTGTGGTGGTGCACGGGGGCGAGCGAGTATGCGCGGGCGAGCCTGAGACGGTGCGTGTGAGAGCAAGCGCACAGGCGGACGGCTGCGGCGCAAGGAGGCGCCGGGCAAGCGGGCTAGCGGGCCAGAACGGAGTGCACGCGGCGAGCGAAGACGCGCTAGTGGCGTGTCGCTGCGGATGCTAGCGCGGGGAGCGGCTCGGTTCTGGCGCTCGGGATTGACAGGTGCAGGAGCATGGGCGTCGAGCGAGTACGGGAGCTGAAGCGGCATGGTTTCGGCGGTGCAGGAGCTCGCGTGCTGAAGAGCCGGTGCAGGAGTGAAGCGGTAGTGTGTACAGATGCGGTGCTAAGGGCGGGGCGTACAGGCAGCATTGGAAAGGCGCGGGGTGGCCGGGCATGGTGAACCCGGAGGAGCAGCACGGCCGCGTCTAGGCGACTCTTGGGATCATTCGCGAGATGCGGGAACGCGGTGACTGTATCGAGGACGCAACCAAGGTGTTCGACGAAATGCTAGCCGCGAGAGAAGTGAAGCTGAGCCTGCGAAGTGGGAGCGGGTCAAGGATGCGCGCGGCTCGGACATGTGCACATGCGATGCGGCAAGGCCGAGGTGAGTGCGAGCTCGGCAACAGGAGGAGCTATGCAGAGCATTGACGAGCAGGGCAACGACATGCAGGGCGGCGGCGTGCAACGCATGGCAGTGTTCCCGCTGGGCGAGCTGGGCCGCGACCGAGTTGATGTGCAATGCATTGATCAAAGGCCGTCGAGGAAAGGGCAACGGAAGACACGGCCCTAATGCAAGTAGACCACGGTCTTCGTGAATGCGGAGGTGGAAGTGTAGCATGGCGAGTCGGAAGGAGAAGCGGCGAAACGGAGGCGGCGGTTATAGCGCGGCGGTTTCGAAAGAAGCAACTGTGCGGGTGTGCCGACCGTGTCTCAGCGGCACACGCGCATGGGCAGGGAAGGCTTAACCCGTGAGTAGGAGGATCTTGAGGTTCGCGGAGGATTTGGCATAGCGAACCCATTCGGCTCCATCATCTCGTCCCAGGAGTCCACGACGTCCAGCAGTCCCTGCCTTCGTTGGTCGCTCAACCGTTATCACCACGAATCGCCGCAAGAACTACTTCTTCGGCCATTCTCTAACCACTACAATTCCCGACGAACCTCTTCGTCAACCACGGAATCTCATCATCGTCGAGCTCATCTTATCGTCGCCAATCCTATTCACCCCGGGAATTCACTTCCATTTGTTCTTCTCCACAACAAAGGTTTGCTCTGATTCTTTGAATCTTTCTAATGCCGGCGATTTCTTTGCCGGAATATCGTCGTTAACTTCCTGTTATCCGTTTTCCTGGATCAGGGACTTGATTGCTTCGCTTTAGAAAGTTCTAGGGTGTTTTCTATAAACGTTTACAACTTTTATGTTGTGCTCTTGAATTGAAAATCTTGATTTGATCTAGGTTAAGTGTTAGGAAATGAGTGCTTTATTATACCTTGTGTTGTATGCATGTGTTGTAACTGAATATAGATCATAGGGTATATGTCTTAAGTGCAGATGTGTGATATCTAGTCAATCTTTTCATATGAGTGCTCTTATTCCTTCCATCAAGACTTTAACCTGGTCTTGATTGCCGTTTCCTTAAGATCCTTTTCGTAAAAGGATCCCTGTTAGTTTATGTGCTTTTATTGCTTAGCTTAAACATCTCTGCGGCTATGCTTCCGCATTGACTATCAGTTCAACTGCTAAGCATCCGCTTTCCCTTGAATCCAGGATGTTTCTGTGTAACAGCTGTCAGTCGATGCTTCTACCATCGGCTGGTTAGCTGATACGATTGATACCTTTCTAGTATCGGCTACTGCTGATACAACTCTTTTGTTCTGTCCTACATCGGCAGATGCACCCATAATCTTAGGGTTCTTGCCATCGGCCGACCCAAGCCGATTTTGGTTACTTTTCCATATCGGTTATGGCCGATCGATCCTTAGTTTTCCCATCTCCTTATCCACACACTTCTATCAGTCGATTTAGCAACTGAGAAATCGGCTACATATCTATCGGTTCTATACCCTTAACCATACCCCATCGGCTGTACGTCACTCAATAGTTGTGCTGACGTAATCGAGCCGATACAACCACACCTAGTTACCCAGGATAACACTTAAGCACATCTCAATTAAGACAACTGCTTAGAAATCATCCTTCTGCCATGGTAATCGATGCTTTCATCGATCATCTAGGAATCCGATGCATCTTTCCATCGGCTAAACCTCTATTATTTCCAATCGGCTCTGTTGTAATCTTAAACGAATAGCCGATTCTAATTAGTTGTCCTCCCAAAGCTCTGTTTAAGTTTAGTTTCAAATCTTTTTAGTTGTTATGTGAATAGTGTGTTAAATGAGTGTTGAATTGCAACTTTATTGTAAAGTAAAATAGTTTTGTGTGCACACTTGAATGTGATGTTGCATTACATGTAGATACGATTACTTTCGGCAACGGTACCTGCGAAATCTCCCTGGAGTCTACAGAGGATGTTTCTGAAGATCAAGTGAACGTCACCAAGGGATTAACTGAAGCCCCGAACCAAAGTTCGGAAGATGTTAACATTTCTGACTTCAGACCCACCAGTAAAGGCAAGCCCCGGACATAACCTACTATTTTAATTACACTGCACTTTATATCTATTTACATATTCTATGCATTAAGTTCTTAGGTATTGCTTGAAACCCTAGTTGCATTCTCCTAGGAACCAATGTGATGAATACTAGTACTTGAGTCCGACTAACTGCTATGCTAATAGGGCCGGTAGAAGTCGGGTGATTTCCTGTCACTCGCGCGATATAGGAGTTGTAATGATTACATTCCTGTTATCACTATAAGGATGCCGGACGGGAGTTTTGTGAGGTATCATGGTTGATGTGATACCCCGTCTGTGTTGTTGAATTTGATAAGGCCGCGGGGTGTGTTAGCGGTGGTTAAGCATTTGAAAGTACTAACCACATGCCGCGAAATATGGTAAGCGGTAAGCCTAGTAACCAATCAGCCCGAGGAGTGGACATACCTCCCACCACTCGATTGCTTCTTCTGGTTACTTATGTTCGACTGAGGAAATACGTGTTGCAAGGGCAACCAGGAATACGGGTTTTGTAGTCGCGCTACAGACGTATGTCCTGCACGAGTGATGTGCGTATGTTCCTACAGTCGCTTGTGGTGGACCTGTCCACGAGTCGGAATGAAAGGCAAACGGTTGCTTCGGAATGACCCTGTGGTGTTCCAAGCGTGTGTGTTAGGTTTACCTTGCAAGGTTAAATTCGATTCGAATCGTCCGCTTCTCACGAAGATTGAGACTGCTTGATCCCTTTATCACACAGAGTAACAAGAGTAACTATATGATGAGTAATACTGATGGTTGAGATAAAGAACCCTACCTTGCTTGCTTAGTTATAAGTGCTTATCTAGAATGGATAATCACATAGAACTTGAAAGCTAAAAGTTGAAAATAAGGATCTATTCTTAGTTGCTTTTCAGCTGAAATTAAACCCAGAACCATTATAAGCCTACATAAGTCTAGTTATGGGCTAAGTATGCCCAATTCCGGGTAAGCCTTGCTGAGTATTAGTATACTCAGCCTTGCTAGCTTTATGTTTTTCAGGTAAAGCCTTTGAAGACCCTACTCTTTCCTTGTCATGGCCCTGTGCTTTTCCAGAAGATTGGTCCGAGGAATGGGATCCGTCCCCGACCAATACTGATGATCTCGAGTGATGTCGTGTCTGGGCTTAGCATGACATCCACCTTGACGACGTGTTGTAATTCTTCGCGTATGTTTTCCGCTGCTTTTAACCCTAGCTTTATAGTTTGTAATCTTTTCTCTAAATTTGAAACTTCATACTTCTTTTTGGAAACCCTTGTTATGTAATTCCCTAATATGTAAAATGTGATGGTGAATGTATCTCTGGACTCACCATCGTGTGAGGTAACCTTATTTGATCCTGTGTATCGGTGGTTTATCGGGACGTTACCCGACAGGCCAAGGGATTATACCGTTTGAAGCACGTTGGAGCCCTCAGGAATGGACTCACGTACTTGAGCCGGTATAATTCAGGTTGGTTCTGCCACAGCTGGTATCAGAGCTATAAGGTTACTCTGGAGATACATTTTACCTTAAAAATGCTTTCAGTATAAAAGATTGACCAACAAAGTATTTGATAAAACTACGTTGAATCCGTTAAGGATTATGCTTAGTACGTAAAGCCCTAGGGTAATGCTTATAAGGGAAATAGAGGTGGCTATAGTATATGTATATATAACCCTAACTACCAGCATTACTTTTCTGTCAAAACTTAAATTCATGCACAACCCAACCTTACTTTCTGTAACGACATCTTCGATCGTGAGGTAAGGAGGTAAGGATCCTCAGCCAACTGAGGGAGCTTGGCCTTCCCGTCGGTGATGCGAACCGAACGCTGTTTCTCAAGCAGTGGCCTACTTGAGATGCTGCCAATGTACCAACTTCGGTTGACTACATTGGGAGTATATGGTTCGGCGCAGGGTATGGCGATCGCAGATCATACCCCCACATTTTGCGGTACCCCCGTGAATACGTTATCTCGATAACGTATGTTAACGTTGTCTGTACAGCGGTAATTATACAGATGCTGTTTCTATAGTGAACAGTAATGATTGGGGACGCTTTCATGACATGCTGGCATGAAAGGTTCAATATATACATATTGTGTTTTCTGTAGGAATGCTAACCACGATTCGATAGGCTTTGAACGGTTAGGATTATCGACTAGTTATTATAGGGAGAGACGTATTTATATGATGCCACCGTACTTAACCACGTAAGACCAAGATTACTTGGCAGTTATTTTTGTTTGTGAGGACGTATAGAACGTGCATGCATCTTGTTATCGTGGATTGACCTGATTGTCTTGTTTGTTATGTGATTGTATTGAAATATGTTGCTTGTATCTAAATGCCTGTATAGACTTTGTGTTGTGGGAGCCAATGTAATCTGATAGGCTATCCTAGAGTTGGGAAAGTCTTTAGTGAATCAAATCAGTTGGGTCATGTTTGGACCTTATCGTCGATCTTAGCTTGACCGCTAAATCAAATCCTTGATCTTGTTTTAAATCTGTTTCGGCAGAATCATTGAGTTCCTTCCTTTGATGGTCACATTTTGATAATCATCAACAAACCCTTTAATTCATCATTCAGTGATTCATCCATCCTTTCATGATGTTGTACCCTATATTGTGGGCTATTCTAGTTACAACATCTGAATGTCGCACCTTCAGTTTTTGCTCAGATGATTTTGAACAAATTAAAAAGATGTATAACAATAATCACTTTTTGAATACAATTCTCCTAGCGAAAGTCATGCATCATAACATATACCATCTTTGGTCAATGTATAGTGTTGCATCATCATCGAAAGCCCGTAGACTAACTAACGAGTGTGCCTCTTGTACAGCTTTAGGTTGTTTTCGGCTTCTTAAGACCTATCTTGCTGCTGTTGGCACTATAGGGTTGCTATTCCTCTTTTGTGGTGGTGTTTAATCACATGATCATGTTGCCGTGTCGGAACCTAAGGCCTCATGTGTGCTGCAGCCATATGATTGAGCCATTAGGAGCGCACTGGTGACTAGGTACATGTGACGTAACAACACTGCAAACTCTTCTTATGCAACCTTACTAGTGTCCTAACTTTTAATCTTTGTCTAAGGATATAGGACTACCCAGGTGTTAGTTCCGAGAGAACGGTTGTAGGATGCAAGTCATATGCATCATCAACTCATGAGGGTATGCATCATACTTCATGCATTTTATACGAGCATACATTGCAAGTATCATCATCCTTGCATCATGGTGTATACATCATTTGGTCAACATCATGGTAATTGCATTGTGGCATATGCATCATTTTGGTCATGCATGGGATTCCTCATCCTCATGTTGCATCATCATTGTAATCATACATCTCAGCAGTGCATCATGTTCATGGTTATATACCGAGCATTGCACTCTGAATTGAAGCATCTTATCATTATCCCTTGATTGCATCAGCATCAATAGGCATGTTTTACAATCAACCTCATTTAAATCATTCAGGTAACAAACTCTGAGCAAGAATATTTCAAACATCACTTTGTCAATCCCTTGTACTATCCTTACTTGTTATCCATGAGTTTTGTGATGAATGTCATCGACATTTATCGTCCTTATGTATAATCTCTTATCTTGTCAAACTCATCTATGTACAATCTTTTCATGTTCTCGTTATACTCATCTCGTCATGCTCTCGTCATCAACCTCAAATCTTCTCTGTGTGATTGTTTTCTGCTACCTTTGATGGGTGATTTACTTCTCTTCCCTTAAGAGTCTTTCGTCCGAATCTCGGGACGAGATTCTTTTTAGGGGGGAAGGCTGTGACAGTTCATGTATTTGTAATGCTAGGCAAATATTTTGTTAGTGTGAAATATGTGTTTGTTAGTGTAGAGCTCATGTGTGTTATGTGAAACTTTCGAAAACTTAAAAGTGCAAGTAAAAAGGGTATTTTTGTAATTACAGAAAAACCTAAGGTTGTTTTTGTAAAATGTATTTGTATTAAGATAATTTTGAAATGAGTAAAGGGTGGTTTTGCAAATATATTTTTCTTACCTTATGTTTTGTAAAAATATATATATATTTACTCGAAAGTTGCATTGGAAATGCGTGTGTTGAAATATGTAAAAATTTTGGGTAAAATGGTGAAAATAAGGGTGTTTATGTAATTTTATAAAAGTACAAGCCCTTTTATGCAAAGTAATTGATTTACAAAAGTAACTTTCAAAATTACTTAGGACTAAAGTGCAAAAGATGCAAGTCATCATGACACGTCTATCCAATCATTATGACGATTCTATCCCGTCATTATGACGTGTCATAAATGCTTGCATTTAGGTCCTGAATTTTATAAAATTTCGTTCTTTAGGACAAACACAATACAAATCCAACTTTTATTCAAAACTTCACGTGTAAAAATACAAATTTTGAGTTTTTGAACTTGGGCCCTAAAGCAATGTTGTAGAGTTTGAAAAACTCTCCAACTTTTATTTTGGGCATTTCTTCATTTGAGTTTTAAATCAACGGGAAATTTTACTTTACGAACGAGCCCCTGCAGTTTTCTAAATTTACGCAAAGGTCCTTGAGAAATCCTATTTCCCTTTCTCCTCTGTTCTTCTTCTCCCTCTGCTCTATCCGTTTCCAGGCACCTCTCTTTTCCCCTCCCCCTCTCTTCCATCCACTGGTGCTAGGCGTTTGGGCCGGCACGGGGCAGGCGGCAGCCCAAGCGCGGCGGCGGCGGCGCGGAGCGGGGCCGGCCCAGGCGAGCGCGTTGGCGGCTCAGGCGCGTGCGGCAGCAGGGCGCTGGGCGGCCCGAGCGAGCGGCAGCGCCAGAGCGAGGCAGGCCCGAGCGGCGAGTGGAGGCGCAGCGCTGGCGGGGCGGCGCCCAGGCGGTGGCTCGGCGCGGGGCGAGCGGAGCTGGGCGCGGGCAGGTGGCCCAGCAGCGGCAGGCGTTGGGCGGGCCGCGGCAGGCGAGCGCAGGGAGCAGCGGGCCCAGGGCGGCGGCCGTTGGAGCCAGGCGCGCGCGGGCGGCTGCAGCAGGCCGACGGCGCGCGGACGCGGGGCCCAGGCGGGGAGGCGCTGCGCAGGAGCGGAGGCCGAGCTGGCGAGGCGTGCGGCTCACGGCACCAGGCGGGTGCGGGCGTGTGTGGAGGCAGGTGGCGTGCAGGTGGGCGCCGGCGGCGCGCGGAGTGCAGAGCGCGCGGTTGGTGAGGCCGGCAGCACGCGGAGGCAGGCGCGGGCCGCGGTGCAAGGTGCAGACGGGCGGCCCAGGCGCGCGGGCAAGTGGAGACGTGGGCGCTGCGTGGCACAAGCTCGCGGGAGCAGCGAACAGGAGCGGACGTGCACGGCAACGGGAGTGTGGTGGTGCACGGGGGCGAGCGAGTATGCGCGGGCGAGCCTGAGACGGTGCGTGTGAGAGCAAGCGCACAGGCGGACGGCTGCGGCGCAAGGAGGCGCCGGGCAAGCGGGCTAGCGGGCCAGAACGGAGTGCACGCGGCGAGCGAAGACGCGCTAGTGGCGTGTCGCTGCGGATGCTAGCGCGGGGGAGCGGCTCGGTTCTGGCGCTCGGGATTGACAGGTGCAGGAGCATGGGCGTCGAGCGAGTACGGGAGCTGAAGCGGCATGGTTTCGGCGGTGCAGGAGCTCGCGTGCTGAAGAGCCGGTGCAGGAGTGAAGCGGTAGTGTGTACAGATGCGGTGCTGAGGGCGGGGCGTACAGGCAGCATTGGAAAGGCGCGGGGTGGCCGGGCATGGTGAACCCGGAGGAGCAGCACGGCCGCGTCTAGGCGACTCTTGGGATCATTCGCGAGATGCGGGAACGCGGTGACTGTATCGAGGACGCAACCAAGGTGTTCGACGAAATGCTAGCCGCGAGAGAAGTGAAGCTGAGCCTGCGAAGTGGGAGCGGGTCAAGGATGCGCGCGGCTCGGACATGTGCACATGCGATGCGGCAAGGCCGAGGTGAGTGCGAGCTCGGCAACAGGAGGAGCTATGCAGAGCATTGACGAGCAGGGCAACGACATGCAGGGCGGCGGCGTGCAACGCATGGCAGTGTTCCCGCTGGGCGAGCTGGGCCGCGACCGAGTTGATGTGCAATGCATTGATCAAAGGCCGTCGAGGAAAGGGCAACGGAAGACACGGCCCTAATGCAAGTAGACCACGGTCTTCGTGAATGCGGAGGTGGAAGTGTAGCATGGCGAGTCGGAAGGAGAAGCGGCGAAACGGAGGCGGCGGTTATAGCGCGGCGGTTTCGAAAGAAGCAACTGTGCGGGTGTGCCGACCGTGTCTCAGCGGCACACGCGCATGGGCAGGGAAGGCTTAACCCGTGAGTAGGAGGATCTTGAGGTTCGCGGAGGATTTGGCATAGCGAACCTATTCGGCTCCATCATCTCGTCCCAGGAGTCCACGACGTCCAGCAGTCCCTGCCTTCGTTGGTCGCTCAACCGTTATCACCACGAATCGCCGCAAGAACTACTTCTTCGGCCATTCTCTAACCACTACAATTCCCGACGAACCTCTTCGTCAACCACGGAATCTCATCATCGTCGAGCTCATCTTATCGTCGCCAATCCTATTCACCCCGGGAATTCACTTCCATTTGTTCTTCTCCACAACAAAGGTTTGCTCTGATTCTTTGAATCTTTCTAATGCCGGCGATTTCTTTGCCGGAATATCGTCGTTAACTTCCTGTTATCCGTTTTCCTGGATCAGGGACTTGATTGCTTCGCTTTAGAAAGTTATAGGGTGTTTTCTGTAAACGTTTACAACTTTTATGTTGTGCTCTTGAATTGAAAATCTTGATTTGATCTAGGTTAAGTGTTAGGAAATGAGTGCTTTATTATACCTTGTGTTGTATGCATGTGTTGTAACTGAATATAGATCATAGGGTATATGTCTTAAGTGCAGATGTGTGATATCTAGTCAATCTTTTCATATGAGTGCTCTTATTCCTTCCATCAAGACTTTAACCTGGTCTTGATTGCCGTTTCCTTAAGATCCTTTTCGTAAAAGGATCCCTGTTAGTTTATGTGCTTTTATTGCTTAGCTTAAACATCTCTGCGGCTATGCTTCCGCATTGACTATCAGTTCAACTGCTAAGCATCCGCTTTCCCTTGAATCCAGGATGTTTCTGTGTAACAGCTGTCAGTCGATGCTTCTACCATCGGCTGGTTAGCTGATACGATTGATACCTTTCTAGTATCGGCTACTGCTGATACAACTCTTTTGTTCTGTCCTACATCGGCAGATGCACCCATAATCTTAGGGTTCTTGCCATCGGCCGACCCAAGCCGATTTTGGTTACTTTTCCATATCGGTTATGGCCGATCGATCCTTAGTTTTCCCATCTCCTTATCCACACACTTCTATCAGTCGATTTAGCAACTGAGAAATCGGCTACATATCTATCGGTTCTATACCCTTAACCATACCCCATCGGCTGTACGTCACTCAATAGTTGTGCTGACGTAATCGAGCCGATACAACCACACCTAGTTACCCAGGATAACACTTAAGCACATCTCAATTAAGACAACTGCTTAGAAATCATCCTTCTGCCATGGTAATCGATGCTTTCATCGATCATCTAGGAATCCGATGCATCTTTCCATCGGCTAAACCTCTATTATTTCCAATCGGCTCTGTTGTAATCTTAAACGAATAGCCGATTCTAATTAGTTGTCCTCCCAAAGCTCTGTTTAAGTTTAGTTTCAAATCTTTTTAGTTGTTATGTGAATAGTGTGTTAAATGAGTGTTGAATTGCAACTTTATTGTAAAGTAAAATAGTTTTGTGTGCACACTTGAATGTGATGTTGCATTACATGTAGATACGATTACTTTCGGCAACGGTACCTGCGAAATCTCCCTAGAGTCTACAGAGGATGTTTCTGAAGATCAAGTGAACGTCACCAAGGGATTAACTGAAGCCCCGAACCAAAGTTCGGAAGATGTTAACATTTCTGACTTCAGACCCACCAGTAAAGGCAAGCCCCGGACATAACCTACTATTTTAATTACACTGCACTTTATATCTATTTACATATTCTATGCATTAAGTTCTTAGGTATTGCTTGAAACCCTAGTTGCATTCTCCTAGGAACCAATGTGATGAATACTAGTACTTGAGTCCGACTAACTGCTATGCTAATAGGGCCGGTAGAAGTCGGGTGATTTCCTGTCACTCGCGCGATATAGGAGTTGTAATGATTACATTCCTGTTATCACTATAAGGATGCCGGACGGGAGTTTTGTGAGGTATCATGGTTGATGTGATACCCCGTCTGTGTTGTTGAATTTGATAAGGCCGCGGGGTGTGTTAGCGGTGGTTAAGCATTTGAAAGTACTAACCACATGCCGCGAAATATGGTAAGCGGTAAGCCTAGTAACCAATCAGCCCGAGGAGTGGACATACCTCCCACCACTCGATTGCTTCTTCTGGTTACTTATGTTCGACTGAGGAAATACGTGTTGCAAGGGCAACCAGGAATACGGGTTTTGTAGTCGCGCTACAGACGTATGTCCTGCACGAGTGATGTGCGTATGTTCCTACAGTCGCTTGTGGTGGACCTGTCCACGAGTCGGAATGAAAGGCAAACGGTTGCTTCGGAATGACCCTGTGGTGTTCCAAGCGTGTGTGTTAGGTTTACCTTGCAAGGTTAAATTCGATTCGAATCGTCCGCTTCTCACGAAGATTGAGACTGCTTGATCCCTTTATCACACAGAGTAACAAGAGTAACTATATGATGAGTAATACTGATGGTTGAGATAAAGAACCCTACCTTGCTTGCTTAGTTATAAGTGCTTATCTAGAATGGATAATCACATAGAACTTGAAAGCTAAAAGTTGAAAATAAGGATCTATTCTTAGTTGCTTTTCAGCTGAAATTAAACCCAGAACCATTATAAGCCTACATAAGTCTAGTTATGGGCTAAGTATGCCCAATTCCGGGTAAGCCTTGCTGAGTATTAGTATACTCAGCCTTGCTAGCTTTATGTTTTTCAGGTAAAGCCTTTGAAGACCCTACTCTTTCCTTGTCATGGCCCTGTGCTTTTCCAGAAGATTGGTCCGAGGAATGGGATCCGTCCCCGACCAATACTGATGATCTCGAGTGATGTCGTGTCTGGGCTTAGCATGACATCCACCTTGACGACGTGTTGTAATTCTTCGCGTATGTTTTCCGCTGCTTTTAACCCTAGCTTTATAGTTTGTAATCTTTTCTCTAAATTTGAAACTTCATACTTCTTTTTGGAAACCCTTGTTATGTAATTCCCTAATATGTAAAATGTGATGGTGAATGTATCTCTGGACTCACCATCGTGTGAGGTAACCTTATTTGATCCTGTGTATCGGTGGTTTATCGGGACGTTACCCGACAGGCCAAGGGATTATACCGTTTGAAGCACGTTGGAGCCCTCAGGAATGGACTCACGTACTTGAGCCGGTATAATTCAGGTTGGTTCTGCCACAGCTGGTATCAGAGCTATAAGGTTACTCTGGAGATACATTTTACCTTAAAAATGCTTTCAGTATAAAAGATTGACCAACAAAGTATTTGATAAAACTACGTTGAATCCGTTAAGGATTATGCTTAGTACGTAAAGCCCTAGGGTAATGCTTATAAGGGAAATAGAGGTGGCTATAGTATATGTATATATAACCCTAACTACCAGCATTACTTTTCTGTCAAAACTTAAATTCATGCACAACCCAACCTTACTTTCTGTAACGACATCTTCGATCGTGAGGTAAGGAGGTAAGGATCCTCAGCCAACTGAGGGAGCTTGGCCTTCCCGTCGGTGATGCGAACCGAACGCTGTTTCTCAAGCAGTGGCCTACTTGAGATGCTGCCAATGTACCAACTTCGGTTGACTACATTGGGAGTATATGGTTCGGCGCAGGGTATGGCGATCGCAGATCATACCCCCGCATTTTGCGGTACCCCCGTGAATACGTTATCTCGATAACGTATGTTAACGTTGTCTGTACAGCGGTAATTATACAGATGCTGTTTCTATAGTGAACAGTAATGATTGGGGACGCTTTCATGACATGCTGGCATGAAAGGTTCAATATATACATATTGTGTTTTCTGTAGGAATGCTAACCACGATTCGATAGGCTTTGAACGGTTAGGATTATCGACTAGTTATTATAGGGAGAGACGTATTTATATGATGCCACCGTACTTAACCACGTAAGACCAAGATTACTTGGCAGTTATTTTTGTTTGTGAGGACGTATAGAACGTGCATGCATCTTGTTATCGTGGATTGACCTGATTGTCTTGTTTGTTATGTGATTGTATTGAAATATGTTGCTTGTATCTAAATGCCTGTATAGACTTTGTGTTGTGGGAGCCAATGTAATCTGATAGGCTATCCTAGAGTTGGGAAAGTCTTTAGTGAATCAAATCAGTTGGGTCATGTTTGGACCTTATCGTCGATCTTAGCTTGACCGCTAAATCAAATCCTTGATCTTGTTTTAAATCTGTTTCGGCAGAATCATTGAGTTCCTTCCTTTGATGGTCACATTTTGATAATCATCAACAAACCCTTTAATTCATCATTCAGTGATTCATCCATCCTTTCATGATGTTGTACCCTATATTGTGGGCTATTCTAGTTACAACATCTGAATGTCGCACCTTCAGTTTTTGCTCAGATGATTTTGAACAAATTAAAAAGATGTATAACAATAATCACTTTTTGAATACAATTCTCCTAGCGAAAGTCATGCATCATAACATATACCATCTTTGGTCAATGTATAGTGTTGCATCATCATCGAAAGCCCGTAGACTAACTAACGAGTGTGCCTCTTGTACAGCTTTAGGTTGTTTTCGGCTTCTTAAGACCTATCTTGCTGCTGTTGGCACTATAGGGTTGCTATTCCTCTTTTGTGGTGGTGTTTAATCACATGATCATGTTGCCGTGTCGGAACCTAAGGCCTCATGTGTGCTGCAGCCATATGATTGAGCCATTAGGAGCGCACTGGTGACTAGGTACATGTGACGTAACAACACTGCAAACTCTTCTTATGCAACCTTACTAGTGTCCTAACTTTTAATCTTTGTCTAAGGATATAGGACTACCCAGGTGTTAGTTCCGAGAGAACGGTTGTAGGATGCAAGTCATATGCATCATCAACTCATGAGGGTATGCATCATACTTCATGCATTTTATACGAGCATACATTGCAAGTATCATCATCCTTGCATCATGGTGTATACATCATTTGGTCAACATCATGGTAATTGCATTGTGGCATATGCATCATTTTGGTCATGCATGGGATTCCTCATCCTCATGTTGCATCATCATTGTAATCATACATCTCAGCAGTGCATCATGTTCATGGTTATATACCGAGCATTGCACTCTGAATTGAAGCATCTTATCATTATCCCTTGATTGCATCAGCATCAATAGGCATGTTTTACAATCAACCTCATTTAAATCATTCAGGTAACAAACTCTGAGCAAGAATATTTCAAACATCACTTTGTCAATCCCTTGTACTATCCTTACTTGTTATCCATGAGTTTTGTGATGAATGTCATCGACATTTATCGTCCTTATGTATAATCTCTTATCTTGTCAAACTCATCTATGTACAATCTTTTCATGTTCTCGTTATACTCATCTCGTCATGCTCTCGTCATCAACCTCAAATCTTCTCTGTGTGATTGTTTTCTGCTACCTTTGATGGGTGATTTACTTCTCTTCCCTTAAGAGTCTTTCGTCCGAATCTCGGGACGAGATTCTTTTTAGGGGGGAAGGCTGTGACAGTTCATGTATTTGTAATGCTAGGCAAATATTTTGTTAGTGTGAAATATGTGTTTGTTAGTGTAGAGCTCATGTGTGTTATGTGAAACTTTCGAAAACTTAAAAGTGCAAGTAAAAAGGGTATTTTTGTAATTACAGAAAAACCTAAGGTTGTTTTTGTAAAATGTATTTGTATTAAGATAATTTTGAAATGAGTAAAGGGTGGTTTTGCAAATATATTTTTCTTACCTTATGTTTTGTAAAAATATATATATATTTACTCGAAAGTTGCATTGGAAATGCGTGTGTTGAAATATGTAAAAATTTTGGGTAAAATGGTGAAAATAAGGGTGTTTATGTAATTTTATAAAAGTACAAGCCCTTTTATGCAAAGTAATTGATTTACAAAAGTAACTTTCAAAATTACTTAGGACTAAAGTGCAAAAGATGCAAGTCATCATGACACGTCTATCCAATCATTATGACGATTCTATCCCGTCATTATGACGTGTCATAAATGCTTGCATTTAGGTCCTGAATTTTATAAAATTTCGTTCTTTAGGACAAACACAATACAAATCCAACTTTTATTCAAAACTTCACGTGTAAAAATACAAATTTTGAGTTTTTGAACTTGGGCCCTAAAGCAATGTTGTAGAGTTTGAAAAACTCTCCAACTTTCATTTTGGGCATTTCTTCATTTGAGTTTTAAATCAACGGGAAATTTTACTTTACGAACGAGCCCCTGCAGTTTTCTAAATTTACGCAAAGGTCCTTGAGAAATCCTATTTCCCTTTCTCCTCTGTTCTTCTTCTCCCTCTGCTCTATCCGTTTCCAGGCACCTCTCTTTTCCCCTCCCCCTCTCTTCCATCCACTGGTGCTAGGCGTTTGGGCCGGCACGGGGCAGGCGGCAGCCCAAGCGCGGCGGCGGCGGCGCGGAGCGGGGCCGGCCCAGGCGAGCGCGTTGGCGGCTCAGGCGCGTGCGGCAGCAGGGCGCTGGGCGGCCCGAGCGAGCGGCAGCGCCAGAGCGAGGCAGGCCCGAGCGGCGAGTGGAGGCGCAGCGCTGGCGGGGCGGCGCCCAGGCGGTGGCTCGGCGCGGGGCGAGCGGAGCTGGGCGCGGGCAGGTGGCCCAGCAGCGGCAGGCGTTGGGCGGGCCGCGGCAGGCGAGCGCAGGGAGCAGCGGGCCCAGGGCGGCGGCCGTTGGAGCCAGGCGCGCGCGGGCGGCTGCAGCAGGCCGACGGCGCGCGGACGCGGGGCCCAGGCGGGGAGGCGCTGCGCAGGAGCGGAGGCCGAGCTGGCGAGGCGTGCGGCTCACGGCACCAGGCGGGTGCGGGCGTGTGTGGAGGCAGGTGGCGTGCAGGTGGGCGCCGGCGGCGCGCGGAGTGCAGAGCGCGCGGTTGGTGAGGCCGGCAGCACGCGGAGGCAGGCGCGGGCCGCGGTGCAAGGTGCAGACGGGCGGCCCAGGCGCGCGGGCAAGTGGAGACGTGGGCGCTGCGTGGCACAAGCTCGCGGGAGCAGCGAACAGGAGCGGACGTGCACGGCAACGGGAGTGTGGTGGTGCACGGGGGCGAGCGAGTATGCGCGGGCGAGCCTGAGACGGTGCGTGTGAGAGCAAGCGCACAGGCGGACGGCTGCGGCGCAAGGAGGCGCCGGGCAAGCGGGCTAGCGGGCCAGAACGGAGTGCACGCGGCGAGCGAAGACGCGCTAGTGGCGTGTCGCTGCGGATGCTAGCGCGGGGGAGCGGCTCGGTTCTGGCGCTCGGGATTGACAGGTGCAGGAGCATGGGCGTCGAGCGAGTACGGGAGCTGAAGCGGCATGGTTTCGGCGGTGCAGGAGCTCGCGTGCTGAAGAGCCGGTGCAGGAGTGAAGCGGTAGTGTGTACAGATGCGGTGCTGAGGGCGGGGCGTACAGGCAGCATTGGAAAGGCGCGGGGTGGCCGGGCATGGTGAACCCGGAGGAGCAGCACGGCCGCGTCTAGGCGACTCTTGGGATCATTCGCGAGATGCGGGAACGCGGTGACTGTATCGAGGACGCAACCAAGGTGTTCGACGAAATGCTAGCCGCGAGAGAAGTGAAGCTGAGCCTGCGAAGTGGGAGCGGGTCAAGGATGCGCGCGGCTCGGACATGTGCACATGCGATGCGGCAAGGCCGAGGTGAGTGCGAGCTCGGCAACAGGAGGAGCTATGCAGAGCATTGACGAGCAGGGCAACGACATGCAGGGCGGCGGCGTGCAACGCATGGCAGTGTTCCCGCTGGGCGAGCTGGGCCGCGACCGAGTTG
Organism: Panicum hallii; assembly: GCF_002211085.1. NCBI lineage: Eukaryota > Viridiplantae > Streptophyta > Magnoliopsida > Poales > Poaceae > Panicum > Panicum hallii. The sequence continues at coordinate 7,874,857 of NC_038043.1, read as the reverse complement.
ATGTGCAATGCATTGATCAAAGGCCGTCGAGGAAAGGGCAACGGAAGACACGGCCCTAATGCAAGTAGACCACGGTCTTCGTGAATGCGGAGGTGGAAGTGTAGCATGGCGAGTCGGAAGGAGAAGCGGCGAAACGGAGGCGGCGGTTATAGCGCGGCGGTTTCGAAAGAAGCAACTGTGCGGGTGTGCCGACCGTGTCTCAGCGGCACACGCGCATGGGCAGGGAAGGCTTAACCCGTGAGTAGGAGGATCTTGAGGTTCGCGGAGGATTTGGCATAGCGAACCCATTCGGCTCCATCATCTCGTCCCAGGAGTCCACGACGTCCAGCAGTCCCTGCCTTCGTTGGTCGCTCAACCGTTATCACCACGAATCGCCGCAAGAACTACTTCTTCGGCCATTCTCTAACCACTACAATTCCCGACGAACCTCTTCGTCAACCACGGAATCTCATCATCGTCGAGCTCATCTTATCGTCGCCAATCCTATTCACCCCGGGAATTCACTTCCATTTGTTCTTCTCCACAACAAAGGTTTGCTCTGATTCTTTGAATCTTTCTAATGCCGGCGATTTCTTTGCCGGAATATCGTCGTTAACTTCCTGTTATCCGTTTTCCCGGATCAGGGACTTGATTGCTTCGCTTTAGAAAGTTCTAGGGTGTTTTCTGTAAACGTTTACAACTTTTATGTTGTGCTCTTGAATTGAAAATCTTGATTTGATCTAGGTTAAGTGTTAGGAAATGAGTGCTTTATTATACCTTGTGTTGTATGCATGTGTTGTAACTGAATATAGATCATAGGGTATATGTCTTAAGTGCAGATGTGTGATATCTAGTCAATCTTTTCATATGAGTGCTCTTATTCCTTCCATCAAGACTTTAACCTGGTCTTGATTGCCGTTTCCTTAAGATCCTTTTCGTAAAAGGATCCCTGTTAGTTTATGTGCTTTTATTGCTTAGCTTAAACATCTCTGCGGCTATGCTTCCGCATTGACTATCAGTTCAACTGCTAAGCATCCGCTTTCCCTTGAATCCAGGATGTTTCTGTGTAACAGCTGTCAGTCGATGCTTCTACCATCGGCTGGTTAGCTGATACGATTGATACCTTTCTAGTATCGGCTACTGCTGATACAACTCTTTTGTTCTGTCCTACATCGGCAGATGCACCCATAATCTTAGGGTTCTTGCCATCGGCCGACCCAAGCCGATTTTGGTTACTTTTCCATATCGGTTATGGCCGATCGATCCTTAGTTTTCCCATCTCCTTATCCACACACTTCTATCAGTCGATTTAGCAACTGAGAAATCGGCTACATATCTATCGGTTCTATACCCTTAACCATACCCCATCGGCTGTACGTCACTCAATAGTTGTGCTGACGTAATCGAGCCGATACAACCACACCTAGTTACCCAGGATAACACTTAAGCACATCTCAATTAAGACAACTGCTTAGAAATCATCCTTCTGCCATGGTAATCGATGCTTTCATCGATCATCTAGGAATCCGATGCATCTTTCCATCGGCTAAACCTCTATTATTTCCAATCGGCTCTGTTGTAATCTTAAACGAATAGCCGATTCTAATTAGTTGTCCTCCCAAAGCTCTGTTTAAGTTTAGTTTCAAATCTTTTTAGTTGTTATGTGAATAGTGTGTTAAATGAGTGTTGAATTGCAACTTTATTGTAAAGTAAAATAGTTTTGTGTGCACACTTGAATGTGATGTTGCATTACATGTAGATACGATTACTTTCGGCAACGGTACCTGCGAAATCTCCCTGGAGTCTACAGAGGATGTTTCTGAAGATCAAGTGAACGTCACCAAGGGATTAACTGAAGCCCCGAACCAAAGTTCGGAAGATGTTAACATTTCTGACTTCAGACCCACCAGTAAAGGCAAGCCCCGGACATAACCTACTATTTTAATTACACTGCACTTTATATCTATTTACGTATTCTATGCATTAAGTTCTTAGGTATTGCTTGAAACCCTAGTTGCATTCTCCTAGGAACCAATGTGATGAATACTAGTACTTGAGTCCGACTAACTGCTATGCTAATAGGGCCGGTAGAAGTCGGGTGATTCCTGTCACTCGCGCGATATAGGAGTTGTAATGATTACATTCCTGTTATCACTATAAGGATGCCGGACGGGAGTTTTGTGAGGTATCATGGTTGATGTGATACCCCGTCTGTGTTGTTGAATTTGATAAGGCCGCGGGGTGTGTTAGCGGTGGTTAAGCATTTGAAAGTACTAACCACATGCCGCGAAATATGGTAAGCGGTAAGCCTAGTAACCAATCAGCCCGAGGAGTGGACATACCTCCCACCACTCGATTGCTTCTTCTGGTTACTTATGTTCGACTGAGGAAATACGTGTTGCAAGGGCAACCAGGAATACGGGTTTTGTAGTCGCGCTACAGACGTATGTCCTGCACGAGTGATGTGCGTATGTTCCTACAGTCGCTTGTGGTGGACCTGTCCACGAGTCGGAATGAAAGGCAAACGGTTGCTTCGGAATGACCCTGTGGTGTTCCAAGCGTGTGTGTTAGGTTTACCTTGTAAGGTTAAATTCGATTCGAATCGTCCGCTTCTCACGAAGATTGAGACTGCTTGATCCCTTTATCACACAGAGTAACAAGAGTAACTATATGATGAGTAATACTGATGGTTGAGATAAAGAACCCTACCTTGCTTGCTTAGTTATAAGTGCTTATCTAGAATGGATAATCACATAGAACTTGAAAGCTAAAAGTTGAAAATAAGGATCTATTCTTAGTTGCTTTTCAGCTGAAATTAAACCCAGAACCATTATAAGCCTACATAAGTCTAGTTATGGGCTAAGTATGCCCAATTCCGGGTAAGCCTTGCTGAGTATTAGTATACTCAGCCTTGCTAGCTTTATGTTTTTCAGGTAAAGCCTTTGAAGACCCTACTCTTTCCTTGTCATGGCCCTGTGCTTTTCCAGAAGATTGGTCCGAGGAATGGGATCCGTCCCCGACCAATACTGATGATCTCGAGTGATGTCGTGTCTGGGCTTAGCATGACATCCACCTTGACGACGTGTTGTAATTCTTCGCGTATGTTTTCCGCTGCTTTTAACCCTAGCTTTATAGTTTGTAATCTTTTCTCTAAATTTGGAACTTCATACTTCTTTTTGGAAACCCTTGTTATGTAATTCCCTAATATGTAAAATGTGATGGTGAATGTATCTCTGGACTCACCATCGTGTGAGGTAACCTTATTTGATCCTGTGTATCGGTGGTTTATCGGGACGTTACCCGACAGGCCAAGGGATTATACCATTTGAAGCACGTTGGAGCCCTCAGGAATGGACTCACGTACTTGAGCCGGTATAATTCAGGTTGGTTCTGCCACAGCATGCCCCTCCAATGCACCACGTGCACCTCCGACAGAGAGGTGACCACCAAATCACCGGTATCGGAACAACCCGAAGCCCCCCGACACGCGGTGGCTTCAAGCTTTCCGACCTGGAGTAGCAAGTCCAGGTCCTTCTCTAACATGGAGAGGGACCCAGAGGCGTTGGCCTCCTGAAGGTCAGTGGCCGATTCGCATACATCGAGTTGAAATCGGTTATGCAGATCCCTAGATTGGAACAAGTCCAAACCAGGGGGAATTGCCGCAACACCTGAAGAAGTCAAGGCCGGAGCAGACTCCATCTCGATCTGTGCTGCGGAAGTGTGGAGCGGCAAGTTGTCGAGCCCGTCGATGAACTTGTTGAGGTCGCTGCGGAGATCCGCAACGGGGGTTTTTGGCTTCATGTCGATGAGGAATCGTCGGAAACTTCCCGCACCATCTGCGACGCAGACCCATGAACCAAAAACGAATGTCGTGCCCTGAGAAGGAACTGACCTGGCGAAATTGAAAAATGCCATCAAGCTCGCCTGTGGATCTTCGACGCGCTGCCCTACCTGGCGCGCCAGCTGTCGGTGTTTAACCGGCCGCCCACCGAGGGATATGCCCAAGGTGATAAGTTTTGGGCGAGGAGACGCTGAGATCAGGAACTCGAAGGTGCAAGGAACACAAGACTTAGACAGGTTCGGGCCGCACGGAGCGTAACACCCTACGTCCTGTATGGTTTGTATTGCCTTTGATGTAGAATGACCTAATGATCTTCTGTTTTGAGGGGGGTCCCAGACCTCCCTTATATATCCGAGAGGTCAGAGTTACAAAGATGCTAACCAACCCGCTCCGAGGGATCACACCAGAACTGATCTCGAGTAGATCCTCTCCGTGTTGGTTAGCTCTATCTCTTATTTAAACGGGATAAACAAGAGATAAACAAAATGAATAAGAGATAAGACGGGCTTAATCTCTTAAACTTCGTAACATGCCCAGCCCGGTGGCCCCGGGTCTGACACCTAGCACAACTTAACCAAAATGCAACCCAAGGTATTTATATATAAAGGATAAAAGTGGCTAGGAAATCCTTATAGGCATACAGTATTTAAATGCAATATGAAATTGTATTTAAAAGTGATAGGACGTTCATGTTATACTTGCCTTCCTCAAACTCTCCTGGCTGCTGCTCAAACGCGTCTAAAGAAGGTGGCTCCTGGTACTCCTCCGGTGGCTCAACGTCTACTCACGATCGCAACGCCAAACATGGTCCACACATGCACATACATGCAAACAACAACAAAAGATAAGAAACAGTACAACAATACAATAAAACAGCACACAAAATTGAGCTAAAGCTATTCTACGTGTCACAACGATCGTGTGAGCGCAAAAGCCACTTAAAATGGAGCTAAGACGCGAAAACTAGGGCTAAAACAAGGTCTAGGGGCTTAACTGTGAGAAAACTGAAGTTTCCAGGGGGTTCTGTGCAAAAGCTGAGTACTAAAACGTAATTAACCTATAAACTTCAGGGTTAGACTGCAAAACCACGCGTCCAGGGACGGCGGACCCTATTTCTGGAAAGCTTAGGGGCTTCGGTGTAAAAATAGGGGCTTAACCGGAATTACTTTTGAACTGCTCTGGACCGTGGGTTGGTTTCTAATAAACCCAGGGCCTCTTTAGCAAAACTGCTAGGCCCGAAGAGGTATCTTCTAATCTGGGCTATTGGATCTAGATCCGACGATCCGGACCTAATCTAATCTGGATCTAATCCTGGGCGTGGGATTCAAAACGGGCGGCTCAGATTTAAAGAGAGGGCGAACCGGTATCTGCAGATCTGATCCATTGGATCGAGATCTCGTAGCTCAGATCGAAGGGGTGCGCGATCTAATCTTGATCGCAGGCTCTGGATCAGACGGCTAGGGTTTAAAGGGAGCGCGGGGTGGCGGCGTTGGTCACCGGAGACAGGTTTCCGCGGCGGCGCACGGCTCGAGCTCGCCGGACTTCGCCGATTCCGGCGCTCCGGTGGCCAAATCGAGCGCGCTTGGGTCTGGGACCGGCTACGCGACATGCGTAATCCACCTAGGGCCTTGGCGGGGCTCGGCGAGGCTCGGTGACGCGGTTGTGACGGTCGCGGCGGCTCTGCACGGCGGAACTCGCCGGCGTGCGCGCGTGCTTGCTGTTCTGGGCATAAGAAAGGGCGCAAACGGAGCCGCGCGCATGCGCGGTGCAAAGGCAAACCAAAATAGGGCGATGTGGCGGCGGTGCAGTGCTGCAGAGGGCTCGCCCCGGTGGAGCAGCAGTGGTGCAATGCCGGCGTGCACTGTTCCAGCTGCAGCAGCGGGCTACGATCTACTACATCCAGCGCAAAAGGGGCAGGAGAGGGCGCTGGTGCTCACCGAGGGCTCGGATTGCCCGGAGAAGCAGCGCATGGTGGCTGGCGGCGAGGTCCGAGCGGCGGGGATGGGTCGGAGTGGGGAAGAAGCTGCTGCAGAGGTCTTCCGGGCTCTTGGACTACACGGGTCGACTCGTGGTGTTCCTGCGGAGGTGCTACTGGGGTCAAGAGGGTCGGGGGAACCACCGGCAGCGAGGGATCGAGGTGGCGGAGCAAATTACCGGTGGCAACGTCTGGTGCAATTCCGGCCGTTGCACAGGCCGGGGTCGCAGGTGAAGGCCTCGGGAAGCTTCCTGGCGCCGAGGCGGAGCTGCTGCGGGGGTTGGCAAGGGCGGAGGTGCAGCGGGGCGGCGGGTCCGCGGTGGTGCAGGGAGCTTTGCGCGGAGGAGCAAGGCGGCGGTGGCGCTAGGGCTTCGATGGCGGCCGTAGGCTTTAGGGTTAGGGCGCAGGGGGGTTGGGGCGTTGGGGATCCTATTTGTAGGGCGGCGGGGCATCCTCAGCGTGCGGGCCCGACGCGAGGGCTCACCGGAGATCTTGGAGGACTTGGGCGCGTCGGGGAAGAAGGAAACGAGGAGAAAGAAGCGCTGACGAGTGGGGCCGAGTGGTTAGAGAGAGAGAGAGAGCGGGCGCAGCTGGGCTGGCTGGAATGGGCCGCGGGGCGAGGGGAAGAGCGGGGGAGGCGGGCCGAGCACGGGGAAGAAGGAAGGGGAATTGGGCCGCGGGGAAGGGAACCGGCCCAAGGGGGAGAGAGGGTATTTCTTTTCCTTTTTCTTTTTCTAGTTCTTTTGAAACTCAAATCTATTTGACTCAAATGAATTTTTGAATTCAAACCCTCTGCACTCACTCAAATAAAACATATGCACCAGCATGAATGCACAAACATGTTGAACCTAAAATAAATTTAATTCTTTGTGAATTAAATTATAATTAAATGCAAGCTAAACAAAGAAAAACCTTAGAAACTTTATTAAGGCCAATTAAATTTAGTATAAAGAGGAAATTTACATTAGGGTGTTACAATTACCTATTGAGCCATCTTCATATGAAGAAGCAGTAAAAAGTCAAGAGTGGCAAAATGCTATGAAGGAGGAAATTGAAGCACTAAAAGGAAATCAAACATGGGAATTAGTGCCAAAACCAAAGGATGTGAGACCAATATCCTGCAAATGGGTATATAAGATAAAGATTCACTCTGATGGCTCAATTGAGAGGTATAAAGCTCGACTTGTTGCTCGGGGATTCTCTCAACAGTATGGACTGGATTATGAAGAAACATTTAGTCCGGTTGCCAAGATTACAACTGTCCGAGTATTACTTGCACTGGCAGCAACTAAATGATGGAGATTATGGCAGTTGGATGTCAAGAATGCATTCCTACATGGAGAACTTAACAAAGAGATATATATGGTGCAACCAAGAGGCTTTGAGAGTAAGATACATACAGAATATGTTTGCAAATTGAAGAAGGCACTCTATAGTCTTAAACAAGCCCCAAGAGCATGGTATGGAAAGATCGGTGAGTTCCTTATTCAAAATGATTTTGAGGTTGCTCCATCGGATTCTAGTTTGTTTGTGAACTTCAAAGAAGGAAGAATAGCAATAGTTCTTGTTTATGTTGATGACTTAATTATCACGGGAGACAATTTTGAGGAGATACAAAGGATTAGAAAGAATCTCTCCATCCGATTTCAAATGGAGGAGCTTGGAGATTTAAAGCATTTCCTTGGATTGGAGGTGGAGCATACAAAAGAGGGAATATTCTTAGTCAACAAAAATATACCAAATATATTCTTGAAAGGTATGGCATGCTTGACTGCAATCCTACCTCTACTCCTATGGATCCTAATGTGAAGTTCAAAGTGGATGATGATAAGAACTTGGAGGATGTGACCATGTATCAAAAAATGGTTGGAAGTCTCATGTATCTTACACTAACCCGTCCCGATATTGCTTACTACATTGGTGTGGTTAGTCAATATATGAGCAATCCAAAGAAATCTCATCTTGATGCAGTCAAGCGTATTTTAAGGTATGTCAAGGGTACCATCAATTTTGGTATTCTATATAAGAAGATAAAATACTGTCAATTGGTGGCTATTGTGACGCTGACTATGCCGGAGACTATGATACATGTAACACCCTAATGTAAATTTCCTATTTTTATGATGAATTTAATTGGCTCTAATAAAGTTTCTAGGATTTTTCTTTGTTTAGCTTGCATTTAATTATAATTTGTTCCACAAAGAATTAAAATTTCATTTTAGTTCAACATGTTTGTGCATTCATGCTGGTGCATAAGTTTTATTTGAGTGAGTGCCTAGGGTTGAATTCAAACTTTGTTTTGAATTCAAATAGATTTAAGTTTGAAAACTAGAAAAGTAATTAGAAAAGGGTTTGGAAAAGAACAAACCAGCCCAGCAGCCCAACTCCCCGCGGCCCACCTTTCCCCTCGCACGGCCCGCTCTCCCCTCCCCGCGCTCAGCCCAGCTTGGCCGCGCTCTCTCTCTCCCTGCCACCCCAGCCCCACCTGTCGGCGCCTGTCTCCTCTTTCCTTTCTTCTTCCCCGCATCACCAGCTACGCAACGACCCGCCCGCGATCTCCGGCGAGCCTCTTCGCCAGGTCCGCACGCCGAGGGTGCCCCACTGCCCCACAAATAGGATCCCCAACCCCCTGCACCCTTATCACCTACCCCGTGGCCACCGCCCCAAACCCTAAGCCACTGCCCATTGCCTCCGCCGCCCTAAGCTCCCTGCTCCACCGTGGACCGGCCGTCCCGCTGCACCCCAGCCCCGGCCAAGCCCCGTAATAGCTCCGCCTCACCACCGGGAAGCTTCTCGAGCCCTGCAATCGAGCACCCAACCCGTGCCTCACCGGAATTCCGCCCGGAAGCTGCCGCAGGTGACTCGGTCCGCCGCCGTAAATCCTCACCGCCGGCGTTACTCCGGCCGTGCTGATCGCTCCCCTGGCTTCCCAGCTCGGCGCTGAACCTGCCAGTGGGGATCAGAAGCCCGGAGATGCCTGCATCGACCCCCTCCGCAAGCTCCACGCCGACCCGCCGCTCGGACCTCGCCATCGACCCCCCTGCGCTGCTTCTCCGGCCAATCCGAGCCCTCGGTGAGAATCAACGCCCTCCCCTGGTCCTTTTGCACTAGATGTCATAGATCTTAGCTCGTTCCTGCAGCCGGAACACCGCACGCCGGTGAGCGCCACCGCGCCGACCCGCCTCCGCCGCCGCGCGCACAACGCGGAGCACCCTCGAGGCCCGCAAGTGCCCTAGGTGGATCACGCATGTCACGATGATCATGACAGACCCAAGCCCCGCTCGATTTGACCCCCAGACCATCGTTTACGGTGAAGTCCGGCGAACCCCGAGCCGCGCCGCCGCGGGATTTGGTCGTCGGCGTTATAGCGCCGCCACCCCGCACTCCCAACTGACCCGAGCCGTCCAATCCAGAGCCCGCGGTCAAGATTAGATCGCGTACCCCTTCAATCCGAGCCATGAGATCGGGATCCAACGGATCAGATCCAAGCGTACCGGTTCCTCTCTCATCAAATCCTAACTGTTAGATTGTGGCAGAACCAACCTGAATTATACCGGCTCAAGTACGTGAGTCCATTCCTGAGGGCTCCAACGTGCTTCAAACGGTATAATCCCTTGGCCTGTCGGGTAACGTCCCAATAAACCACCGAATATAGGATCAAATAAGGTTACCTCACACGAAGGTGAGTCCAGAGATACAGTCACCATCATATTTTACATTACAGGGAATTACATTACAAGAGTTTCTAAAAGTAGTACGAAGTTCCAAATTTAGAGAAAACATTACAAACTGTTAAAGTTATGATTTTTGGCAGCGGAAAACATACGCGACGATTTACACACGTCGTCAAGACGGATGTCATGCTAAGCCCGGGCACGACATCACTCGGTATCATCAGAATTGGCCGGGGACGGATCCCACTCCACGGACCAATCATCTGAAGAGCACAGGGCCAAGGCAAGGGAAGAGTAGGGTCTTCAAAGACTTTACCTAAAAAATATAACACTAGCAAGGCTGAGTATACTAATACTCAGCAAGGCTTACCCGGGATTGGGTATACTTTAGCCCATAACTAGACTCATGAAGGCATTTCAAGGGTTCTGGGTTTATTTTTAGCTGAAAAGCAACAAAGAGTACAACCTACTTTCAAGTTTTAGCTTTCAGATTCTAGCTTGATTAGCCAATCTAGGTAAGCACCTATACTAAACAAGCAAGATATAGATTATCATCCATCAAGATTATTCCATCAACAATTACACTTTTTACTCGATGTGGTAGAAGGGATAAGCAGTTCATTCATCGTGAGAGGCGGACGATTCCTGAATCGAAATTCAACCTTGCAAGGTAAACCTAACACACACGCTTGGAATACCAACAGGGCGTTCCGAAGCAACCGTTTCCCTCATATTCCGGGTTATGGATCAGGGCCACCACAAGCGACTGCAGGACCGTACGCACACCAATTGTGCAGGACATATGTTTGTAGCGCGACTACAAAATCCGTATTCCTGTCTGCCATGCAGAACGTACTTCCACACGTCGGTGCGTGTAAACATAAAATAAAAGTCGAGTGGTGGAGACAAGTCCATTTGCCGGGCCACTCGGGTACTAGGCTTACCGCTTACCATATTTCGCGGCATGTGGCTAGTACTTTCAAACGCTTAGCCACCACTACCACATGGATCGGCCTTATGAAATTTTAACAAAACAGATAGGGTAAAACTTCAGGTCATGATACAGCACATGACCCTGTCCGTCATCCTTATAATGGTTGCAGAATTGTAAACAAGCAATTCTTATATCGCGCGAGTGACAGGAAATCACCCGACTTTTACTGGTCCTATTTAGCAGAGCATCTAAGCGATGAGGACTCGGGTTCAATACATTGGTTCCTAAGATTCATGCATCTAGGGTTTCATTACAACTCCTAGACTTAATGCAAGATATAATATAAATAGACATAGATTGCAGTGTAAATAAAGTAGTGGGATATGTCCGAGGCTTTCCTTTACTGGTGGGGCTAAAGTCAGGGATGTTAGTATTATTATCTTCCGAACTTTGGTTCGGGGCTTCAGACGATCCCTTGGTGACATTTGCTTGGTCTTCAGAAACATCCTCTGCAGACTTCTGGGAGATCTCGTAAGTAACGTTTGTAGAAGTAGTCGTACCTACATGCAATGCAACATTTCATTCAAAGTGTGCACATAAGCTATTTTACCTTACGATAAAGTTGCAATTCAACATTCATTTAACATACTACTCACATAACAATCAGAAAGATCTGAACTAGACTTAGATAGAGCTTTAGGAGGACAACCAATTAGGATCGGCTATTTGTTGAAGATCATAACAGAGTCTATTAGAAACAACAGGGTTCAGCCGATGGAATCGGCAAAGGAGGGAGTTGTCTACTTTGTCTTAGGAAATCGGCTGATTTCCGTTTGAAAGAGAAATTGGCAGGGGTAATCTTAGTATATGAGTAGAAAGGATTAGCCGATTCGGTTCACCCGAGGTTAAATCGGCTGATATAGGTAGTGTGACAGTTCGTGTGTTTGTAATGCTAGGCATATATTTTGTTAGTGTGAAATATGTGTTTGTTTGTATAAAGCTTATGTGTGTTTATGTGAAGCTTTTGAAAATTTAAAGTGCAAGTAAAAAGGGGAATCCTTGCAATTACAGAAAAACCTAGGGTTGTTTTTGCAAAATGTATTTGGATTAGGGTAATTTCAAAATAAGTGAAAGGTGGTTTTGTAAACATGTTTTCTTTATTTTATCCCTTGTAAAAATATATATATTTATTTATTCAAAAGTTGCATTAGAAATGCAAGTGTTGGACTGTGTAAAAATTTTGGGTAAAGTGGTAAAAATAAGGGTATTTATGTAATTTTATAAAAGTACAAGTCCTTTTATGCAAATGTTTGATTTACAAAAGTAACTTTCAAAATTACTCGGGACTAAAGTGTAAAAGTGCAAGTCATCATGACATGTTTATCCAATCATTATGACAAGTTTATCCCGTCATCATGACGTGCCATAAATTCTTGCATTTAGGTCCTGAATTTTATAAAATCCCATTCTTTAGGACAAAAGCAATACAAATCCGACTTTTGTTCAAAGATTCACGTGTAAAAATGTAAATTTTGAGTTTTTGAATTTGGGCCCTAAAGCAAGGTTGTAGAGCTTGAAAAACTCTCCAACTTTCGTTTTGGGCATTTCTTCATTTGAGTTTTAAATCAATGGGAAATTTTGCTTTACAAACAAGTCCCTGCAGTTTTCTAAAATTACGCATAAGTCCTTGGGAGAACTCCACTTCCCTTTCTCCTCTGTTTCTTTTCCCCCTGGCGTGTCTTCCTTTTTCTCTTCACCAGTGGCCAATCCCTCTCCTCCCTTCAATCTTATCCACCCGGTTCCCTCCTTCTCCCTCTCCTCCTTCACTCGGATCAGCGCAGGCGGCAGCGCACGGGCGCTCGGGTGCGGAGGTGGGCCCCTGGCGGTGCGCGCGGCTCGACTAGCAGCCGGGCGAGCCTGCGCGGAGCGAGGCCCAGCGGCGCAGGCAGGCGGCCCGAGCGAACGGCAGCGGGCGCAGGGGGCGGCTCGGCCCGAACGCGAGCGAGCGATTCCAGGCGGCGGCGGCTCGGTGCGGGCCCTAGCACGCGACAGCGCGGGCGGACCCAGGGGCAGTGCGCAAGCGGGCTGGTGGTGGCCCAGGCGGGCGGAGTGGGGCGTGGCTGGCGGCAGCGCGCGTGAGCCGGGCGGGTGGCGCGGCAGCTCGAACGCAGCGCGAGCAAGCGCGCGCGCGGCCAGAGTGCAAGAGCGGCGCTGGCAGCGGATCCAGGCGGAGCAGGCGATGGGCGCTGGCGCAGCGCGTGCACGCGGGCGAGCAGAGGCGCGTGGGAGTGGTGGCCCGAGTGAGCGCCAGAGGAGGCAATGCAGCGCTGGTGATGCATGCTGGAGGGCAGGCGCTGGAGTGAGGCCGGTTGTGCAGGGGTGGAGCAGAGCGCGCTGGAACAGGAGCAGAAGTGGCTACACAGCGTGGTTCGGCAATGCGACGGCGTGCGCAGAAGCTAGCAGCGCAGGGCGATGGCGTATGCGGTGCAGGCGGTGTAAGCGTGCGCAGCGCTGGAACGGGAGCGCGCTGGCTCGGATGCCGAAGCAGGCAAGGCGTGCGGGACGCGCGTGAGTGCGGCAAGTGCGGGACCCGCACTCGCGCGAGGGCGAGCAGCCGGAGCAAGCAGTAGCGCGCGGAGTGGCCGAAGCGCGTGGGTGGAGTAACGCATGCGCGGCAGAGCAGAGCGCGGCACAGGTGCTAGAACGGACCGGCAACGCGGGAGCTGCGGCGTGCAGGTTGGGTGAGCCCAGGGCGCAACTGTCAGCGGTGTGCGAAGCTCAGGGCCAGCGATGACCAGATCCACCTTTCCCCGAACAAGTGGCAGTAGAGCAGAACAGCGCGCAGCTAAGGCACGGCAAGGGCGAGGCGAGTGCGGGCCCGACAACAGGAGGAAGAAGAATAACCATGCAGGGCAAAGACGTGCAGAGCAATGATGTGTGGAGGTGGCGACCGGATGCGGTGAGCTCCCTTGATCCTCGTGGAGGCGGAGAAGCGCTTACAGCGCGGCAAGTCGGAAGGAGGAGTTACGAAGCGAAGATCCGGACGGGTTTGGACTAACACGTCCGCGGATACGAGCAAGAATGTTCTATCGGTAACCGGCTCAACTCGATTCAGCTAGCGCGTGCGTGTATAAGACAACAGGCCATCTTCCACCCACGACAACCCTTCCCGACGAACTTCTTCGTTATCCACGGGATCTCGTCATCGTCGAGCTTTTCTCTTCACCGATCCTGTTCGCCACGGGAATTCACTTTTCACCCGTTCTTCCTCCACATCCAAAACTACCCCAAGGTTTGCCCTGATTCACTGAAACTTCTTAATGCCGGCGACTCCTTTGCCGGAATATCGTCGTTAATTTTCTGTTATCTGTTTTTCCGACCAGGGCCTTAATTGTTTTATTTTAGAAAGTTTTAGGATGTTATTTGTAAAATTCCAAAGCTTTCTTTATTTCAAATCAGTGAACGTTTACAAGTTTATGATGTGATCTTGAATTGAAAATCTTGATTTGTGGTCTAGGTTAAGTATTAGGGAATGAGTGCTTTAGTATACCTTGTGTTGTATGTATGTGTTGTAACTGAATATAGATCATAGGATATATGTTTCAAGTGTAGATGTGTGATATCTAGTTAATCTTTTCATACGAGTACTCTTATCCTTACCGTCAAGACGTTATCCTTGTCTTGATTACCGTTTCCGTAAAATTCTATTCGTATAAAGATCTTCGTTAGTTCATGTGCATCTGTTGTTTAACTTATACATCTTTGCAGCTGCATTTCAACATCAGCTTTTGGTTCAGCCGCTAAGCCTCTGTTTCCTTAAGCTATGATGTTTCTGTGTAACAACTGTCAACCGATGCTTTTCTTTTGATAGGTTCCTACCATCGGTTGGTTAGCTGATATGGTTGTTACCTTTCTAGTGTCGGCTACTGCCGATACAGTTCTTTTGTTCTGTCTTACATCGACTGCATATAATCGATGTATCAAAGATGCACACACTCTTAAGATTCTTGTTATCGGCCAATCCAAGCCGATTCTAGCTATCTTCCCTAACAATCTAATATGGCCGATCAATCCTTAGTTTCCCCATCCATATCCACACACTTCTATCAGTCGATCTATTGACCAAGAGGTCGACTTTATACTTATCGGTCATATACCCTTAACCACACTCCAATCGGCTATACGTCACTCAATTGTTGGGTTGACGTAATTGAGTCGATATAACCACACTTAGTTACCTAGAATAACACTTAAGCACATCTCAGTTAAGACAACTGTTTTAGGAATCATCCTTCTGCCAGGGTAATCGATGCTTTTATCGATCACCTAGGAAATCGATGCACCTTTCCATCGGCTAAACCTCTGTTGTTTCCAATCGGCTCTGTTGTAACCCTCAACAAGTAGCCGATTCTAATTAGTTATCCTTCCAAAGCTCTATCTAAGTTTAGTTTCAGATCTTTTTGGTTGTTACGTAAATAGTGTGTTATATGAGTGCTGGATTGCAACTTTGCTGTGAAATAAAATAGTTTTGTGTGCACGCTTGAATGGAATGTTACATTACATGTAGATACGACTACTTCGGCAACGGTACCTACGAGATCTCCCCGGAGTCTACGGAGGATGTTCCTGAAGACCAAATGAACGTCACCAAAGAATTAACTGAAGCCCCGAACCAAAGTTCGGAAGATATTGACATTTCTGACTTCAGTCCCACCAGTAAAGGCAAGCCCCGGACATATCCCACTACTTTATTTACACTGCAATCTATGTCTATCTATATTATATTTTGCATTAAGTCTAGGAATTGAAGTGAAACCCTAGATGCATGAATCCTAGGAATCCAATGTAATGCTCCCGAGTCCTTATCGGATAGTTGCTCCGCTAATAGGACCGGTAGAAGTCGAGTGATTTCCTGTCACTCACGCGATATAGGAGTTGCATGTTTACATTCCTGCAACCACTATAAGGATGACGGACAGGGTCATGTGTTGTATCATGCCTTGAAAGTTTACCCTGTCTGTTTTGATAAAAGCTTTAAGGTCGAAATGTGTGGTAGTGGTGGCTAAGTTTTTGAAAGTACTAACCACATACCGCGAAATATGGTAAGCGGTAAGCCTAGTACCTGAATGGCCCGGCAAATGGACTTGTCTCCACCACTCGACTTTTATTTTATGTTTACACGCACCGACGTGTGGGAGTACGTTCTGCAAGGCAGACAGGAATACGGGTTTTGTAGTCGCGCTACAGACGTATGTCCTGCACACATTGGGTGTGCGTACGGTCCTGCAGTCGCTTGTGGTGGCCCTGATCCATAACCCGGAATATGAGGGAAACGGTTGCTTGAAACGCCCTGTGGTATTCCAAGCTTGTGTGTTAGGTTTACCTTGCAAGGTTAAATTCGATTCGAATCGTCCGCCTCTCACGAAGATTGAGACTGCTTATCCCTTTTACCACATTGAGTAAGAAGTGGAACTAAGGATGGATAATCTTGATGGATGATAATCACTACCTTGCTTGCTTAGTGTAGGTGCTAATCTAGAATAAATACTCAACTAGAAGATGAAAGCTAAAACTTGAAAGTAGTTCATACTCTTTGTTGCTTTTCAGCTGAAAATAAACCCAGAGCCTCTACAATGCTTGCATGAGTCTAGTTATGGGCTAAAGTATACCTAATCCCGGGTAAGCCTTGCTGAGTATTAGTATACTCAGCCTTGCTAGTTTTATGTTTTTCAGGTTAAGCTTTTGAAGACCCTACTCTTCCCTGGCCTTGGCCCTGTGCTTTCCAGAAGGTTGGTCCGTGGAATGGAATCCGTCCTCGGCCAACATTGGTGATACCGAGTGATGTCGTGCCTGGGCTTAGCATGACATCTGTCTTGTCGACGTGCTATAGATCATCGCGTATGTTTTCCGCTGCTAAAGGTCTTAGCTTAAATAGTTTGTATTGTTTTCTCTAAGTTTGAAACTTTGTACTACTTTTATAAACTCTTGTAATGTAATTCCCTGTTATGTAAATTGTGATGGTAATTGTATCTCTGGACTCACCTTCGTGTGAGGTAACCTTATTTGATCCTGTGTATCGGTGGTTTATCGGGACGTTACCCGACAGGCCAAGGGATTATACCGTTTGAAGCACGTTAGAGCCCTCGGAAGTGGACTCGCGTACTTGAGCCGGTATAATTCAGGTTGGTTCTGCCACAGCTGGTATCAGAGCTATAAGGTTACTCTGGAGATACATTTTACCTTAAAAATGCTTTCAGTATAAAAATTTGACCAACAAAGTATTTGACAAAACTGCGTTGGATTCGTAAGGATTGTGTTTAGTACGTAAAGCCCTAGGGTAATGCTTATGAGGGAATTAAAGGTGGCTATAGTATATGTATATATAACTCTAACTACCAGCATTACCTTTCTGTCAAAACTTAAATTTATGCACAACCCAACTTTACTTTTTGTAACGACATCTTCAATGGTGAGGTAAGGAGGTAAGGATCCTCAGCCAACTGAGGGAGCTTGGCCTTCCCGTCGGTGATGCGAACCGAACGCTGTTTCTCAAGCAGTGGCCTACTTGAGATGCTGCCAATGTACCAACTTCGGTTGACTACATTGGGAGTATATAGTTAGGTAAGGGGGTATGAACAGCAACATCCCCGCATTTTGCGGTACCCCTGTGAATACGTTGTTTCGACGACGTATGTTAACGTCATCTGTACGGCGGTAATTGTACAGATGCTGTTTCTATAGTGAACAGTAATGATTGGGGACGCTTTCATGACATGCTGGCATGAAAGGTTCAATATATACATATTGTGTTTTCTGCAGGAATGCTAACCACGATTCGATAGGTTTTGAACGGTTAGGATCTATCGACTAGATATGATAGGGAGAGACGTATTTATATGATGCCACCGTAACTAACCACGTAAGTCCAAGGTTACTTGGCAGTTATTTTTGTTTGTGAGGACGTGTAGAACGTGCATGCATCATGACATCTTGGATTGACCTGATTGCCTTGGTTGTTACGTTGATGTACTGAAATATGTGCTTGTATCTGAATGCCTGTTTTGACTTTGTGTGGTAGGAATTAATGTAATCTGCTGGGCTATCCTAGAGTTAAGAAAATCTTTTGTGAATCAAGTGGATTGGGTTATATTTGAACCCTATCACCGATTCTAGCTTGACAGCCAAATCAAACTCTTGATCTTGTTTTGAATCTGCTTTGGCAGAAACATTGAGCTTCTCCTTTGATGGTTAAACCTTGATAACTATCATCAAATCCTTCAATCCATTATTTAGTGATCCATCTATCCTCTCCTGATGTTGTACCTTATCTTATTGGCTATTCTGGTTACAACATCTGAGAGCTGCATTTTCAATTTTTGCTCAGATGATTTTGAATAAAATAAAAAGATTTATGGCAAAAGTTATGCATCATAACATATGTCATCTTTGGTCAGTGTATGGAGTTGCATCGTCATCGACAATCTGTAGACTGACTAACGGGTATGCCTCTAGTGCAACTTCGGGTTGTCTTCGGTCCCTAAGTCTATCTTGTTGCTGTTGGCACTACGAGGTTGCTATTCCTCTGTTGTGGTGGTGTTTAATCACATGACCATGATGCCGTGTCGGAACCTAAGGCCTCATGTGCGCTGCAGCCATATGATTGAGTCATTAGGAGCGCACTGGTGACTAGGTCTAAGTGACGTAACCCCACTGCAATCTCTTTCTATGCAACCTTACTAGTGTCCTAACTTTTTATCCTCGTTTAAGGATATAGGACTGTCCAGGTGTTAGCTACGAGAGAACGGTTGTAGGGTGCGAGTCACGTGCATCATCAACTCATGAGGGTATGCATCATACTTCATGCATTTCATACGTGCATACATTGCAAATATCATCATCCTTGCATCATAGTGTATGCATCATTTGGTCAGCATCATGATAATTGCATTGTGTCATATGCACCATTTCAATCGTGCATGGGATCCCTCATCCTCATGTTGCACCATCATTGCAGTCATACATCTCAACCGTGCATCACGATCATGGTTGGTGCATTTTATCATTATCCCTTGATTGCATCAGTATAAATAGGCATGTTTTACAATCAACATCCTCTAAATCATTTAAGTAATAAACTCTGAGCAAGAATACTTCAAACATCACTTTGTCAAACCCTTGTACTATCCTTATTTGTTATCCATGAGTTTTGTGATGAATGTCACCGACATTTGTCATCCTCATCTCGTTATACTCATCTCGCCATGCTCTCGTCATCAACCTCAATCTTCTCTAGTGCGATTGCTTCAGAGCCTTTCGTCCGAATCTCGGGACGAGATTCTTTTTAGGGGGGAGGGCTGTGACAGTTCGTGTGTTTGTAATGCTAGGCATATATTTTGTTAGTGTGAAATATGTGTTTGTTTGTATAAAGCTTATGTGTGTTTATGTGAAGCTTTTGAAAATTTAAAGTTCAAGTAAAAAGGGGAATCCTTGCAATTACAGAAAAACCTAGGGTTTTTTTCGCAAAATGTATTTGGATTAGGGTAATTTCAAAATAAGTGAAAGGTGGTTTTGTAAACATGTTTTCTTTATTTTATCCCTTGTAAAAATATATATATTTATTTATTCAAAAGTTGCATTAGAAATGCAAGTGTTGGACTGTGTAAAAATTTTGGGTAAAGTGGTAAAAATAAGGGTATTTATGTAATTTTATAAAAGTACAAGTCCTTTTATGCAAATGTTTGATTTACAAAAGTAACTTTCAAAATTACTCGGGACTAAAGTGTAAAAGTGCAAGTCATCATGACATGTTTATCCAATCATTATGACGAGTTTATCCCGTCATCATGACGTGTCATAAATTCTTGCATCTAGGTCCTGAATTTTATAAAATCTCATTCTTTAGGACAAAAGCAATACAAATCCGACTTTTGTTCAAAGATTCACGTGTAAAAATGTAAATTTTGATTTTTTGAATTTGGGCCCTAAAGCAAGGTTGTAGAGCTTGAAAAACTCTCCAACTTTCGTTTTGGGCATTTCTTCATTTGAGTTTTAAATCAATGGGAAATTTTGCTTTACAAACAAGTCCCTGCAGTTTTCTAAAATTACGCATAAGTCCTTGGGAGAACTCCACTTCCCTTTCTCCTCTGTTTCTTTTCCCCCTGGCGTGTCTTCCTTTTTCTCTTCACCAGTGGCCAATCCCTCTCCTCCCTTCAATCTTATCCACCCGGTTCCCTCCTTCTCCCTCTCCTCCTTCACTCGGATCAGCGCAGGCGGCAGCGCACGGGCGCTCGGGTGCGGAGGTGGGCCCCTGGCGGCACGCGCGGCTCGACCAGCAGCCGGGCGAGCCAGCGCGGAGCGAGGCCCAGCGGCGCAGGCAGGCGGCCCGAGCGAATGGTAGCGGGCGCAGGGGGCGGCTCAGCCCGAACGCGAGCGAGCGATTCCAGGCGGCGGCGGCTCGGTGCTGGCCCTGGCACGCGACGGCGCGGGTGGACCCAGGGGCAGTGCGCAAGCGGGCTGGCGGTGGCCCAGGCGTGCGGAGTGGCGCGTGGCTGGCGGCAGCGCGCGTGAGCCAGGCGGGTGGCGCGGCAGCTCGAACGCAGCGCGAGCAAGCGCGCGCGGCCGGAGTGCAAGAGCGGCGCTGGCAGCGGATCCAGGCGGAGCAGGCGATGGGCGCTGGCGCAGTGCGTGCACGCGGGCGAGCAGAGGCGCGTAGGAGCGGTGGCCCGAGTGAGCGTCAGAGGAGGCAATGCAGCGCTGGTGATGCATGCTGGAGGGCAGGCGCTGGAGTGAGGCCGGTTGTGCAGGGGTGGAGCAGAGCGCGCTGGAACAGGAGCAGAAG
The DNA here is from genome assembly GCF_002211085.1 of Panicum hallii. Taxonomy (NCBI): domain Eukaryota; kingdom Viridiplantae; phylum Streptophyta; class Magnoliopsida; order Poales; family Poaceae; genus Panicum; species Panicum hallii. Next base: position 7,854,616 of record NC_038043.1, on the reverse strand, counting down.
TGGCTACATAGCGTGGTTCGGCAATGCGACGGCGTGCGCAGGAGCTAGCAGCGCAGGGCGATAGCGTATGCGGTGCAGGCGGTGTAAGCGTGCGCAGCGCTGGAACGGGAGCGCGCTGGCTCGGATGCCGAAGCAGGCAAGGCGTGCGGGACGCGCGTGAGTGCGGCAAGTGCGGGACCCGCACTCGCGCGGGGGCGAGCAGCCGGAGCAAGCAGTAGCGCGCGGAGTGGCCGAAGCGCGCGGGTGGAGTAACGCACGCGCGGCAGAGCAGAGCGCGGCACAGGTGCTAGAACGGACCGGCAACGCGGGAGCTGCGGCGTGCAGGTTGGGTGAGCCCGGGGCGCAACTGTCAGCGGTGTGCGAAGCTCAGGGCCAGCGATGACCAGATCCACCTTTCCCCGAACAAGTGGCAGTAGAGCAGAACAGCGCGCAGCTAAGGCACGGCAAGGCCGAGGCGAGTGCGGGCCCGACAACAGGAGGAAGAAGAATAACCATGCAGGGCAACGACGTGCAGAGCAATGATGTGTGGAGGTGGCGACCGGATGCGGTGAGCTCCCTTGATCCTCGTGGAGGCGGAGAAGCGCTTACGGCGCGGCAAGTCGGAAGGAGGAGTTACGAAGCAAAGATCCGGACGGGTTTGGACTAACACGTCCGCGGATACGAGCAAGAATGTTCTATCGGTAACCGGCTCAACTCGATTCAGCTAGCGCGTGCGTGTACAAGACAACAGGCCATCTTCCACCCACGACAACCCTTCCCGGCGAACTTCTTCGTTATCCACGGGATCTCGTCATCGTCGAGCTTTTCTCTTCACCGATCCTGTTCGCCACGGGAATTCACTTTTCACCCGTTCTTCCTCCACATCCAAAACTACCCAAGGTTTGCCCTGATTCACTGAAACTTCTTAATGCCGGCGACTCCTTTGCCGGAATATCGTCGTTAATTTTCTGTTATCTGTTTTTCCGACCAGGGCCTTAATTGTTTTATTTTAGAAAGTTTTAGGATGTTATTTGTAAAATTCCAAAGCTTTCTTTATTTCAAATCAGTGAACGTTTACAAGTTTATGATGTGATCTTGAATTGAAAATCTTGATTTGTGGTCTAGGTTAAGTATTAGGGAATGAATGCTTTAGTATACCTTGTGTTGTATGTATGTGTTGTAACTGAATATAGATCATAGGATATATGTTTCAAGTGTAGATGTGTGATATCTAGTTAATCTTTTCATACGAGTACTCTTATCCTTACCGTCAAGACATTATCCTTGTCTTGATTACCGTTTCCGTAAAATTCTCTTCGTATAAAGATCTTCGTTAGTTCATGTGCATCTGTTGTTTAACTTATACATCTTTGTAGCTGCATTTCAACATCAGCTTTTGGTTCAGCCGCTAACCCTCTGTTTCCTTAAGCTATGATGTTTCTGTGTAACAACTGTCAACCGATGCTTTTCTTTTGATAGGTTCCTACCATCGGTTGGTTAGCTGATATGGTTGTTACCTTTCTAGTGTCGGCTACTGCCGATACAGTTCTTTTGTTCTGTCTTACATCGACTGCATATAGTCGATGTATCAAAGATGCACACACTCTTAAGATTCTTGTTATCAGCCAATCCAAGCCGATTCTAGCTGTCTTCCCTAACAATCTAATATGGCCGATCAATCCTTAGTTTCCCCATCCATATCCATACATTTCTATCAGTCGATCTATTGACTAAGAGGTCGACTTTATACTTATCGGTCATATACCCTTAACCACACTCCAATCGGCTATACGTCACTCAATTGTTGTGTTGACGTAATTGAGTCGATATAACCACACTTAGTTACCTAGAATAACACTTAAGCACATCTCAGTTAAGACAACTGTTTTAGGAATCATCCTTCTGCCAGGGTAATCGATGCTTTTATCGATCACCTAGGAAATCGATGCACCTTTCCATCGGCTAAACCTCTGTTGTTTCCAATCGGCTCTGTTGTAACCCTCAACAAGTAGCCGATTCTAATTAGTTATCCTTCCAAAGCTCTATCTAAGTTTAGTTTCAGATCTTTTTGGTTGTTACGTAAATAGTGTGTTATATGAGTGCTGGATTGCAACTTTGCTGTGAAATAAAATAGTTTTGTGTGCACGCTTGAATGGAATGTTACATTACATGTAGATACGACTACTTCGGCAATGGTACCTACGAGATCTCCCCGGAGTCTACGGAGGATGTTCCTGAAGACCAAATGAACGTCACCAAAGAACTAACTGAAGCCCCGAACCAAAGTTCGGAAGATATTGACATTTCTGACTTTAGTCCCACCAGTAAAGGCAAGCCCCGGAATGAAGTGCAATCTGTGTCTATCTATATTATATTTTGCATTAAGTCTAGGAATTGAAGTGAAACCCTAGATGCATGAATCCTAGGAATCCAATGTAATGCTCCCGAGTCCTTATCGGATAGTTGCTCCGCTAATAGGACCGGTAGAAGTCGAGTGATTTCCCGTCACTCGCGCGATATAGGAGTTGCATGTTTACATTCCTGCAACCACTATAAGGATGACGGACAGGGTCATGTGTTGTATCATGACCTGAAAGTTTACCCTGTCTGTTTTGATAAAAGCTTTAAGGTCGAAATGTGTGGTAGTGGTGGCTAAGTTTTGAAAGTACTAACCACATACCGCGAAATATGGTAAGCGGTAAGCCTAGTACCCGAATGGCCCGGCAAATGGACTTGTCTCCACCACTCGACTTTTATTTTATGTTTACACGCACCGACGTGTGGGAGTACGTTCTGCAAGGCAGACAGGAATACGGGTTTTGTAGTCGCGCTACAGACGTATGTCCTGCACACATTGGGTGTGTGTACGGTCCTGCAGTCGCTTGTGGTGGCCCTGATCCATAACCCGGAATATGAGGGAAACGGTTGCTTGAAACGCCCTGTGGTATTCCAAGCTTGTGTGTTAGGTTTACCTTGCAAGGTTAAATTCAATTCGAATCGTCCGCCTCTCACGAAGATTGAGACTGCTTATCCCTTTTACCACATTGAGTAAGAAGTGGAACTAAGGATGGATAATCTTGATGGATGATAATCACTACCTTGCTTGCTTAGTGTAGGTGCTAATCTAGAATAAATACTCAACTAGAAGATGAAAGCTAAAACTTGAAAGTAGTTCATACTCTTTGTTGCTTTTCAGCTGAAAATAAACCCAGAGCCTCTACAATGCTTGCATGAGTCTAGTTATGGGCTAAAGTATACCCAATCCCGGGTAAGCCTTGCTGAGTATTAGTATACTCAGCCTTGCTAGTTTTATGTTTTTCAGGTTAAGCTTTTGAAGACCCTACTCTTCCCTGGCCTTGGCCCTGTGCTCTTCCAGAAGGTTGGTCCGTGGAATGGAATCCGTCCTCGGCCAACATTGGTGATACCGAGTGATGTCGTGCCTGGGCTTAGCATGACATCCGTCTTGTCGACGTGCTATAGATCATCGCATATGTTTTCCGCTGCTAAAGGTCTTAGCTTAAATAGTTTTTATTGTTTTCTCTAAGTTTGAAACTTTGTACTACTTTTATAAACTCTTGTAATGTAATTCCCTATTATGTAAATTGTGATGGTGATTGTATCTCTGGACTCACCTTCGTGTGAGGTAACCTTATTTGATCCTGTGTATCGGTGGTTTATCGGGACGTTACCCGACAGGCCAAGGGATTATACCGTTTGAAGCACGTTAGAGCCCTCGGAAGTGGACTCGCGTACTTGAGCCGGTATAATTCAGGTTGGTTCTACCACAGGTAGGAATGTTAAAAGTACCGTATTTCAAGAACAAACAAAACAAGGATCTTGCCGATTGGATTATCAGCATGTTTTTGGTCTAACTGATGGTTGGTGTATTGGTCTTGGCCTTAACCAAAGAGGATGTATCAGGTTTAGCCGATTGATGTGCTTAAGTGTTATCCTAGATAACTAGGTGTGGTTGTATCGGCTCGATTACATCAGCACAATAATTGAGTGACGTACAGCTGATTGGAGTGTGGTTGAGGGTATGTGACTGATAGATATATAGCCGATCTCTCAGTCGATAAATCGGCTGATAGAAGTGTGTGGATGAAGATGGGAAAACTAAGGATTGATCGGCCATATTTGACCGATAAGGAAAACAACTAGAATTGAGAACCTTAAGATCATGTGTGCATCTCCGATACATCGACTATGTGCAACCGACGTAGGATAGAACAAAAGAATTGTATCGGCAGTAGCCGATATTAGAAAGATATCAACCGTATCAGCTAACCAGCCGATGGCAGAAGCATATCAAAAGATTTACATCGGCTGACAGCCGTTACACAAAAACATCATAGACTCAAAGAAAACGGATGCTTAGCGACTGAGCTGATAGCCGACGCTGAAGCATAGCTGCCGAGATGCATTAGCTAAGTAGCAGATGCACACGAACTAACAAGGATCCTTATACGAATAGGACCTAAGGAGAATGCAATCAAGACAAGGATAACGTCTTGATGGCAGGGACATGAGCACTCGTATGAAAGGATTAACTAAATATCACACATCTCTATTTAAGACATATATCCTATGACTTACTTTTCAGCTACAACACAAGCATACAATATAAAGCACAATAAAACATTCATTCCCTAACATTTGACCTAGACCACATATCAAAGACTTTCAATTCAAGAGCACAACATAAAACTTGTAGATGTTCACTGATTTGAATAAAGAAAGCCTTAGAAATTTTACAAAGAACACCCTAGAACTTTTTAAATCAAAGCATTTAAGTCCCTGGTAGGGAAAACAAAGAATAGGAAGATAACGGTGATGTTCCGGCAAAGGAGTCGCCGGCATTAGGAAGATTCAGCGGATCAGGGCAAACCTTGGGGTAGCCTTGGTTGTGGAGGAAGAATGGGCGGAAAGTGAATTCCCACGATGAACAGAATCGGCGACGAGAAGAACTCGACGGTGATGAGATTTTGTGGGTGACGAAGAAGTTTGCCGGGAATTGTAGTGGGTGGAAGATAACCGGAGAGATATTCCTCACGTGATCCGTGGCGACGATAGTCGGCTTTGCCACGGCGATGATGTTCCGGTATTCAGGGATCGAAGAAACTCGATGGGGGTTCAGGAGTCTCCTCGAGGTGTTGTGGTCTCGCTTAATCGATCGGCGAGAGAAAGGTGCTGCTGGATGTCATGGACTCGTGGATAAAACGATGGAGCCAAATTGGTTCGCTAAGCCGATTTCTCTGCGAACCTCAGGGTCCTCCTGCTCACGGGCTGAACTTCCTCTGCTCACGCACGTGTGCCACTGAAACACGGCCGGCACACTCGCGTAGCCTCCTGCAGGATCGCCGCGCTTGGTTGCATCCCCGGTGCGCTGTTCCCGTTTTGCTCTCACACCACTGGCCCTCAACTTGCTCGCGCGTGACCTGTTGCCTTGCACGCGCCCACGCCTGCGGAATCAAGCCGAGCCGGCCACTGGCAAAACACTTCCGCTCGCACTCGCGAACGCGCCGAATTCAATTTCGCTCGGACCTCCGGATCCTGTAACTCCGTCGTCCTCTCCACCTGTTGTGACGCTATCATGGCTGGTCTACCACCGCCGCCGGTCTTGCGCTGCGCGCCGAATCCGCGCTGTGTTGCTCCTGCTCCAACCTCCGCATGGACGAAGGGAGCTCGCCATGCCTGGCTGCATTGTGGTTCCTTCGAGCTCGTCACATCCGGTCACCACCTTCGCTTCGCCGCCTTTCCTTCCGGCTCATCACGCCATAACCACTCTTCCGCCTTCGCGAGGACCGTGGTCTGCTTGCATTAGGGCCGCGCCTTCCGCTGCTTTCTCCTCGACGGCCTCCGTCTTTCTCCATGCGCGGCTCTACTGCTCCAGTGCGAATACGTCCGCAGCTGCCGCACTGCAGCTCCTCCCGCACCGCGCGCGACCTTCCTACACATGAATTCGGTCGTGGCGTCGCCGCCCTGCACGTCGTCGCCCTGCACAGCCCCTCCTGCTGCCGGACTCGCGCTCGCCCCGGCCTTGCCGCATCTTTCCCGCGCATCCACTCCTCCTGAGCCGCCTGCCAGTCGCCCAGCGCTCGCGCGCCACCCAAACTGCTCCTGCTCCGGCCGAGCCACTCGCGCGCGCGCCGCCAACCGCGCCTCCGGCGCCCTCCGCGCCCGCGAGCCGCCAACCGCGCCTCCGGCGCCCTCCGCGCCCGCGAGCCGTCCTGCCTGCGCTAGCTCGACCGGCCGCCTGTGCTTGCTCCTGGCCGCACGCCCCTGCCGGGGCCCCGCTCTTGCACTGCGCCGCGCGCCTGCCCTGACCTGGCGCCGCGCTCTAGCTCCCACACCACCCGCGAGCCGTGCCTACGCGCCCGCGCCTGCCTGCACGCGCGCTGCCAGCGCCGGCCTCCGCGCCCGAGCGCCCGCGCTGCGCACGCTGCTCCCCCCCCCCCCCGCGCGCCCGCACGCCGGCCAGCGCCGAGCTGCCGCGCTCCACCTGCGCCCGGCCCACACTGCCGCGCGCCTCCTCCCCCGCTTGCGCTGCCGCCTGGAGCCGCCCGGACGCCCTGTACCAGTGGAGGGAAGAGAGAGGGAGGGGAAAAGAGGAATTTTGCTAGAGCTGCTGCCGGTGGGGAAAGGATAAAGGCGCCAGAGAGAAGAGAACAGAGGAGAAGGAGAAATAGATTTCCCCAAGGACTTATGCGCAATTTCAGAAAACTGTAGGGACCTGTTTGTAAAGCAAAATTTCCCATCAATCTAAAACCCGAATGAAGAAATGCCCAAAACGAAAGTTGGAGAGTTTTTCAAGCTCTACAACATTGCTTTAGAGCTCAAGTTCAAAAAATCAAAAATTGCATCTTTACACGCGAAATTTTGAACAGAAATTGGATTTGAATTGCTTTTGTCCTAAAATGAAACTTTATAAAATTCAAGACCTAAATGCACGCATTTATGACACGTCATGATGACGGGATAGACTCGTCATAATGATTGGATAGGCATGTCATGATGACTTGCACCTTTTACACTTTGGTCCTGAGTAATTTTGAAAGTTACTTTTGTAAATCAAATACTTGCGTAAAAGGACTTGTATTTTTATAAAATTACATAAATACCCTTATTTTCACAACTTTACCCAAATTTTTTACACACTTCAATACATACATTTCTAATGCAACTTTTGGATATATATTTTTTTTACAAGGGATAAAATCAGAAAAAACATGTTTATAAAACCACCTTTCTCTTATTTTGAAATTATCCTTATCCAAATACATTTTGCAAAAATAACCCTAGGTTTTTCTGTAATTACAAAAATACCCCTTTTTACTTGCACTTTAAATTTTCAAAAACTAAACATACACAAGCTTTACACTAACAAGCACATACTTCACACTAACAATTTATGTGTCTAGCATTACCAGTACATGAACTGTCACATAGATCCAGACCCAGCGGACCCCCCCCCCCCGCCCCCCTCCCCCCGCTGCCAAATCGGACCGTCCGATCTAGATCTGACGGCCTAGTTTAGAAGGTACCGCTTCAGCCGTGCGGTTTTGCTAAAGAGCCCCTGAGTTTCCTTGAAATCAACCCGCAGTCCACGTTAGTTCAAAAGTAATTCCAGTTGAGCCTCTATTTTTGCACCGAAGCCCCTAAGCTTTCTAGATTTTGGGTCCGCCATCCAGCCCTATAGTTTTTGCATGTTAGACCCTGCGTCTATAGTTTAATTATGTATAAGTCCCTAGTTTCTGCGCGGAACCCCCTGGAAACTTCAGTTTTCTCACAGAAAAGCCCTGGGATCTTGTTTTAGCCCTAGTTTACGCGTCTTAGCTCCATTTTGAGTGGTTTTCGCGCCCACGCGATCATTGTAACGCGTAGAATAACTTCAGCTCAGTTTGGTGTGCTATTTTATTGTATTGTTGTACTGTTTCTTATCTTTTGTTGTTGTTTGCATGTATGTGTCTGTGTGGACCATGTTTTGACGTTACGGTCGTGAGTCGACATTGAGCCACCGGAGGAGTACCAGGAGCCACCTTCTTCAGAGCCCTTTGAGCAGCAGCAGGAGAACTTTGAGGAAGGCAAGTATAACATGAACATTCTATCACTTTTAAATACAATTTCATACTGCATTCTAATACTGTATGCCTATAAGGATTTCCTAGCCACTTTTATCCTTTATATAAATACCTAGGGTTGCATTTTGGTTAAGTTGTGCTAGGTGCTGCGCTCTCACACATTATGGTCCTTTTTAATTAAATTTGATTAATGGTATATGCAATTGATCCTGAGAGTGGCCCTCTGTGCTGTGTGCTTGAGCGGCTCACATCTCGTTAAAATATATTTTTATAGAAACATGGTTTAGGGGGCCAGCACGGTGCTTAGTGCCTGGTTGGCCACTCTCCATAAGGACCAGTTCCTAGAGCGACAACCTGGGATAACCGCGCAACCACAAGACTGGAATGGGATGGTCTTTGCTTACTAATTAGGTCATTTTGGTTTGGGAGTAACTTACCTGCGGGGCAAGAGGGGTGGTAAGCTTCAATGGTCCCTGCTCCTCCGGCTTGGTCTGTGCTGTGTGCTTGTACCCCGGTGAGGTGGGCCCCATCATCGCCGATCCAGAAACCTTAGCGATTACACCTTACTACCGTTGTCCTTTGTAACAGTCTCGTAGTGCGCTTGCTAGTCATCTCACCTAAGAAAGTGTGATGAACAACTAGCATAGCTCACGACTTGTGGGTAAAGTTGTGCAACCTCTCGAGAGTGTAAAATTGGTATACTATCCGTGCTCATGGTCATGAGCAGCCCAGATCCTCCGTCTGATTAGTAGGGTTTATCTTTGGTGGTTTGGCTTGGATTTCAGTGGACTCATGAGTAATTTTAATTAATTATTCAGTAACTTGGGTTATGGTAATTCACCCACTTGTAGTAAATAGCTTTAATAAAATTTGCCCAGATTAAAAGCTAACGCAGTTGAGTCAGCTAATCGTAGAGCCTCATAGTTGGTGTTATACTTGTTGAGTACAAGTTGTGTACTCACACTTGCCTTCTCTACTCTTCTATTCTCTTTGGGATATCTTCGACTGCTGCTAAGTACCAGGTGATGTGGAGGACTACATCAGCGGACTCGACGATTTTTAGGCGTTTGTCTCCCAGCCGACGTCCCTGTGGCGTCCTGTTCTTCATGTATTCATTTTACGCTTCCGCACTCTTTGAACCGATTCTTGATTCGGTTGTAATAAAGAATTCGTTTACAATTTATACGCTTTTATTTCGTGATATGTGTTGTGACATCTTGATAATTCTATTATACATATGCGTGACTTGATCCTGGCGCATATATGATTGCTTGGTTTATGTCCTTGTAAATCGGGTGTGACAGAATTGGTATCAGAGCCATGTCGACTGTAGGACGAAGCCTAGTTAGAAATGGTCGAGTTTAAGGATTTGTTTTCTCTTGCCTTGCTTCCGCAAAACTCAAATATTCGCTTCTGCTTCTATTCCTTGAGTACTAAACTTTGATCTGCTTGCTCTCTCTCTTGTCCTTTCCAAGAAATAGTTTGATCTTTTCTGTAGATGTTGACCTGTAATTTTTTGCGTGTCCTCATAAGCTTAGGATGCCTTTGCAAAAATACGCTAAAGCGTCTGTTTGTTTTTAGTCGAGTGGTGTGATAAACTCGGCTAAAGTGTGGATATTGAGTGTTTATGATTTTGCAAAATGTTTGATTTAGATTTAGTTAAACTTGCTCATGCAAATCGACTTTAACGCAAACTTGAATTAAGTAATAAAACTGAGATAGATCGTTGGGGGTAAAATCGTACACTCTTTTCTCTCTATCTTATCCGATCAGAGTTTTCTTCCCAGAATTGTACAATACCGGTCACTTATAAATTTCATTTTTGCTGCAAACAGATGGTGAACACCAGGAGCACCGGCCCTGGTTCTGGCCAACAGGGGTAGAACAACCAGAGTACCGGCCAGCCGATGCCGATGCCTCCACCCCTGACTCTGGAACAGTTCTTCCAGCTCCAGATGCAGATGATGGCTACCCTGAACAACACTGTTTAGACTCTGCAGCAGATCCACACTCAGCCGCCGCCTCCTCCACCGCAGCAGCCCCGTGACAGGCGTGCAGACTTTCTGAGGGGTCACCCGCTGACGTTCTCCCATGCGGCTGATCCACTCCAAGTAGACGACTGGCTTCGTTCTGTGGAGAGTCAGTTGGATGTCGCTCAGTGCGATGACCGGGAGCGAGTCCTATACGGGGCAGGGCAGCTGCAAGGCTCAGCTCTCGATTGGTGGGAGTCTTACCCAGCTCGGGACCGCGACGCCCTCACTTGGGTCCAGTTTCGGGAGCGTTTCTGGAGCCACCACATCCCCGCTGGAGTGATGAAGATGAAGCACAAGGAGTTCCTTGCACTTAAGCAGGTAAATTAGAGTAAAATCTTTCCGCAATTCCTTTTTGAGCTCAAGCCCACCCTTGTTTACCTCCATGAAATAGCAAATGCTGAGTAATTTCCATCTTCTTTTTCCGGTACTTATCATTCCAGGGAGCTATCACGGTGATAGAGTATCGTGACCATTTCCTCCAGCTCACTCGCTACGCCCCCGCTGAGGTCGCCAATGACGGCGATAAGCAGGAGCGCTTCAGGGAGGGACTGGACGATCACATTGAGTACACGCTCCTGAACCTCCACTTCGACAACTTCAACCATCTGGTTGACTCCACCCTCAACACCGAGCGCAAGCGCCGGGAGATTGAGGACAAGAATAGGAAGATGACTCCTACTGCGTCTGGCAGCAACACTCGGCCTCGGTACCAACACCTGCAGCAGCAGCAGTAGAGGCCACTTCAGCCGTACCAGCCGCGACAGCAGCAATACCCGCCTCGTCCCCAGTAGCAGTAGCAGCAGGCGGGACAGGGCCAGAGGCTTCCAGCACCTCCGGCACGCTCAGCTCCACCGGCTCCACTAGCTCCGCGGTAGGGAGTGCCTACTCCTCCTGCCGGACAGCAGGCTCCAGCACTCCCACGGGCGTGCTATCACTGTGGCGAGCCAGGACACTATGCCAACGCTTGTCCCCGGAAGGCGCAGTCTGGACCGCAGGGGCGCCCAGCTCAGCCCAAGGTGCCATCACAAGGCAGGGTGAACCACGTGATGGCCGAGTCGGCGGTCGAGGCTCCCAACGTGGTTATTGGTACGTTCATGGTTAATACCCACCCTGCTATAGTGCTTTTCAATACTGGTGCTACGCATCCGTTCATTACTCAGTCTTTTGTTGAGCATCATGGTATTCATACTAGCACATTAAAGAGGTGCATGTTAGTATCTTCACCGGGAGGGCAGTTGAGGTCTCATATCTTCTGCCCCAGAGTCAGTGTTGTCATAAGGGGGGTAGAGTTCAGTGCAAATCTGATGGTGCTAGACACCAAGGGTATCGATGTGATTTTGGGAATGGAGACCCTTGCTAGATGGGGCGTCAGAATTGATTGTGCTCAGTGGACTGTCCACTTGTTAGCAATGGATGGACAGGAACTCACAGTCAGTGCTTCGGAGCCCTCTGGATTTCTTTGTCAGATGGAGGCTAGACCCACGGAGGGTATTCGCGTGGTGTCTGAATTCCCGAATGTTATGATTTGCCAGGTATGCCGCCTGATCGTGACATTGACTTTTCTATTGATCTCTTGCTTGGCACAGCTCCTATTGCTAAACGGCCCTATCGTATAGCACCCGTTGAGCATGAGGAAGTTAAGAAGACCATCGAGGAGTTGCTAGCCAAGGGCTATATCCGTTGCAGCTTCTCTCCTTGGGCTTTTCCTGTATTGCTTGTAGAGAAGAAGGATGGCGCGAAGAGAATGTGCGTCGATTATCAGGATCTGAATGCAGTCACCATCAAGAACAAGCATCCATTGCCCCGCATAGAGGATCTTTTTGATCAGCTTCAGGGTGCTTGTGTATTCTTGAAGATTGATCTGTGTTCTGGGTATCATCAGCTGAAGATTCATCCCGAGGATATCCCGAAGATGGCATTCACCTGCAAGTATGGGCTATACAAGTATACGGTCATGTCCTTCGGCTTGACCAATGCTCTAGCTTTCTTCATGCATCTGATGAACAAGGTTTTCATGGATTACCTGGATACCTTTATGGTGATATTCATTGATGATATCCTGGTATATTCCAAGTTAGAGGAAGAGCATGAGAAGCATCTGAAGCTCGTGTTGCAGAGGTTGAGGGAGCACAAGCTGTATGCCAAGCTTAGCAAGTGCGAATTCTGGATTGACGAGGTTCCATTCCTCGGTCATGTCATCTCCAAGGGGGTATTGCAGTGGGCCCCGGCAAGGTGAAGGATGTGCTTGACTGGGAGGTGCAACAAACTGTGAAGGAAGTATGCTCCTTTCTGGGCTTAGCAGGGTATTATCAGAGGTTCATTGAGAATTTCTCCAAGATTGCAAAGCCTTTGACTTCTTTGCTAGAGAAGGGTGTGGATTTCTTCTAGACTGATGAGCGTTAGAGGGCCTTCGATGAGCTGAAGAAGAGGTTAACTATAGCGCCAGTCCTTACACTGCCGGACCAGAGCAAGAGGTTCACAATGTATTGTGATGCTTCGAGGGATGGTCTTGGTTGCGTCCTGATGCAAGAAGGCAGAGTTATAGCTTATGCTTCGCGGCAGTTGCGCCGGCACGAGCTGAATTATCCCACTCATGATCTGGAGTTAGCCGCAGTTGTGCATGCTCTGAAGATATGGATGTGGCAGAACCAACCTGAATTATACCGGCTCAAGTACGCGAGTCCACTCCCGAGGGCTCCAACGTGCTTCAAACGGTATAATCCCTTGGCCTGTCGGGTAACGTCCCGATAAACCACCGATACACAGGATCAATAAGGTTACCTCACACGAAGGTGAGTCCAGAGATACAATCACCATCACAATTTACATAATAGGGAATTACATTACAAGAGTTTATAAAAGTAGTACAAAGCTTCAAACTTAGAGAAAACAATACAAACTATTCAAGCTATGATCTTTAGCAGCGGAAAACATACGCGATGATCTACAGCACGTCGACAAGACGGATGTCATGCTAAGCCCAGGCACGACATCACTCGGTATCACCAATGTTGGTCGGGGACGGAACCCATTCCACGGACCAACCTTCTGGGAGAGCACAGGGCCAAGGCAGGGAAGAGTGGGGTCTTCAAAGGCTTTACCTGAAAAACATAAAACTAGCAAGGCTGAGTATACTAATACTCAGCAAGGCTTACCCGAGATTGGGTATACTTTAGCCCATAGCTAGACTTATGAAGGTTTATAATGGTTCTGGACTTAGTTTCAGCTGAAAAGCAACTAAGAGTGGATCCTTAATTTCAACTTTTAGCTTTCAGATTCTAGTTGATTATCCATTCTAGGTAAGCACCTGTAACTACTCAAGCATGGTAAAATCTTTGATCAAGCATCATCTTTGATAATCATAAGATTGCTCTTACTACTCAATGTGACAAAGGGATTAAGCAGTCTCAAACATCGTGAGAAGCGGACGATTCTGAATCGAATTTAACCTTGCAAGGTAAACCTAACTCACACGCTCGGAATACCAACAGGGCGTTCCAAGCAACCGTTTGCCTTTCATTCCGACTCATGGATCAGATCCACCACAAGCGACTACAGGACCATACGCACTTCCAAAGTGCAGGACGTACGTCTGTAGCGCGACTACAAAACCCGTACTCCTGGTTGCTCTTGCAACACGTATTCCCACACGTCGAACATAAGTAACCAGAAGATGCAAATTCGAGTGGTGGGAGGTATGTCCACTACTCGGGCCGATTGGCTACTAGGCTTACTGCTTACCATATTTCGCGGCATGTGGTTAGTACTTTCAAACGCTTAACCCCGATCACCACACGCTGCGACCTTATCAAGTTTAACAACACAGACGGGGTATCACCTCAACCATGATACCGCACAAAACTCCCGTCCGTCATCCTTATAGTGATAACAGAAATGTAAACATTACAACTCCTAAGTCGCGTGAGTGACAGGAAATCACCCGACTTCTACCGGTCCTATTAGCATAGCAGCTAGTCGGTATGACCTTAGGTGCAATACATCGGTTCCTAGGATTCATGCATCTAGGGTTTCAAGCAATTCCTAAGAACTTAATGCATAGAATACAAAGATAGATATAGATTGTAGTGTAATAAAATAGTAGGTTATGTCCGGGGCTTGCCTTTACTGGTGGGGCTGAAGTTAGAAATGTTAACATCTTCCGAACTTTGGTTCGGGGCTTGCGATAGTCCTTGGTGACGCTCATTTGGTCTTCAGGAACATTTGCCGTAGACTTCTGGGGAGATTTCGTAGGTACCGTTTGTGGAAGTAGTCGTATTTACATCCAGTGCAACATTACATTCAAAATGTGCACATAACACTACCTTACTTCACAATACAATTGCAATCCAACACTCATTCAACATATTACTCACGTAATAACTCAAAAAGATCTGAAACTAAACTTAGATAGAGCTTTAGGGGGACAACTAATTAAGAAGGACTATATGTTGAAGACTATAACGGAGTCGATTGGATACAACAGAGGTTTAGCTGATTGATGAGTGCATCGGGTTCCTAGATGATCGATGAAAGCATCGATTACTTCAGCAGAGGGATGATTCCTAAAGCAGTTGTGTCTTAATTGAGATGTGCTTAAGTGTTATCCTAGGTAACTAAGTGTGGTTATATCGATTCGATTACGTCAGCACAACAATTGAGTGACGTATAGCCGAAAGGAGTGTGGTTAAGGGTATATGACCGATAGATATATAGCCGATCTCTCAGTCGATAAATCGACTGATAGAAGTATGTGGATAAGGATGAGAAAACTAAGGATTGATCGGCCATATTTGACCGATACAGAAAACGACTAGAATCGGCTTGGATCGGCCGAAAGCAAGAACCCTAAGATCATGTGTGCACCTCAAATTGATCGGCTACGTGGCAGCTGATGTAGGACAGGACAACAGAAATGTTACCGGCAGTAGCCGATACTAGAAAGGTATCAACCGTATCAGCTAACCAGCCGATGGTAGAAGTATTGACTGACAGCTGTTACACAGAGACATCCTAGACTCAAGGGAAACGAATGCTTAGCGGTTGAACTGATAGCCAACGCTGAAGCATAACCGCAGAGGGGTAAAAGCTAAGCAGTAAAAACATATAAACTAACAGGGATCCTTTTACGAAAAGGATCTTAAGGAAATGGCAATCAAGACAAGGTTAAAGTCTCGGTGGCAGAGATATAAGCACTCGTGGGAAAGGATTAACTAGATATCATACATCTCTACTTAAGACATATATTGTATGATTTACTTTTCAGCTATAACATATGCATACAATATAAGATACAATAAAGCATTCATTTCCTAACACTTGACCTAGACCACACATCAAAGACTTTCACTCAAGATTACAACATAAAACTTGTAGGGTTTGACTTAGGATTTCAAACAAAACTGATTTTACCTTTTTATGAACTTCCTACGAAAATCTATGAAATGTAGAAGTTCATCGATTTGAAATACAGAAAGCTTTGGAAAATTTAGAAAGAACACCCTAGAACTTTCTAAAACATAGCAATCAAGTCTCTGGTCCGGGAAAACAAATAACAGGAAGTTAACGACGATATTTCGGCAAAGGGATTGCCGGCATTAAGAAGATTTAATAAAACAGGGCAAACCTTGGGGTAGCCTTGGTTGTGGAGAAGAATAGGCGGAAAGTGAATTTCCGCGATGAATAGGATCGGCGATAAGATGAGCTCGACGATGACGAGATTTCATGGGTGATGAAGTAGTTTGCCGGGAATGGTTGCCATGGGTGGAAGATGGCCGAAGGAGTAGTCCTCATGGTGCGTGGTCTTGCTCGGCGATCGACGAGGAATAGGAGCTGCTGGACGTCGTGGATCCCTGGGACGAAACGACAGAGCCGGATTGGTTTGCTAGGACAACTTCTCTGCGAACCTCCAGGGTCCATCTGCTCACGAGCTAAGCCTTCTTTTGCTCATGCACAGGTGCCACTGAAACACGGCCGGCACACTCGCTAGTTTTCTGTAGGATCGCCGCGCCTGATCGCATCCCCGGTATGCCGCTTCTGCTCTGCTCTCACACCAACGGTCCCCAGCCTGCATACGCGTGGTCGATTGTCTTGCTTCCACACGCGCCTGTGGAAACGAATCGAGTCAGCCATCAGCCCTGCGTCGCGCATCAGACCCACGTCGCGTTGCTCCTGCTTCGACCTCCGCACGGATAAAGGGAGCTCGCCGTGCGTGGCTCCTCCGAACTCGCTGCATCCGGTCGCCACCTCCGCTTCACCGCCTTTCTTGTCGGCTCGCCGCTCCTCGTGCATCTCACGAGCGAACGAGTTCGCGTCCACTCTTCTCGGCCACCGCTCGGGTCCTGCTCCTGCACTCATACGCCTACGCCGCCTGCATCGGCGCCGTGCTTGCTCCAACGCCCGTTCCTGCGTCGCGCGCGCTCACTCCGAGCCGCAACGCACGCCTGCACTGGCCCAACGCCCCTGCCACGCTCCGCTCTCAGCCAGCGCCCGAGCTCGACACCTGTGCCGCTCGCCAGTCACCCAGTACCGCACTTGCACATGTTGCTGTTCTACCGCGCAAGTGCTGCCTACACACACTCCTGCTCCTGTTCTGCCCGCTCATGTGTGCCACCAAGCCCAGCTCCCGCGCCCGCCGTACACCGGCCTCCAGCGCCGCCCGCAGAGCCACTCGCTCCCACGCGCCGCAACCGCCTACTGCCGCGCCACGCGCTCGCCCGCCCACGCCTCGCTTGGGCCCACCAGCCCGCGCTGGGCCGCCGCCTGCGCCCCGCCTGCCACGCCGTGCGCCGCGCGTCCGCCTGCCGCGCGCGCGCTCCTGCGGCCGCCGCCCGCCCACCTGCTGCTTGGCCGCTGCTCGCCCTGCTCCCGCGGCCCGAGCCGAGCCGCGCCGAGCGTCGCCGCCCTAGCTTCCGCGCTGGCGCCACCCCGCCTCGGGCGCGCCCGCGCCAGAGCCCGCCGCAGCCCGCGTGCCCCCTGTGCGCCAGCTGCGCACCCGCGCTGGGCCCGCTCGCTGCCGGAGCTGTGTGCTCCCGAGCCGGCCCAGAGAAACGAGAGGGAGAGGGAAACAGGAGATAAGGGCGCCGCCAGTAGAGGATAAGAAGGAACAAAGAGAGGAAAAGCAGAGGAGGAAGGGAACTAGGATTTCCCAAGGACTTATGCGTAATTAAAGAAAACTGCAAGGGTCTATCTGTAAAACAAAATTTGCCGTTGATTTAAAACTCAAATGAGGAAATGCCCAAAACGAAAGTTGGAGAGTTTTTCAAGCTCTACAACATTGTCTTAGGGCTCAAGTTCAAAAACTCAAAACTTATATTTTTACATGTGAAGTTCTGAATAAAAGTCGGATTTGAGTTGCTTTTGTCCTAAAAGTGTAATTTTATAAAATTCAGGACTTAAATGCAAGCATTTATGACATGTCATGATGACGGGATAGAATTGTCATAATGATTGGATAGACATGTCATGATGACTTGCACTTTTACACTTTAGCCCTGAGTAAATTTGAAAGTTATTTTTGTAAATCATACATTTGCATAAAAGGACTTGTACTTTTATAAAATTACGTAAACACCCTTAATTTTTACCATTTTACCCAAAATTTTTACACAATTCAACACTTGAATTTCTAATACAACTTTTGGATGAATATATATATATATTTTTACAAGGGATAAATAAGAAAAGCATATTTACAAAACCATCCTCTACTCATTTTGAAATTACCTTTATCCAGGTACATTTTGCAAGAACAACCCTAAGTTTTTCTATAATTACAAAAATACCCTTTTTACTTGCACTTTAAACTTTCAAAAACTTCACATAAACACACATAAACTTTATACAAACAAACACATATTTCACACTAACAAAATATATCTAGCATTACAAATACACGAACTGTCACAATGGAGGCATTACTTGTTTGGGCAGAGGTGTGACATTTACACCGATCACAAGAGCCTCAAGTACATTTTCACGCAAAATGAGCTGAACATGCGGCAGAGAAGATGGCTAGAGTTAGTCAAGGATTATGACCTGGAGATTCACTATCATCTGGGCAAGGCCAATGTTGTAGCAGATGCTCTGAGCAGGAAGAGTCATGTCAACATGGGCATGGCTTTTCAGATGCCTCAGGAGTTATGCGAGGAGTTTGAGCAGTTGAGTCTGGGTTTCTTGCATCACACCTCGAGTGCATCATTCAAGGCAGAACCCACTCTAGAGGCAGAGATCCGGCAGCATCAGAAAGAAGATAAGAAGCTGCAGGAGATCCGTGAACTGCTCAAGATTGGCAAAGCACCTCATTTCAGAGAGGATGATCAGGGTACCTTATGGTACAAGGGCCGGATATGTGTGCCAGATGTAAAGGAACTCAGAAAGCTAATTATGAGTGAGGCTCATGATACAGCATATTCCATTCATCCAGGTAGCACGAAGATATATTATGACCTCAAGGAACGATTCTGGTGGTATGGGATGAAGCGTTCCGTTGCAGAGTACGTGGCTATCTGTGACACCTGTTAGCGTGTCAAGGCAGAACATCAGAGGCCAGCAGGTCTATTGCAGCCGTTGAAGATTCCAGAGTGGAAGTGGGAGGAAATCACTATGGACTTCATTGTTGGATTGCCTCGTACTCAGAAAGGGTACAACTCTATATGGGTAGTAGTGAATCGGTTGATGAAGGTTGCCCACTTCATTCCAGTGAACACTACTTACTCCGGTACTAGATTCGCAGAGTTGTATATCTCCAGGATCGTCTGTCTGCATGGTGTTCCGAAGGAGATCATATCTGACCGAGGATTTCAGTTCACTTCATGGTTCTGGGAGCAGTTGCATGATTCGTTGGATACGAAGCTACGCTTCAGTACCGCCTATCATCCTCAGATAGATGGGCAGACAGAGAGAACCAACCAAGTGTTGGAGGATATGCTTCGAGCCTACGCTATTCAGTAGTACCAGCTGGGATAAATGCCTGCCGTTTGCAGAATTTTCCTATAACAACAGTTATTAGGCTAGTCTGAAGAAATCTCCGTTCGAGGCCCTGTACGGTCGGAAGTGCAGAACTCTGCTATATTGGGATCAAATTGGAGAGAGGCAGGTATTCGGTCCAGATATTATCGAGGATGCAGAATAGCTGGTATAGCAAGTACGAGAGAATCTGAGGGTTGCACAGACTCATTAGAAGAGCTATGCGGATATCCGTCGACGGGATTTGACCTTTGCGGTGGACAATCATGTGTATCTGAAGGTCTCGCCGAAGAGAGGAATCCGCAGGTTTAATGTGAAAGGGAAGCTAGCCCCTAGATACATCGGTCCGTTCAAGGTGTTGGAACGGAAGGGTGAGGTAGCATACCGTTTGGAGTTACCTTCCAATCTCTCAGGAGTGCATGATGTCTTCCATGTCTCCCAGTTGAAGAAGTGTTTGAGAGTGCCGGAAGAGCCAGCACCACTAGAAGGGTTAGATGTACAGGAGGATCTGACCTACACCGAGCATCCGGCAAAGATTCTGGAGACATCTGAGAGAGTTACCAGGAACAAGAGGATCAAGATGTGCCGTGTTCA
Organism: Panicum hallii; assembly: GCF_002211085.1. Lineage (NCBI taxonomy): Eukaryota > Viridiplantae > Streptophyta > Magnoliopsida > Poales > Poaceae > Panicum > Panicum hallii. The sequence continues at coordinate 7,834,965 of NC_038043.1, read as the reverse complement.
GTGGAGTCATCACACAGAGGATGAGGCTACTTGGGAGCGAGAAGATGAGCTGAGGAAGACATACCCCGATCTCTTTGCTAGCTAGCCTATCTGAATCTCGGGACGACATTCCTATAAGGGGGGTAGGTTTGTAACACCCTAATGTAAATTTCCTATTTTTATGATGAATTTAATTGGCTCTAATAAAGTTTCTAGGATTTTTCTTTGTTTAGCTTGCATTTAATTATAATTTGTTTCACAAAGAATTCAAATTTCATTTTAGTTCAACATGTTTGTACATTCATGCTGGTGCATAAGTTTTATTTGAGTGAGTGCCTAGGGTTGAATTCAAACTTTGTTTTGAATTCAAATAGATTTAAGTTTGAAAACTATAAAAGTAAATAGAAAAGGGTTTGGAAAAGAACAAACCAGCCTAGCAGACCAACTCCCCGCGGCCCACCTTTCCCCTCGGGTGGCCCACTCTCCCCTCCCCGCGCTCAGCCCAGCTTGGCCGCGCTCTCTCTCTCCCTGCCACCCTGGCCCCACCTGTCGGCGCCCGTCTCCTCTTTCCTTTCTTCTTCCCCACATCACCGGCCGCGCAACGACCCGCCCGCGATCTCCGGCGAGCCTCTGCGCCAGGTCGGCACACCGAGGGTGCCCCACCACCCCACAAATAGGATCCCCATCCCCCTGCACCCTTATCACCTACCCCGTGGCCACCGCCCCATACCCTAAGCCACTTCACGTTGCCTCCGCCGCCCTAAGCTCCCTGCTCCACCATGGACCGGCCGCCCCGCTGCACCCTAGCCCTGGCCAAGCCCCGCAATAGCTCCGACTCACCACTGGGAAGCTTCTCAAGCCCTACAATTGAGCCCCCGACCCGTGCCTCACCGGAATTCCGCCCGGAAGCTGCCGCAGGTGAGTCGGTCCGCCGCCGTAAATCCTCACCGCCGGCGTTCCTCCGGCCGTGCTGATCGCTCCCCTGCCTTCCCAGCTCGGCGCTGAACCTGCCCGTGGGGATCAGAAGCCCGGAGACACCCTGCATCGACCCCCTCCGCAAGCTCCACGCCGACCCGCCGCTCGGACCTCGCCGTCGACCCCCCTGTGCTGCTTCTCCGGCCAATCCGAGCCCTCGGTGAGCACCAGCGACCTCCCCTGGTCCTTTTGTGCTAGATGTCGTAGATCTTAGCCCGTTCCTGCAGCCGGAACACCTCACGCCAGTGAGCGCCGCCGTGCAAACCCGCCTCCGCCGCCGCGCGCGCAACCCCGAGCACCCCCGAGGCCCGCAAGTGCCCTAGGTGGATCACACGTGTCACGATGATCATGATAGACCCAAGCCCCGCTCGATTTGACCCTCGGAGCACCGTTTACGGTGAAGTCCGGCGAACCCCGAGCCGCGCTGCTGTGGGATTTGGTCGCCAGCGTTACAGCGTCGCCACCCCGCGCGCCGAACCGACCCGAGCCGTCCGATCCAGAGCCCGCTGTCAAGATTAGATCGCGTACCCCTTCAATCCGAGCCGCGAGATCGGGATCCAACGGATCAGATCCAAGTGTACCGGTTCATCTCTCATCAAATCCTAACCGTTAGATCCAGACCCAGTGGACCAGATTCCATTGTTTAGATCGGACCGTCCGAACCCCCCTGCCGACGCCACATCAGACCGTCCGATCCAGAATGGGTCCGAACCCTTCGATCCAGATCTGACGGCCCAGTTTAGAAGGTACCACTTCAGCCGTGCAGTTTTGCTAAACTGCCCCTGAGTTTCCTTGAAATCAACCCGCAGTCCACGTTAGTTCAAAAGTAATTCCAGTTGAGCCCCTGTTTTTGCACCGAAGCCCCTGAGCTTTCTAGATTTTGGGTCCGCCGTCCAGCCCTGTAGTTTTTGCACGTTAGACCCTGCATCTATAGTTTAATTATGTATAAGTCCCTAGTTTTTGTGCGGAACCCCCTGGAAACTTCAGTTTTCTCACAGAAAAGCCCTGGGATCTTGTTTTAGCCCTAGTTTACGCGTCTTAGCTCCGTTTTGAGTGGTTTTCACGCCCACGCGATCGTTGTAAAGCGTAGAATAACTTTAGCTCAGTTTGGTGTGCTGTTTTATTGTATTGTTGTACTGTTTCTTATCTTTTATTGTTGTTTGCATGTATGTGCCTGTGTGGACCATGTTTTGATGTTACAGTCGTGAGTAGACGTTGAGCCACCGGAGGAGTACCAGGAGCCACCTTCTTCAGAGCCCTTTGAGCAGCAGCAGGAGAACTTTGAGGAAGGCAAGTATAACATGATCATCCTATCACTTTTAAATACAATTTCATACTGCATTCTAATACTGTATGCCTATAAGGATTTCCTAGTCACTTTTATCCTTTACATAAATACCTTGGGTTGCATTTTGGTTAAGTTGTGCTAGGTGCTGCGCTCTCACACATTATGGTCCTTTTTAATTAAATTTGATTAATGGTATATGCAACTTGATCCTGAGAGTGGCCCTCTGTGCTGTGTGCTTGAGCGGCTCACGTCTCGTTAAAATATATTTTTATAGAAACATGGTTAGGGGGCCAGCATGGTGCTTAGTGCTTGGTTGGCCACTCTCCATAAGGACCAGTTCATAGAGCGATAACCTGGGACAACTGCGCGACCATAAGACTGGAATGGGACGGTTTTGGCTTACTAATTAGGTCATTTTGGTTTGGGAGTAACTTACCTGCGGGGCAAGAGGAGTGGTAAGCTTCAATGGTCTCTGCTCCTCCGGCTTGGTCTATGCTGTGTGCTTGTACCCCCGTGAGGTGGGCCCCATCGTCGCCGATCCAGAAACCTTAGCGGTTACACCTTACTAACATGGTCCTTTGTAACGGTCTCGTAGTGCGCTTGCTAGTCATCTCACCTAAGGAAGTGTGATGAACAACTAGCGTAGCTCACGACTTGTGGGTAAAGTTGTGCAACCTCTCGAGAGTGTAAAACTGGTATACTAGCCGTGCTCACAGTCATGAGCGGCCCAGATCCTCCGTCTGATTAGTGGGGTTTATCTTTGGTGGTTTGGCTTGGATTTTAGTAGACTCATGAGTAATTTTAATTAATTATTCAGTAACTTGGGTTATGGTAATTCACCCACTTGTAGTAAATAGCTTTAATAAAATTTGCCCAGATTAAAAGCTAACACAGTTGAGTCAGCTAACCATAGAGCCTCATAGTTGGTGTTATACTTGTTGAGTACAAGTTGTGTACTCACACTTGCCTTCTCTACTCTTCTGTTCTCTTTAGGATATCTTCGACTGCTGCTCAGTACCAGGTGACGTGGAGGACTACATCAGCGGACTCGATGATTTTTCGGCGTTTGTCTCCTAGTCGACGTCCCTGTGGCGCCCTGTTCTTCATGTATTTATTTTACGCTTCTGCACTCCTTGCACCGATTCTTGATTCGGTTGTAATAAAGAATTCATTTACAATTTATACACTTTTATTTCGTGATATGTGTTGTGATATCTTGATAATTCTGTTGTATATATGCGTGACTTGATCCTGGTACATATATGATTGATCGGTTTATGTCCTTGTAAATCGGGTGTGACAATACACGAAGATCAACAACCGGGTATTCCTTCAGTCTTGGATCCGGGATTATATCTTGGTGTGGCAAGAGACAACCTACCGTGGCATTATTAAGCACCGAAGCAGAATACCGATCAGCAACAATGGCAGCACAAGAGAGCACTTGGCTTAAACAATTGATGAAGGATCTACATCAGCCAACAGAGTACCAAGTAAGGATTTTCTGCGATAACTTATCTTCTATCCGATTGGCTGAAAATCTAGTTTTTCATGCAAGGACCAAACATATAGAAGTTCATTACCATTATATAAGAGAAAAGGTCCTTGAGGATGAAATTGAGATGGTGCCTATCAAGACTGAAGAGCAAAATGCCGATATCTTCACCAAAAGCCTTCATAGGAAGAACTTTGAGAGATTTCGGGAGGTGCTTGGCATGGTCGACAAAGAAACTATTGTGAGAACATTGCCTTGAGGGGGAGTATTGAAAGAAAGCAAGTCAATCTTCTAGAATACTCTTGACCATGCAAGAAAGAAGATATTTTGAAATTGAAGATATTACCATGGATATAAATATTTATGGAAAGTTTTAGAGTCACTTGTCTTATATGGCAATTGAAAAAAATATCTAGGAATATTCTAGAATATCTTTTGTTGTATGGTAAAGTAGAAAATATCTAGGTAGGTTCTAGAGTAGGGGACACATGTCATCACCATATGTGTCGCCATGGTCTATATATATATATGTGAACCCCCTCTCCCTCCCATAGTAACCTAAGAGGCAACAACATATACAAGCCACAAGCATAAGAGAGAGTTGGGGTTGTAGTGCTAGGTGAGTGTGTGAATGAGTGCCAGGATAGCCACTTAAGAAGTATTCACACTCTCGTGTAATATTATTGTTCGTGTAATAAAGTGTTGTTCAAAAGAGTTAGTCTCCCAATCTGCTTCTATAGTTTCTAACTACTTAGTGTGTGGATTGTGATCTATCGAAGGTTGGCTTTGCCCCTAGGATCACAACGGTCCAAGCTTCATCTGAAGGTTGGCTCTGCCACCCGGAAGCAAGCTTCATCTGTAGGTTGGCTCTGCCACCCGAGGGCTAGAAGGTCGGTCCTGCAGCCAAAAAGGACCAAAAGGCACTAAGTAATTAGAAATTATAAACCTGTCCACTACAGAGTGAGTGGGTGTTCTTAGGTATAGGTCCACCTTCAAGTGGGTGATTAGGGCCACCTCCGTTTCCAACATTAATGTTCTTATTTCATGATGTTGTTATCTTATCTCTTTTATTTATTTAAGGGTTGGTATATACTTACATCTAATTAATACTTGCTAAATAAAACTTGGTCAACTAAAAATGCTTACCGCAGTCAACCATGTCAGCCTTTCCTTGATTTTGGCCTTGCATGTCATATAATTTACTCCACTTGCTGAGTACCAATCATAAGTGTACTCACGCTTGCTTTATTAAAACCAATTCTGCTCAAAACAAGATAACTGTCCGGAGTTCACTAAAGATTTTGAGAAGTTCTAGGCGTATGTCTCCTAGTCATCTGCCTGTCAAGTTGAAGTCCGTTGCTAGTTATAAATATTTATTTATTCGCTTAGGATTAAGACTGTTGGTCATGTAATAAAGTACTATGATACTCTCTTTCATTATAATATTATTTTGGATATACACTTGTATTGTCTATCGTATATGTGGAGATACATTCAGTTCCTTTCCGAAAACCGGGTGTGATAATGAGGCAATGTCTGGAATGAAGATAAACTATAACAAAAGTGAGGCCTTTGCCATAGGGGTGGATGCTGAGGAACAAAGGAGAATTGCTTATGTTTTTAACTGTAGAGTGGGTGAACTTCCTATCAACTATCTGGGCTTGCCAATTAGTGATCACAAGGCTTCAAGGAATCAGCTAGCCTTTGTGGAGTGGAAGGTTGCTAACAGGCTGAGTTCCTGGAAGTGTGATAACTTATCCTCAGGAGGCAAGAGTGTGTTGATTCAATCATGTCTCTCTAGTGTTCTTTTGTACACAATGGGAGCGTATATATTTTATGAAGGAAATTTCCAACATCAGGATATGCTGACATCTAGGTTCTTTTGGCAGGGTATGAGAAAGAAAAGGAATTACCACATGATAAGGTGGGAAGCTCTGAGCAGATACCTAAGGAAGCTGGAGGGTTGGATTTCTTGGATGTGAGAGCCATGAATGTTTGTCTCATGGCAAAGTGGATTGAAAATTTAGAAAGAGGAGATACGAACATGTTCTGTGAGCTCTTCAGGAAAAATAATACTTGGGCCAGAATAGCATATTCCTAAGTTAGAAGGATAAGTGGTTCTCAGTTCTGAAGGGCCCTGCTGTCAGAGAATGGTTCAAGTTTGGTAGAATAATGAGAGTTAACAGTGTGCACCAACGAAATTCTAGGAAAATCGTTGGCTGGGGTCATGTCCCTTAAAGATAGAGTTTGACAAGTTGTATAGAATATGTCTGGACCCAGAGATAGCTATAGCTGGAGCTTGTGTAGAAGGAACCTGGAATATAAGATTTAGAAGACCTTTGTGACCCGAGGAGTTAGAAGAGTGGATTTGCTTACAAACAAAATTAGGGTGTGTTATATTGTCTAATGGAAGAGATGAGCTCAGGAGAAAACAGGCAAATATACTACAAAATCACTCTATACTCTGATGACATGCAAACGCTGGATATCTGGGGTACAAAGTGATGAGGACATCCCTCCCAATGATACACCCATGCCTACTACGCAGCAAGGATCAATGACAAGAGCTCGTGCACGAGAGCTAAATTATCAGGTAAACTCGTTCCTTGCTGTCCATAAACCATCATCCATGAATGGGGTACTACTAAATTCTTGTGATGCTTTTCTTATTCATAGGAACTTGGGATATGAACCAGATTTGAGGGAGAGCAAACACGACAAGAAAGCAAGTGTGGATGATCAGATCGGACCATACCAATTCGGACCTCCAGGAAGGGGCAACTTCGAAAGGCCATAACTCTTAGCTCCGAATATTGTTTGAAACCCATGAGTACTTGTTGGAAAGCTCCTGAAGTCTACTTTCAGATGGATCTAACCTTAAGATGAAATTTCAAAGGAGTTAAGCAGAATCGCCAAAATGATGTTTCAGTCTTCCAGTCTTGGGCTGAGGCCCTTGTATCTAGTTCAGCCCACTAGGGGCTCATTCTAAGTTAGGGTTTACACCCTCCATGCCTCTTGGCTGCCCCCCACCTATATAAACAACCAGCAGCCACCATTTAAGACTTGGGTTTTGTTTGGTTGCAGGTTTAGCTGTTGCTACTTCCTTGTAAACGCATGTGTCGATTAGACCACCCGATTTGCTCGATTCTGAACCCCAACTTTGTGTGTATCAGATTTATCCTTTAGGCAAGGTCTGTGTGCTATTTGCTTGTCAACTTGTTCTTGCTTGTTCTTCGATTTGCTTACAGGTTCAAGGTTGTTCTTGGCACAGTAAGAACAACACAAATTGGAGGCGGTGTAACTGTCGCTAAGGCGCAGCGCAGCCCTTGTGGTGTTGTAGTCAGGCAGCACAACGTCGATCCTCCTCAAATCGAGTTATCCCCCACTCCCATCGAAAGATTGGGAGCAAACCCCAGCGGGTTCCATCATGTGGTAATCAGAGCAAGGTTTTTTCAGTGAGAGATTCTAACGATCCCTTTACCTACAGTCCAGAAAACTACACAAAAATAGGCTAGATCTGAAAATCCCAACAACAAGTTTGAGCTTTTGCTGTTCTGCTTAGTTCTTTGCTTGTTGAGTTTTCAGTTGCATTGTTTGGGCTAGTTGCTAGTTCTTAGTGGTTCAATCTTTAGATTTTGAGTTCTAGTCACGTTTTAGTCACCACGAAAACCACCAAATCTATTCATATCTCCGCTGTCATTTCTGCCACCACGAATCCATCTTCCCAGATCTGAGCACTGCAAGAAAATAGTCCTATATCTTGTGTTACATGTCCGATTCAAATGTTTAAATACAATCTGGAAAGCTTATCTCATGTTCTTTCCAACGGATCTAAATTTGCTCCCTAACTCCTTCTGAGCTTGTCGCAATAGCACTTGAGATTCACGACCTGCTGTCTGAAAGTTGAGATGTTGGAACTGATTTCAAAGGAGTTGTGTGCAGCAATCCCTTTGTTTGGGTTGTTGGGTTTTCAAAAGAGTTTTAGCCCCTGAAAAAGAAAGAGCAAAAAAAAAAGAAAGAGAAGAGAAGAGAAAAAAAAGTGAAGAGAATAGAGCTGTTGTTTTCTTGCATTCCTTGCTGTCTTGGTGTGTGATAACATTTGTGTTCAGGCTCACGTCTCTAGCTTGATTTGGCACTAGGACCAGCATAGGACCATCAATGAATGTCTATTCAACTTGCTTTGACTAATGTGGTTCTAGCTGTACCTTGATTTGTTTTGTCTGCAGCCACCTATAGCTCCACAAATTATCTACTACATCACAGGGTTGTGCTTGTGTAACCATTTGTGTTGTTCTTGCTGGCTGCCGACACCTCCTGCCTTGCTTGGTAAGAACATGTAAGAACTTGAATGGACAAGTGTGAGTGAACATATAGTGTGCCACCACCTATTTCCTTTAGTTGGTAGGCAACTTCTTGTGACTTTGTTTGCTGCAAGCCAACCATGGCAGGTGCAGGGAGTAAGGATGAGGATGGTGGAGGTCTGCTTACACCTCGCACCAAAGGCATCGTACAGCATTTTCAAAAGCAAGAGAGGGAGTACACCTTTGGAATTGATAATGATTTGCAGGTGATAAATGAGAAGATTGAGCAAATGGAGGCCGCACAGATTTCCAACAACACCAAGCTTGCAGGTTTGGAGACGACGGTTGCTCGCGTGGACAAGAGTCTCGCTGCTCTTCTAAGGCGCTTTGATGAGCTCCACACGAAGATGAATGATCAGCATAGAGGACGTGGCCAAGAGGATGAGGACGGTGCAGAAAATTTAGGTGCTGATTATGCTGCTGACACTGAAGTTGAGGATCGAGGCCAGCAACGTCTACGTCGTAACCGTCGAGGTATGGGTGGACAACATCCACATGAGGTACATAACAATGACATTGCTTTCAGTAAGATAAAATTTAAGATACCCTCTTTTGATGGTAAATATGATCCGGATGCTTATCTTACTTGGGAGATGGCTGATGAACAAAAGTTTACTTGTCATGATTTTCCTAAAAATGCATGTGTTAGGGCTGCAACTAGTGAATTCACTATTTTTGCTTCCGTTTGGTGGATAGAACATGGCAAGAAAAATCCTAATAACATGCCACAAACTTGGGATGCTTTGAAACGGATCATGAGGGCTAGATTTGTTCCATCTTACTATGCACGTGATCTTTTAAACCAGCTACAGCAGTTAAAACAAGGTACTAAAAGTGTAGAAGAATACTATCAAGAGCTGCAAATGGGCATGCTATGCTGCAATTTAGAGGAGGATGTGGAACCTGCTATGGCTAGATTTTTGGGCAGGTTAAACCGGGAAATTCAGGACATCCTTGCTTATAAAGAGTACACTAACATAACCCGTTTGTTCCATCTTGCTTGCAAAGCTGAAAGGGAAGTGCAGGAACGACGTGCAAGTAGCAGGACTAACATTTCTGCAGGGAGGAATTTTTCCACGCAGCCCCGCTCAAGAATGCCATCAACTAGACATGCTGCTGCACCTTATTCATCGTCAGCTCGAACAGTAGCCCCACCTTCTAGCGACAAGCCTCGTGACAATCCTGCAAATTCAGCAGTAAAGACAACGCAAAAACCTGCTGCAACCACTTCATCGGTGGCATCCACAGGTAGAATAAGAGATGTTCAGTGCCACCGCTGCAAGGGATTTGGACATGTCATGCGTGACTGCCCAAGCAAGCGTGTTTTGGTGGTCAAAAATGATGGTGAGTACTCATCTACTAGTGAACTTGATGAAGATATACTTGCATTGCTTGCGGCTGACCATGCAGGAAGTGAGGGCTGCTCGGAAGAACATATTAATGCAGCTGAAGCCGACCGCTATGAGAGCCTAATTGTACAGCTTGTGCTGAGCGCCCAAATGGAGAAAGCGGAGCAAAATCAGCGGCACACATTGTTCCAAACAAAGTGTGTCATCAAAGAGCGTTCGTGTCAAGTGATCATCGATGGAGGTAGCTGCAACAACTTGGCCAGCAGCGACATGGTGGAGAAGCTTGCGCTTACCACCCAACCACACCCGCATCCATATTGCATTCAATGGCTGAATAACACCGGTAAGGCAAAGGTAACAAAACTTGTGCGAATTAATCTTGCCATCGGATCCTATAAAGATGTTGTTGAATGTGATGTTGTGCTAATGCAAGCATGTAGTATTCTGCTAGGAAGGCCATGGCAATTTGATAAAGATTCTATGCATCAGGGTAGATCAAATCAGAATTCCTTCCAATACCATGATAAAAGGATTGTGTTGCATCCAATGTCTCCTGAAGCAATTTTAAAAGATGAACTTACTAGAGCTAGTAAAATGAAGAATCAGGAACAGGCTAAAAGTGAAAATCAGATTGTGGCAAATAAACTTGAGAAGCACAAAAAGAGAAGTGCCAAATATGTTCATGATAACAGAAATGAGATCAAGCTGAAAGGGTCATGTTTCATTGCTACTAAATCTGATTTGGATGAGATTGATACTACCGCTACTGTTTGCTATGCCTTGATTTGCAAACAAACCTTGTTTTCACTTCAGGACATACCTCTTTCCTTGCCCCCTGTTGTCACTAACCTTTTGCAGGAGTATGCGGATGTTTTTCCAAAGGAGGTGCCACCGGGGCTGCCACCAATTCGTGGAATTGAGCACCAGATTGACCTTATTCCTGGGGCCTCCTTGCCCAATCGTGCACCATATAGGACCAACCCTGAAGAAACTAAAAAATTCAGCGCCAAGTGCAAGAATTGCTCGACAAAGGTTACGTGCATGAGTCTCTGAGCCCCTGCGCTGTTCCTGTCCTTTTGGTTCCTAAGAAAGATGGATCTTGGCGTATGTGTGTAGATTGCCGAGCGATTCATAACATAACAATCAGATATCGTCATCCTATCCCTAGGCTAGATGATATGCTTGATGAATTGAGTGGCTCAATTGTGTTCTCAAAAATTGATTTGCGTAGTGGTTACCACCAGATTCGCATGAAGTTAGGAGATGAATGGAAAACAGCGTTTAAAACTAAATTCGGTCTATATGAGTGGTTAGTCATGTTTTTTGGTCTCACTAATGCACCCAGCACTTTCATGAGATTAATGAATGAAGTTTTACGCGTTTTCATTGTGTGGCAGAACCGCTCGAATTATTCCGGCTCAAGTGCGCTATTGATCGCCGTACAACTGCAATCCGCTTAACGCACTTCAAACGGAACAATCCTTTGGTCTGTCGGGTCTCCGCCCGATTCAACCACGGTTCGGCAGGATCGAAGCAGGTTTACCTCGCACGATGGCGAGTTCACATCACAGAATAGCTCTTCAACTTTAATTTACAGCCATATATATATATATTATTACAAAACGAGTTCAAGAGAAGTAAATTTATACAATCATGTTCAAACTGACAAGCGTAACAGCTTGTCTAAACTCACAGCGGAAGAAAAAGTTTTACGCGACTACACACGTCGCGCAAGCAAACGCCAAGCTTAGCCCAGGGCTTGGTGTCACTCCGGAGGGTCAGTGCCGGCCGGGGACGGGTCCCACTCCACGGACCAGCCAAACGGAACGGACGTTGGCCACCCAAGGTTGTCCGTGGGGTTCTCGTAGGTTATACCTGAAACAAACATTGGCAAGGCTGAGTATTCTAATACTCAGCAAGGCTTACCCGGGATTGGGTATACTTAGCCCATAACTAGACTCATGAAGGCATTGCAAAGGCTCTGGGTTTATTTTCAGCTGAAAAGCAACAAAGAGTATAAACTATTTTTAAGTTTTAGCTTTCATCTTCTAGTTGAGTATTCATTCTAGATTAGCACCTACACTAAGCAAGCAAGGTAGTGATTATCATCCATCAAGATTATCCATCATTAGTTCCACTTCTTACTCAATGTGGTAAAAGGGATAAGCAATCTCAAGCTTCGTGAGAGGCGGACGATTCGAATCGAATTTAACCTTGCAAGGTAAACCTAACACACACGCTTGGAAGATCCAACGATCGTTCCGAAGCAACCGTTTGCCTTTCATTCCGGGTCGTGGATCAGGTCCACCACAAGCGACTGCAGAACCGTACGCACACCCAATGTGTACAGGACATACGTCTGTAGCGCGACTACAAAACCCGTATTCCTGTCTGCCTTGCAGAACGTACTCCCGCACGTCGGTGCGTGTAAACATAATATAAAATCGAGTGGTGGGAGGTATGTCCACTTGCCGGGCCGATTGGTTACTAGGCTTACCGCTTACCATATTTCGCGGCATGTGGCTAGTACTTTCAAAAACTTAGCCACCACTACCACACATTTCGACCTTAAAGCTTTTATCAAAACAGACAGGGTAAACTTCCAGGTCATGATACAACACATGACCCTGTCCGTCATCCTTATAGTGGTTGCAGAAATGTAAACATGCAACTCCTATGTCGCGCGAGTGACAGGAAATCACTCGACTTCTACCGGTCCTATTAGCGGAGCAACTATCCGATAAGGACTCGGAAGCATTACATTGGATTCCTAGGATTCATGCATCTAGGGTTTCACTTCAACTCCTAGACTTAATGCAAGATATAATATAAATAAGCATAGATTGCAGTGTAGATAAAGTAATGGGATATGTCCGGGGCTTGCCTTTACTGGTGGGTCTGAAGTCAGTAAGTCAACATCTTCCGAACTTTAGTTCGGGGCTTCAGTTAATCCCTTGGTGACGTTCACTTGATCTTCAGGAACATCCTCCGTAGACTTCTGGGAGATTTCGCAGGTACCGTTGCTGAAAGTAGTCGTATCTACATGTAATGCAACATTACATTCGAATGTGCACACAAAACTATTTTACTTCACAACAAATTTGCAATTCAACATTCATTTAACAAGCTACTCACATAACAATCAAAAGAGATCTGAAACTAAACTTAGGTGAAGCTTTAGGGAGATAATTGATCAGAATCAGCTACATGTTGAGGGTTACAACAGAGTCGATTGGAAACAACGGAGGTTTAGCTGATGGAAAGATACATCGGGTTTCTAGACGATTGATGAAAACATTGATTACTTCAGTAGAGGGATGATTCCTAAAGCAGTCGTGTCCTAACTGAGATGTGCTTAAGGGTTATTCTAGATAACTAAGTGTGGTTGCATCGGCTCGACTACGTCAGCACAACTATTGAGTGACGTATAGCCGAATGGAGTGTGGTTAAGGGTATGTGACTGATAAGTATAAAGCCGATCTCTCAGTCGATAAATCGACTGATAGAAGTGTGTGGATAAGAAGATGGGAAAACTAAGGATCGATCGGCCATAACCGATATGGAAAAGTAACCAAAATCGGCTTGGGTCGGCCGATGGCAAGAACCCTAAGATTGTGGGTGTATCATCGATGCATCGACTACGTGCAGCCGATGTAGGACAGAACAAAAGAGTTGTATCAGCAGTAGCCGATACTAGAAAGGTAACATTCGTATCAGCTAACCAGCCGATGGTAGAAGCATCGACTGACAGCTGTTACACAGAAACATTCTAGACTCAAGGGAAACGGATGCTTAGCGGCTGAACTGATAGCCGATACTAAAGCATAGCTGCAGCGAGGTATTGGCTAAGTAGCAAATACACACGGATTAATAAGGATCTTTATACAAAGAGAACCCTAAGGAAACGACAATCAAGACGAGGACAAAGCCTTGAAGGCAGAGATATGAGCATTCGTATAACAGGATTAACTAAACATCACACGTCTCTATTTAAAACATATATTCTATGGTTTATTTCTCTGCTATATCATATGCATACAATATAAAGTATAACAAAACATCCATTCCCTAACATTTGACCTAAACCACACATCAAGGACTTTCACTAAAGATCACAATATAAAATTTATAGGTTTTAACTTAGGGTTTCAAATGAAACTGATTTTACATTTTTATGAACTTCCGATGAAAATCTATGAAATGTAGAAGTTCATTGATTTGAAATACAGAAAGCTTTGAAAATTTTATAAATAACATCCTTGAACTTGTTAGATTAAAGCAATTAAGTCCCTGGTCGAGAAAACTGATAATAGGAAGATAACGACGATATTGCGGCAAAGGAATCGCCGGTATTAAGAAGATTCAGTAGGTCGGGGCAAACCTTGGTTATGGAAAAGAACGGACGGAAAGTGAAGTCCCGTGGCGATAGGATCGGCGAAGAGAAAAACTCGACGACGACGAGACTTCATGGATGACGAAGGAGTTTGCCGGGAAGAGTTGTCGTGGGTGGAAGATGGCCTGTTGCTTTGTACACGCACGCGCTTGCTGAATCGAGTCGAGCCGGTCACCGGTAGAGCACTCTCGCTCGTATCTGAGGACGTGCTAGTCCAAATCCGTCCGGACCTTCGCTTTCGCCTCGCCGCGCCACGCTCGCCCTCTCTGCCTCGACTTCCGCACGGATGAAAGGAACTCGTCGTGCGTGGCTCCTCCGAGCTCGTTGCATCCGGTCGCCACCTCCGCTTTGCCGCCTTTCCTTTCGGCTTGCCGCTCCTCATGTATCTACTGAGCGAGCGAGCTTGCATCCTTCCTTTCAATTCGTCGGCCTTCGTCGGGCGTGCTCCATTGATGGCGGTGCCCCAGACTGGCGACCGTCTCCTTCCTGTGCTTGCTCGCGTCGGCGCCGGCTTGAAGATTGGGTTCCCGTTCCTAAATAACAGCCGCCATCGCCACTCCTGCACCATCGCCGACAGCCTCGTCGACACTTCCGCATACGTGTGCCTGCGCGTTCCCGCACCACGAACTCCGCGCTCAAGCTTGCGCAGACCGTTCCACAACGCGCCGCCGGTCTCGCATCCGCACACGCACGCCTGCACGTCGTCGTCCTGCTCGGCCTCCACTCCACTTGCGCGCGCTCGTTCGCGCCACTGCCGTATCCTCACCGGCTCCCTGTGTCTGCGCTCCAGTCAAGTCGCCGCACACAGCACTTGCTCATGCGCTCCCCCGCGTCGCGGACGCCTGCTGCCGCGCGCGCTTCGCACACCGTTCCGCGCCACGCCTGGAGCCACCCACTGCCTGCTTCCACACCACCCGAGACATGGCCGCGCCCGCCGCCTTGCTGGGCCGCACACCGCACTGCCTGCTGCCACGCTTGCTCCCACTGTCGCCCGCGAGCCGCAGCCGCCAGCCCGCTCGGGCACTCCACCGTGCACCGCTCGCCCGTGCACGCTGCTCCTCCCGCTGCGCCGTGGCCCGCACCGCGCTGCGCTAGCCCTCGCCCAATCTGTGCCAAGCCGTCGCCACTCGCCAGCCGTCGCGCCGGCCCGCGCTCACCTCCAGCTCCCGCGCGCGTGCCGCACTGCTGGCCGCCCTTGCCGTCGCTCGCCCCAACGCCCGCGCGCAGCCGCTCTGCCGCCTGGTGCCACCCGCGCTGGGCCGCCGCTCCGCCAGCCGCGCCGCCTGGCGCCTGCTCCCACGCGCCGACCCGGCTTCTCCGCGCGCCACGCCAGCGCCCCGCCAGGGCCCCGTCAGCACGCGCCGCTCCCTCCGCTCGGCCGCTGCCGCCTCCACCCGCTCAGGCGCCGAACCGCGTCGCCTGCGCCTGAGCCCGCCGCAACCCGCGCGCCCCTCCCGCGGCTGGCCGCCCGAGCCGCGCGCGCTCGCGCGCACCCGCGCCGAGCCGCGCCGCCGGCCGCGCAGCGCCCCGCGTGGGGCCGCCTGCGCTGGCGCCCGCAGCTGCTGGGGCCGGCCTCCACCTGAGCCGCGCCTCCATCTGCTGTGTGAGGAAGGAAACAGAGAGAGGGATGGAGGGGAAAGAGAGGGGGAGGAGATAAGCATAGGGCCAAAACAAGGATGCCGCCGGTGGAGATAAGAACAGGAGGGAAGTGTCAGGATAAGGAAACAGAGGAGGAGAAGGAGGAACAGTTTTCCCCAAGGACCTATGCGCAAAAATAGAAAACTGCAGGGGCCTGGTTATAAAACAAAATTTTCCGTCAATCTAAAACCCTAATGAAGAAATGCCCAAAACGAAAGTTGGAGAGTTTTTCAAACTCTACAACATTGCTTTAGGGCCCAAATTCAGAAACTCAAAATTTACATCTTTACACGTGAAGTTTTGAGTAAAAGTCGGATTTGAATTGCTTTTGTCCTAAAGAGTAAAATTTTATAAAATTTAGGACCTAAATGCAAGCATTTATGACACGTCATAATGACGGGATAGACTCGTCATAATGGTTAGATAGACATGTCATGATGACTTGCACTTTTTACACTTTAGTCCTAAGTAACTTTGGAAATTACTTTTGTAAATCAAATATTTGCGTAAAAGGACTTATACTTTTATAAAATTATATAAATACCCTTGTTTTTACCACTTTACCCAAAATTTTTACACAATTCAACACTTGCATTTCCAATGCAACTTTTGGATAAATCTATATTTTTTACAAGGAATAAAATAAGAAAAACATGTTTACAAAACCACTTTTCACTTATTTTGAAATTACTCTTTTCCCAAATACATTTTGCAAAAACAACCCTAGGTTTTTCTGTAATTACAAAAATACCCTTTTAACTTGTACTTTTAAATTTTCAAAAGTTTCACATAAACTCACATAAGCTTTATATAAACAATACATATTTCACACTAACAAATTATATGCCTAGTTTACAAACACATGAACTGTCACAGCCTTCCCCCCTAAAAAGAATCTCGTCCCGAGATTCGGACGAAAGACTCTTTAAGGGAAGAAAAGCAAATCACACATTAGAAGTGGCAGGAAGCAATCACACCAGAGAAGATTGAGGTTGACGACGAGAGCATGACGAGATGAGTATAACGAGAGCATAAAGAGATGGTACATAGATGAGTTTGGCAAGATAAGAGATTATATATAAGGATGATAAATGTCGATGACATTCATCACAAAACTCATGGACAACAAGTAAGGATAGTACAAGGGATTGACAAAGTGATATTTAAAATATTCTTGCTCAGAGTTTATTACTTGAATAATTTTAGATGATGTTATTGCAAAACATGCCTATTGAGACCGATGCAATCAAGGGATATTGATAAAATGCTCTATTCCGAGTGCAATGCTCGATATATAACCATGAATGTGATGCACTGTTGAGATTGCATTAATGATGATGCAACATGAGAATGGAGGATTCCATGCACGATTGAAATGGTGCATATGACACAATGCAATTATCATGATGCTGACCAAATGATGCATACACTATGATGTAAGGATGATGACATTTGCAATGTATGCACGTATGAAATGCATGAAATATGATGCATATCCTCATGAGTTGATGATGCACGTGACTCGCACCCTACAACCGTTCTTTCGTAACGAACACCGGGTAGCTCTATATCCTTAGTCAAGGATTAGAAGTTAGGACACTAGTAAAGTTGCATAAGAAGAGTTTGCAGTGGGGTTACGTCACATAGACCTAGTCACCAGTGCGCCCCTAATGGCTTAGTCATGTGACTGCAGTGCACATGAGGCCTTAGGTTCCGACACGGCATCATGGTCATGTGATTAAACACCACCACAAAAGAGGAATGACAACCTTGTAGTGCCAAAGCAGCAAGAAAGACTTAGGAAACCGAAGAGAACCCAAGGTTGCACCTGAGGCATACCCGTTAGTTAGTCTACGGATCGTTGATGACGATGCTAAACCATGCACTGACTAGAATGGTATGTGTTATGATGCGTGACTTTTGCCGGGAGAATTGTATTCCAAAAGTAATTATTGTCATACATCTTTTTAACTTATCCAAAATCATCTGAGCAAAAATTGAAGGTGCGACTCTCAGATGTTGTAACCAGAATAGCCAACGATATAAGGTACAACACCAAGAGAGGATAGATAGACCACTAGATGATGGATTGAAGGGTTTGAGGATAATCATCAAGGTTTAACCATCAAAGGAGAAGTTCAATGATTCTGCCGAAACAGATTTAAAGCAAAATCAAGGATTTGATTTAGCGGTCAAGCTAGGATCAGTGATAGGGTTCAAACATAACCCATTCCACTTGATTCACAAAAGGCGTTCTCACTCTAAGTTAGCCTAACAGATTACGTTGGCTCCTACCACACAAAGTCAAAACAGGCATTCAGATACAAGCACATATTTCAGTACATCAACGTAACAACCAAGACAATCAGATCAATCCAAGATGTCAGGATGCATGTACGTTCTACACGTCCTCACAACCAAAAATAACTGCCAAGTAATCTTGGTCTTACGTAGTTAAGTACGGTGGCATCATATAAATACGTCTCTCCCTGTAATATCTAGTCGTTAATCCTAACCGTTCAAAACTTATCGAATCGTGGTTAGCATTCCTGCAGAAAACACAATATGTATATATTGAACCTTTCATGCCAGCATGTCATGAAAGCGTCCCCAATCATTACTGTTCACTATAGAAACAGCATCTGTACAATTACCGCCGTACAGACAACGTTAACATACGTTATCGAGATAACGTATTCACGGGGGTACCGCAAAATGCGGGGGTATGATCTGCGATCGCCATACCCTGCGCCGAACCATATACTCCCAATGTAGTCAATCGAAATTAGTACATTGGCAGCATCTCAAGTAGGCCACTGCTTGAGAAACAGCGTTCGGTTCGCATCACCGACGGGAAGGCCAAGCTCCCTCAGTTGGCTGAGGATCCTTACCTTCTTACCTCACGATCGAAGGTGTCGTTACAGAATTAAAAAGTTGGGGTTGTGCATGAATTTAAGTTTTGACAGAAAGTGATGCTGGTAATTAGGGTTATATATATATATATAGCCACCTGTATTTCCCTCATAAACATTACCCTAGGGCTTTACGTACTAAGCTCGATCCTTAACGAATCCAACGCGACTTTGCCAAACATTTTGTTGGTCAAACTTTTATACTGAAAGCATTTTTAAGGTAAAATGTATCTCCAGGGTAACCTTATAGCTCTGATACCAGCTGTGGCAGAACCGCTCGAATTATTCCGGCTCAAGTGCGCTATTGATCGCCGTACAACTGCAATCCGCTTAACGCACTTCAAACGGAACAATCCTTTGGTCTGTCGGGTCTCCGCCCGATTCAACCACGGTTCGGCAGGATCGAAGCAGGTTTACCTCGCACGATGGCGAGTTCACATCACAGAATAGCTCTTCAACTTTAATTTACAGCCATATATATATATTATTACAAAACGAGTTCAAGAGAAGTAAATTTATACAATCATGTTCAAACTGACAAGCGTAACAGCTTGTCTAAACTCACAGCGGAAGAAAAAGTTTTACGCGACTACACACGTCGCGCAAGCAAACGCCAAGCTTAGCCCAGGGCTTGGTGTCACTCCGGAGGGTCAGTGCCGGCCGGGGACGGGTCCCACTCCACGGACCAGCCAAACGGAACGGACGTTGGCCACCCAAGGTTGTCCGTGGGGTTCTCGTAGGTTATACCTGAAACAAACATTGGCAAGGCTGAGTATTCTAATACTCAGCAAGGCTTACCCGGGATTGGGTATACTTAGCCCATAACTAGACTCATGAAGGCATTGCAAAGGCTCTGGGTTTATTTTCAGCTGAAAAGCAACAAAGAGTATAAACTATTTTTAAGTTTTAGCTTTCATCTTCTAGTTGAGTATTCATTCTAGATTAGCACCTACACTAAGCAAGCAAGGTAGTGATTATCATCCATCAAGATTATCCATCATTAGTTCCACTTCTTACTCAATGTGGTAAAAGGGATAAGCAATCTCAAGCTTCGTGAGAGGCGGACGATTCGAATCGAATTTAACCTTGCAAGGTAAACCTAACACACACGCTTGGAAGATCCAACGATCGTTCCGAAGCAACCGTTTGCCTTTCATTCCGGGTCGTGGATCAGGTCCACCACAAGCGACTGCAGAACCGTACGCACACCCAATGTGTACAGGACATACGTCTGTAGCGCGACTACAAAACCCGTATTCCTGTCTGCCTTGCAGAACGTACTCCCGCACGTCGGTGCGTGTAAACATAATATAAAATCGAGTGGTGGGAGGTATGTCCACTTGCCGGGCCGATTGGTTACTAGGCTTACCGCTTACCATATTTCGCGGCATGTGGCTAGTACTTTCAAAAACTTAGCCACCACTACCACACATTTCGACCTTAAAGCTTTTATCAAAACAGACAGGGTAAACTTCCAGGTCATGATACAACACATGACCCTGTCCGTCATCCTTATAGTGGTTGCAGAAATGTAAACATGCAACTCCTATGTCGCGCGAGTGACAGGAAATCACTCGACTTCTACCGGTCCTATTAGCGGAGCAACTATCCGATAAGGACTCGGAAGCATTACATTGGATTCCTAGGATTCATGCATCTAGGGTTTCACTTCAACTCCTAGACTTAATGCAAGATATAATATAAATAAGCATAGATTGCAGTGTAGATAAAGTAATGGGATATGTCCGGGGCTTGCCTTTACTGGTGGGTCTGAAGTCAGTAAGTCAACATCTTCCGAACTTTAGTTCGGGGCTTCAGTTAATCCCTTGGTGACGTTCACTTGATCTTCAGGAACATCCTCCGTAGACTTCTGGGAGATTTCGCAGGTACCGTTGCTGAAAGTAGTCGTATCTACATGTAATGCAACATTACATTCGAATGTGCACACAAAACTATTTTACTTCACAACAAAGTTGCAATTCAACATTCATTTAACAAGCTACTCACATAACAATCAAAAGAGATCTGAAACTAAACTTAGGTGAAGCTTTAGGGAGATAATTGATCAGAATCAGCTACATGTTGAGGGTTACAACAGAGTCGATTGGAAACAACGGAGGTTTAGCTGATGGAAAGATACATCGGGTTTCTAGACGATTGATGAAAACATTGATTACTTCAGTAGAGGGATGATTCCTAAAGCAGTCGTGTCCTAACTGAGATGTGCTTAAGGGTTATTCTAGATAACTAAGTGTGGTTGCATCGGCTCGACTACGTCAGCACAACTATTGAGTGACGTATAGCCGAATGGAGTGTGGTTAAGGGTATGTGACTGATAAGTATAAAGCCGATCTCTCAGTCGATAAATCGACTGATAGAAGTGTGTGGATAAGAAGATGGGAAAACTAAGGATCGATCGGCCATAACCGATATGGAAAAGTAACCAAAATCGGCTTGGGTCGGCCGATGGCAAGAACCCTAAGATTGTGGGTGTATCATCGATGCATCGACTACGTGCAGCCGATGTAGGACAGAACAAAAGAGTTGTATCAGCAGTAGCCGATACTAGAAAGGTAACATTCGTATCAGCTAACCAGCCGATGGTAGAAGCATCGACTGACAGCTGTTACACAGAAACATTCTAGACTCAAGGGAAACGGATGCTTAGCGGCTGAACTGATAGCCGATACTAAAGCATAGCTGCAGCGAGGTATTGGCTAAGTAGCAAATACACACGGATTAATAAGGATCTTTATACAAAGAGAACCCTAAGGAAACGACAATCAAGACGAGGACAAAGCCTTGAAGGCAGAGATATGAGCATTCGTATAACAGGATTAACTAAACATCACACGTCTCTATTTAAAACATATATTCTATGGTTTATTTCTCTGCTATATCATATGCATACAATATAAAGTATAACAAAACATCCATTCCCTAACATTTGACCTAAACCACACATCAAGGACTTTCACTAAAGATCACAATATAAAATTTATAGGTTTTAACTTAGGGTTTCAAATGAAACTGATTTTACATTTTTATGAACTTCCTATGAAAATCTATGAAATGTAGAAGTTCATTGATTTGAAATACAGAAAGCTTTGAAAATTTTATAAATAACATCCTTGAACTTGTTAGATTAAAGCAATTAAGTCCCTGGTCGAGAAAACTGATAATAGGAAGATAACGACGATATTGCGGCAAAGGAATCGCCGGTATTAAGAAGATTCAGTAGGTCGGGGCAAACCTTGGTTATGGAAAAGAACGGACGGAAAGTGAAGTCCCGTGGCGATAGGATCGGCGAAGAGAAAAACTCGACGACGACGAGACTTCATGGATGACGAAGGAGTTTGCCGGGAAGAGTTGTCGTGGGTGGAAGATGGCCTGTTGCTTTGTACACGCACGCGCTTGCTGAATCGAGTCGAGCCGGTCACCGGTAGAGCACTCTCGCTCGTATCTGAGGACGTGCTAGTCCAAATCCGTCCGGACCTTCGCTTTCGCCTCGCCGCGCCACGCTCGCCCTCTCTGCCTCGACTTCCGCACGGATGAAAGGAACTCGTCGTGCGTGGCTCCTCCGAGCTCGTTGCATCCGGTCGCCACCTCCGCTTTGCCGCCTTTCCTTTCGGCTTGCCGCTCCTCATGTATCTACTGAGCGAGCGAGCTTGCATCCTTCCTTTCAATTCGTCGGCCTTCGTCGGGCGTGCTCCATTGATGGCAGTGCCCCAGACTGGCGACCGTCTCCTTCCTGTGCTTGCTCGCGTCGGCGCCGGCTTGAAGATTGGGTTCCCGTTCCTGAATAACAGCCGCCATCGCCACTCCTGCACCATCGCCGACAGCCTCGTCGACACTTCCGCATACGTGTGCCTGCGCGTTCCCGCACCACGAACTCCGCGCTCAAGCTTGCGCAGACCGTTCCACAACGCGCCGCCGGTCTCGCATCCGCACACGCACGCCTGCACGTCGTCGTCCTGCTCGGCCTCCACTCCACTTGCGCGCGCTCGTTCGCGCCACTGCCGTATCCTCACCGGCTCCCTGTGTCTGCGCTCCAGTCAAGTCGCCGCACACAGCACTTGCTCATGCGCTCCCCCGCGTCGCGGACGCCTGCTGCCGCGCGCGCTTCGCACACCGTTCCGCGCCACGCCTGGAGCCACCCACTGCCTGCTTCCACACCACCCGAGACATGGCCGCGCCCGCCGCCTTGCCGGGCCGCACACCGCACTGCCTGCTGCCACGCTTGCTCCCACTGTCGCCCGCGAGCCGCAGCCGCCAGCCCGCTCGGGCACTCCACCGTGCACCGCTCGCCCGTGCACGCTGCTCCTCCCGCTGCGCCGTGGCCTGCACCGCGCTGCGCTAGCCCTCGCCCAATCTGTGCCAAGCCGTCGCCACTCGCCAGCCGTCGCGCCGGCCCGCGCTCACCTCCAGCTCCCGCGCGCGTGCCGCACTGCTGGCCGCCCTTGCCGTCGCTCGCCCCAACGCCCGCGCGCAGCCGCTCTGCCGCCTGGTGCCACCCGCGCTGGGCCGCCGCTCCGCCAGCCGCGCCGCCTGGCGCCTGCTCCCACGCGCCGACCCGGCTTCCGCGCGCGCCACGCCAGCGCCCCGCCAGGGCCCCGTCAGCACGCGCCGCTCCCTCCGCTCGGCCGCTGCCGCCTCCACCCGCTCAGGCGCCGAACCGCGTCGCCTGCGCCTGAGCCCGCCGCAACCCGCGCACCCCTCCCGCGGCTGGCCGCCCGAGCCGCGCGCGCTCGCGCGCACCCGCGCCGAGCCGCGCCGCCGGCCGCGCAGCGCCCCGCGTGGGGCCGCCTGCGCTGGCGCCCGCAGCTGCTGGGGCCGGCCTCCACCTGAGCCGCGCCTCCATCTGCTGTGTGAGGAAGGAAACAGAGAGAGGGATGGAGGGGAAAGAGAGGGGGAGGAGATAAGCATAGGGCCAAAACAAGGATGCCGCCGGTGGAGATAAGAACAGGAGGGAAGTGTCAGGATAAGGAAACAGAGGAGGAGAAGGAGGAACAGTTTTCCCCAAGGACCTATGCGCAAAAATAGAAAACTGCAGGGGCCTGGTTATAAAACAAAATTTTCCGTCAATCTAAAACCCTAATGAAGAAATGCCCAAAACGAAAGTTGGAGAGTTTTTCAAACTCTACAACATTGCTTTAGGGCCCAAATTCAGAAACTCAAAATTTACATCTTTACACGTGAAGTTTTGAGTAAAAGTCGGATTTGAATTGCTTTTGTCCTAAAGAGTAAAATTTTATAAAATTTAGGACCTAAATGCAAGCATTTATGACACGTCATAATGACGGGATAGACTCGTCATAATGGTTAGATAGACATGTCATGATGACTTGCACTTTTTACACTTTAGTCCTAAGTAACTTTGGAAATTACTTTTGTAAATCAAATATTTGCGTAAAAGGACTTATACTTTTATAAAATTATATAAATACCCTTGTTTTTACCACTTTACCCAAAATTTTTACACAATTCAACACTTGCATTTCCAATGCAACTTTTGGATAAATCTATATTTTTTACAAGGAATAAAATAAGAAAAACATGTTTACAAAACCACTTTTCACTTATTTTGAAATTACTCTTTTCCCAAATACATTTTGCAAAAACAACCCTAGGTTTTTCTGTAATTACAAAAATACCCTTTTAACTTGTACTTTTAAATTTTCAAAAGTTTCACATAAACTCACATAAGCTTTATATAAACAATACATATTTCACACTAACAAATTATATGCCTAGTTTACAAACACATGAACTGTCACACATTGGCAGATTTGTTGTGGTATATTTTGATAACATTCTGATCTATAGCAAATCACTAGAAGACCATCTTGATCATTTACATGCTGTTTTGGATGCTCTCTGTGATGCATGTTTGTTTGGTAACCTTGAGAAGTGCACCTTTTGCACAGATCGAGTCTCTTTTCTTGGCTATGTTGTGACACCGCAGGGAATTCAAGTCGATCAAGCCAAGGTTGAAGCCATTCACAGCTGGCCGGTTCCCACAACGGTCACCCAAGTGCGAAGCTTTCTAGGACTTGCTGGAGTTTATCGTCGCTTTGTGAAGGACTTTAGCACCATTGCAGCCCCGTTGCATGAACTCACTAAGAAGGGTACAACCTTCACTTGGGCTGCAGCTCAATAGGATGCTTTCAGTGTGCTCAAAGATAAGTTAACTCATGCACCCTTGCTCCAACTTCTAGATTTCAATAAAACATTTGAACTTGAATGTGATGCTAGTGGAATTGGGTTGGGTGGCATGCTGCTGCAAGATGGTAAGCCTGTAGCATATTTCAGTGAGAAATTGAGTGGACCTAGCTTGAACTATTCTACTTACGATAAGGAATTGCTTGCTTTAGTTCAAACTTTGGAAACTTGGCAGCACTATTTGTGGCCCAAAGAGTTTGTTATACATTCTGATCATGAGTCCTTAAAACACATTCGAAGTCAAGCCAAACTGAATCGTAGGCATGCTAAATGGGTTGAATTCATTGAATCTTTCCCTTATGTCATCAAACACAACAAAGGGAAGGAGAATGTCATTGCTGATGCTTTGTCTAGGCGTCCCAACTTGATTGCAAAATTTTTGGCTTGGAAACGATTAAAGCACAATATGCTCATGATGATGATTTTAAGAATGTGTTTCTGAACTGTAAGGAGGGGAAAACTTGGAACAAATTTATCCTAACTGATGGGTTTGTTTTTAGAGCTAACAAGCTATGCATTCCAGCTTGCTCCGTGCGTTTGTTATTACTGCAGGAAGCACATGGAGGAGGGCTGATGGGACACTTTGGTGTGAAGAAGACAGAAGACATCCTTGCTGATCATTTCTTTTGGTCCAAGATGCGGAGGGACGTGGAGAGATTTGTTGCTCGCTGCACAACATGCCAAAAAGCTAAGTCACGCCTTAATCCTCATGGTTTGTACATGCCTCTACCTGTTCCTAATGCACTATGGGAGGATATTTCAATGGACTTTGTTTTAGGACTGCCTAGAACAAAGAAGGGGAGGGATAGTGTTTTTGTGGTTGTGGATAGTGTCAGACCCGGGGCCACGGGACTGGATACGTGACGTAGTTTAAGGGGGTTTAAGAGATTAAGTCCGTCTTATTTCTTATTTACCTCGTTTATCTCTTATTTATCTCGTTTAAATAGGAGATAGAGCTAACTGATACAGAGGGAATCTACTCGAGATATGTTCTGGTACGATTCCTCAGCTGGTGTTGGTTAGTATCTTTGTAACCCTGGCCTCTCGGATATATAAGGGAGGACAGGGACCCCTCTCAAAACATGATCTCTAGGTCATTCAACATCAAAGGCAATACAAACCACCATACAGGACGTAGGGTGTTACGCGCTTTGCGGCCCGAACCTGTCTAAGCTTTGTGTTCCTTGCACCTTCGAGTTCCTAATCTCGGCGTCTCCTCACCCAAAACTTACCACCTTGGGTATATCCCTCGGTGGGCAGCCGGTTAAACGCCGACAGCTAGCGCGCCAGGTAGGGGAACGCTTCGAAGATCCATCGGCGAGCTTGATGGCGACTTTCAAATTCTCCAGGTCAGTTCCCTCTCAGGGCACGACATTCGTTTTTGGCTCGTGGGTCTGCATCATAGATGGTGTTGGTGATTTTCAGCGATTCCTCATCGACATGAGGCCGAAGACCTTCGCTGCGGATCCTCGTAGCGACCTCGACAAGTTCGTTGACGGGCTCGACAGCTTGCCGCTCCATGCTTCCGCAACACAGGTTGAGATGGAGTCTGCTTCAGGCTCAACTTCTTCTAGTGTTGCGGTAACTTCCCCTGGGTTGGACTTGTTCCAATCTAGGGATTTGCATAGCCGATCCCAAACCGGCTCATGCAAACCGGCCACTGATCTCCAGGAGGCCAACATCTCTGGGTCCCTCTCCATGTTAGAAGAGGACCTGGACTTTCTGCTCCAGGACGGAAAGCCTGAAGTCACCGCGTGTCGGGGGGCTTCAGGTTGTTCTGGTACCGGTGATCTGGTGATCACCTCCTTGCCAGAGGGGCGCATCGTGCATTGGAAGGGCATGGTCCTCTCCGATCTACTTGAGGCAGAGGGTCGACTTGTGGCCAACCTCGAGCCCTTGCCCTTTCAAGAGGGCAGGCCATTGGCTACCGCGGCGGAGGGATCAACTGAACCAGTCAATGCAAGCTCTCATGAGCTTTCCTCCCGCCAGGTGCTAATGGCGGAAGAAGGCGAGGACGATGGGGATCTTCCTATCTCGTCGACTTTGAAGCGATCTCCGAATATGAGATCATGGCTAACGTCGGCGACGAGAACGACGCCAATCGTGAGGCATGGAGGGCCAGAAATAGGGCCCGCACAATCTGGCGGAGGAGGGCCAACGAGCGTAGGCGATCTATGCATCGCGAGCTTGACCCTGAGTTTGCTACTGTAAGTGAACGAGGTTTCAGGACTCCAGTGGCCAACATCGCTAGGGTGACGGCCATCCTCGAGCGCAGTCATGATCCGGAAGTGCGCCAAGCACTCCTTTATGCACAGAGGGCTTGGATCCAGCTAGATCAGCACAACCCGGCGTCCACCATCAGGGAGGAGCGCGTGGGTGAGAGTCAGAGTCAGGCTCACAGCCGAACAGCTGGCGGCCATCCTCGACATCAGCTCAGCAACGACAACGCTCGCGGAAGCCAGGCCCCTGGCGGGAGGCAGCAGCCACCACAAGGGGGTCATCCGCGGCAGGCCAATCATCGACTTCCTCCAGAGGACCTACGTCAGCACATCAATGAAGGCCGCGACACGCGGACCGTAATTTCCTCCAGGCGCAAGGTCCGTGAAGAAATCGAAACTGAAGGTACTGACTGTAGCGACCGATTCCCTGGTTTTTCTGCATGTTTCAGCAGCTACAAGTACCCAGAGGGCTTCAAACTGATCGGCATCACCAAGTACGACGGCAAGCAAGCCCCTCAGCAGTGGCTCCGTTGTTATTCCACGGCCATTGAGGTCGCCGGGGGGTCGAATATCACCAAAGTCGTCTACTTCCCGATGGCTTTGGACCCTGCGCCGCTCACTTGGTTGCAGAGCCTCAGCAACAACTCGATCGACTCCTGGGAGCGCCTCAAGAGGGTCTTCATCGATAACTTCCAGGGAGCAATTGCTCGTGCAGGTTCTCGTCATGATCTTGCTCAGTGTAAGCAGGAACATAACAAGCTTCTGCGGTCCTACACACGTCGCTTCTTCGACGTCCGTGCCACCATCGCGAACATCTCGGAGGACGACATCATCGATTGTTTCTACAAAGGCATCACTGACCCAGGTATATACAAGGATTTCGGGCGGAATAGGCCGAAGACTGTTGCGGGCCTTCGTGATATGATGCACGATTGGTCCGAACAGGAGGAGAAGATGCGGGAGCGGTTCCCGAGGCATCAAGATAGCAATCTGCGGCACCCAAACAACAACCGCAACGATAAAGGCCAGCAGGACTTTTCAGGTCCACCCCGGAAATGAAAGCCAGATGATGTCATCGCGGCTATCGATCGACCTTCGCGGGGCAAGAAGTCGACGACGCAGGAGGAGTTTGAGAAGCTCCTGCAGAAGAAGTGCCCGTGGCACCCAGGTGCCAATCATGCCGCCATAGACTGCTACCACCTTCGGAGGACGTTCAGCAACTCCGGTGGTGGCAAGAAGAACAAGAAGCCTGCGGACAAAGAACCTGAGGATGACGATCAAGAGGATCACGGGCGCAACCTGAAGTTTCAAGACACCTCGAAGGTCGTCAATGTCATCTTTGGGGGAGATGAGGATTTTGGTTCCAGACGGGACCAGAAGTTGCTTCTCCGGGAGCCGGCGGTACCACGACCATTGAGCCGGCGGTACCACGACCACTCCGTTGGTCGGAGGTCCCCATCTCGTTCTCTCGCGACGACCAGTGGACGAGCTTTTCGGAGCCCGGTAAGTTCCCCTTGGTCTTGGATCCTGTGGTGGCGGAGGTCAAGCTTACCAAGGTCCTCATCGATGGCGGGAGCAGGCTCAATCTCATCTTCATCAGCACTCTAATGAAAATGGGCCTGGACTTCAAGGACATGCTGGTTCCCAGCAAGTCTCCCTTTTACGGCATCGTCCCAGGTAACGCGGCACACCCGCTTAGTATGGTGGTCCTCCCAGTCACCTTCGGCACGCAGGAGAACTATTGTACTGAGTTCATCAAGTTCGAAGTGGCTAACTGAAAGTGCATCTAGGCCTAATGACCTATTTTGGTGATTAATAACAACCTAAATGAGTATCTAATGTTTCAATTGAGTATAATGAGCAGGGGTTAAAGAAACCAAAAAGGAGAAAAGAAAAGGAGTGAATCTTGACGACTATTCAAAATTGGAGAACGGTACTGGATCAAGAAAAGAGTTGCAAGTGGAGAAATTTATTTGTTTTATGTTTTCTTGAGTTTAGGTATACCGTACTATCAAGGGGGATGTGGAAAGTGTGTGGAAGATCACCAATAAATCAAATCCGGAGTGTAAGCCTTGTAGCATATTATCCAAATCCGAGAGCTCCTGGCGGACAGTCAGCCAGGGCTCTAAAAACAGCCTACACCCGAGAGCTCCTAGCGGACAGTCCGCCAGGCCTGGCGAACAGTCCGCCAGGTCACTAAAAACAGCCTAACGGCTAGTTTTTGTGAGGCACTATTTATACCCCCCACGCACCCAAACGTCAGGAACTCTTGCCTAACCTGTGAAACTAAGTCTCAAGCACATTCTAAGCACTCCAAAGCTCCCCAAAGTGAAACCCTAGCTTCCCCACTCCAAATCTTTTGTCTAGGGTTGGGTTTGAGCAAGATCCAAGCAAGATTCAAGTTCTTCCCAAGAGATTCACCTCTCTTGGGCATGTCTTGGCTCTCTCCATCGCTTTCACATCTATTACTCTTGAAGCTTGGCTCCTAGACGGTTAGAGGTGCTCAAGAACAACCAACTCGTGGTGTGGTTGGATTGAGAAGTTTGTATTACCCTTGTTGCTAGTGAAAAGCTCAAGTTTGACCTTTGTGGTTGCTTGAGAGAGGAAAGGGTTGAGAGGAACCCGGTCCTTTGTGGACTCCTCAACGGGGACGTAGAATCCTTGAGTGGATTCGAACCTCGGGTGAAAATCTTGTGTCTCTTGTGCTTGATTATCTTACTTCATTCTAGTGTTTTTGTTATTCCTACCTTCGTCTAGTATTCTTACCCGATCTACTTGTGTCCTTACTTTGAGCTAGATTGCTTCCACATTTAGTGTTCCTCACTTGTTTTAGAGTCTTTCTATTCAAGTGGATTTTGGTATACAAGTTTTATTCTTTGAAAGATTGCATTTCATTCCCGAGACCTCCCAGCGGACGTTGGAAGTGCCCAGCGGACACTCCCAGCGGACAGTCCGCCAGGCAGCCTCGGGCTAAGATTTTTGTGTGCAGGTTTTAAGCGACGATCGCCTATTCACCCCCCTCTAGGCGTACTTTCAAGTGGTATCAGAGCCAGGTTCCTCAAATTTGAGTCTAACAACTCGAGGAGATCATGGCCGGAGAAGATTCACACAAGAGTCTTGAGAAGAACAAGGGCAAAGAAGATGAGATGCACAAGGAAGACGACAACGCCAAGTTTGATGTATCCGATTGCTCCAAGAAGAGTGGAGATCACAAGAAAAAGAGTAAGAGCAAGAGCAAGAGCAAGAGGATAGTGATTGAGTCATCCTCATCCTCAACATCAAGTAGTGATGAAGGGTCCATCTACATCAAGAGAAGAAAGAAGAAGAAATCGGTTACTTCTAACTACTCTCGCACTCCTTTTAACTATGATAACATGAGTTCCAACAACAATTTTCTTTCCATCTCTCTTGGAAAACCCCCACACTTTGATGGAACTAACTACTCTCAATGGAGGACTAACATGAGATGGCATTTGTTTTCTCTTCACCCTAGTTTTTGGGAGATTGTTTGTGTAGGTATTGAGCAGCCGGATAGTGATGATGAAAGCTTTGGACCAACTATGCAACAATTGTTCCACCGCAATGCTCAAGCCGCAACCATCCTCCTTTCATCCTTGAGTAGAGAGGAATTTGATAAGGTGGATGGATTGCAAAGTGCAAAGGAGATATGGGATACTCTCAAAGTGGCACATGAAGGCACCAAGACCATTCGAAAAGCAAGAATTGAGATGATTGAAGGAGAACTTGGGAGGTTTGCCATGTTGGATGATGAAACCCCCCCAAGAGATGTACACAAGGCTCAAGAAGATGATCAATCAAGTGAGGAGTCTTGGAAGCAAGAAGTGGACCGACCATGAAGTGGTCAAGAGGATGATAAGGGCTTTTTCGGTAAGAAACATAACCTTGTGTACCTTGATAAGGGAGAGTCCCAACTATAAGAAGATGACACCGGAAGAAGTACTTGGCAAGATTATCAACCATGAGATGATGGAAAGTGAAGCCAAGTATGTGAAGAGTTTGTCCAAGGGAACCTCAATCTCAAAAGGGCAAGACATTGCCCTCAAGGCAAACAAGAAAGAGAAGAGCAAGAAACTAGTGCAAGAATCCTCATCAAGTGACAATGATAGCGATAGTTCAAGTCTTGATGATGATGACATGGGTCTTCTCATGAAGAACTTCAGCAAATTGATGAGAAATCGCAACTACAAGGGCAACAAGAGGTATGAGAGCTCCAAAAGAAGGACCAAAAGAAATTGCTATAATTGTGGCAAGAGTGGGCACTTCATTGCAAATTGCCCATATGAGAAGAAAGAGGACAAGGAAGAGAAGAGGAAGGACAACAAGGAGAAGAAGTACTTCACCAAGGACAAGAAGTTCTTCAAGAAGAAACAAAGTGGTGAAGCACATCTTGGCAAGGAGTGGGACTCCGATGATGAGAGCTCCAACTCGGATGAAGAAGAAGTGGCCACACTTGCCTTTAACAAGACTTCTCTCTTCCCCAACCTCAAGGATGGGAAAAACATCACTCACACTTGTCTTATGGCAAGGGGAGATAAAAGAAAGGTAAAAACCATCCCATGTTCTTCTCCTAAGTACACCACTAGTGATGATGAAAGTTCATCTAGTAGCTCTAGTGGAAATGATAATGATATTGATATGATTTCCATGCTCAAGAATCTAGATAAAAATGCCATTGCTAAGTTTAATGAACTAATGGAAGAGTTAAATGAGAAGAATGATCTCCTTGAGAAACAAGAGGACTTGCTCATTCTTGAAAAGAAGAGAAACCTTGAACTCAAGGAGCTCATAACTAAGCAAGAAGAAAAATATAAGGCCTTGGATAAGGAACTTGTGGAAAGCAAGGAGACTAACACTAGTCTCAAGAGTGCAAATGTTGCACTTCAAGATGAACTTATTTTCTTAAACAAAAGCCTTGAATTGCAATTTGACACTCTCTTGTCCAATGCCTCAACATCTCAACATGATCCATCAATTAGTCTCTCCATAGCACAATCATGCATTAGATGCAAGGATATTGATGTTGATGCTTGTGCTACTAATGTAAAGTTGATTGAAAGCTTGAAAGTAAAGATCACATCCTTAGAAGGTGAGGCACAACAAAAGAAGAAGGATCTTGAGGAAGAAAAACTCAAATATGCAAGAGGTGCATACTTGAACTCAAGACGCCCCAACATCAAGGATGGTATTGGTTTTCAACATTTTGAAAAGCATAATGCAAGAGTCAAGATCAATGGGCATGAATTCCCTAAGTTTGTGAGGGAAGCAACAAGTGGGAAAATTGCTTCCGGCACTGGGCACCCGAGAGTGCCTGGCGGACAGTCCGCCAGGACCCAGCGGACAGTCCGCCAGGACCCTTCGGGTGGCAGATTTCCGGCCTCCCGTCCCACTTTCTCTACTGCATCAAAACTTCCTATTATGCACTTTCATGAGTTTAATGCATCATATGTAATTACGAGGAACAAGTTTGGTAGAGTCTTTGCTAAATATATTGGGACACACCGCAAGAGTCCAAACACTTGTGTGTGGGTGCCCAAATCACTTGTGACTAATGTGAGAGGACCCAAGCAAATTTGGGTACCTAAAAACAAAGCCTAAATTTGTTTTGCAGGGCTATGCCTCCGGTGGATCGAAGTGGATCATTGACAGTGGATGCACTAACCACATGACCGGAGAGAGAAACATGTTCTCAACTTATGAAGAGAACGACGATCCAACCGACTTAATCTGCTTTGGCGATAACAGCGAAGGAAGAGTATTGGGTGTCGATAACATTGCTATATCTTCCGAACACTTCATTTTAAAAGTTTTTCTTGTTGAAACCTTGGACTACAACTTATTATCCGTATCACAACTTTGTAACATGGGCTATAATTGTATTTTTACAGATGATGGTGTGATCGTCTCCAGGAGAAGTGATGGTTCAATTGCGTTTAAGGGTGTATTAAAGGGAAAGCTTTATGTAGTGGACTTCACTAAAGATAAAGCTCAACTTGATACATGCTTAATCACAAAGTCCAACATGGGTTGGTTATGGCACCGCCGCCTAGCCCATGTTGGTATGAAAAATCTTCACAAGCTCCTAAAAGGTGATCATGTCATTGGACTAACCAACGTTGTGTTTGAGAAAGATAGGCCTTGTGGAGCATGTCAAGCGGGAAAGCAAGTTGGGTCAAGCCATTCCGCCAAGAACATCATGACAACAAGTAGACCATTGGAACTACTTCATATGGACTTGTTTGGTCCTATTGCCTACATAAGCATCGGCGGTAACAAATATGGCTTAGTCATTGTTGATAATTATACACGTTTCACTTGGGTACTCTTTTTGCATGATAAAAGTGAAACTCAAGGAGTTCTCAAGAAATTCTTAAGGAGAGCTCAAAATGAGTTCAACTTAAGAATCAAGAAGATTAGAAGCGACAACGGGAGCGAGTTCAAGAACACTCAATTAGATGACTACTTGGATGAAGAAGGAATCAAGCATGAGTTCTCCGCTCCCTATGCACCTCAAGAAAATGGGGTGGCGGAGAGGAAGAACCGCACGCTCATTGAGATGGCAAGGACAATGCTTGATGAGTACAAGACTTCCGACCGGTTTTGGGCGGAAGCAGTCAACACCGCTTGTCATGCCATCAACCGACTATATCTTCACCGTCTACTAAAGAAAACTCCTTATGAGCTTCTCACCAGTAACAAACCTAATGTTTCATACTTTAGAGTTTTTGGGAGCAAATGTTATATTCTCAATAAGAAAGCTAAGAGTTCTAAGTTTGCTCCTAAAGTTATGGAAGGTTTTTACTTGGTTATGATTCAAACTCACGTGCATATCGAGTGTTCAACAAAATCTCCGGATGTGTTGAAATCTCATGTGATGTGGTGTTTGATGAGACTAATGGCTCTCAAGGAG
Source organism: Panicum hallii (assembly GCF_002211085.1). Taxonomy (NCBI): domain Eukaryota; kingdom Viridiplantae; phylum Streptophyta; class Magnoliopsida; order Poales; family Poaceae; genus Panicum; species Panicum hallii. The sequence continues at coordinate 7,801,206 of NC_038043.1, read as the reverse complement.
AGCAAGTTGATCTTGATGAATTAGATGATGAAGAAGCTCCAAGTGCAGCCTTAAGGAACATGTCAATTGGAGATGTATGTCCTCAAGAATCAAGCAATGATCAAGGTCAACAATCTTCAAACAAGGCATCTCCTCCAACTCAAGATAGCGATCATCAAGAAGATGGCAATGATCAAGGGGGAGGTATTGAACAAGATGAAGAAGAAAAGGATGAAGAACAAGAGGAGTCAAGGAATCAAGTGCCACATCCTAGGGTGCACCAAAGTGTTCAACGGGATCACCCCGTGGACAACATTCTTGGTGACATTGCAAAGGGACTAACTACTCGTTCTCGTGTTGCTACTTTTTGTGAACATTACTCCTTTGTTTCTTTTCTTGAACCTCTTAAGATGGAAGATGCTCTACAAGATGCAGATTGGGTAAATGGCCATGCAAGAGGAACTCAACAACTTCAAAAGAAATGAAGTGTGGTCATTAGTGGAGCGACCCAAGCAAAATGTTGTTGGAACCAAGTGGGTGTTCCGCAACAAACAAGATGAACATGGTGTGGTGACAAGAAACAAAGCATGGCTTGTGGCAAAAGGTTATTCGCAAGTCAAAGGTTTGGATTTTGATCTAACTTTTGCACCCGTAGCTAGGCTTGAGTCAATTCGCATTCTTGTTGCTCATGCTACTCATCATAACTTTAAGCTCTATTAAATGGATGTCAAAAGTGCATTTTTGAATGGCCCAATCAAGGAAGAGGTATATGTAGAGCAACCACCGGGGTTTGAGGAAGAAGCATATCCTAACCATGTTTACAAACTCCATAAGGCGCTCTATGGGCTTAAGTAAGCTCCTAGAGCATGGTATGAATGACTTAGGGATTTTCTCATTGAAAATGGTTTTAAAATTGGAAAAGCCGACTCCACTTTATTCACTAGAAGAGCCGGTGATGATTTATTTGTTTGCTAAATTTATGTCGATGATATTATATTTGGTTCTACTAACAAAGCTTGTTGTGATGAGTTTAGTCAAACAATGATCAAGCGATTTGAGATGTCTATGATGGGAGAGTTGAACTTCTTCCTAGGATTTCAAGTCAAGCAACTCAAGGAAGGGACATTCCTATGTCAAACCAAGTACACACATGACATACTCAAGAAGTTTAACATGGAGCATGCAAAGCCAATCAAGACCCCCATGGGAACAAGTGGACACTTTGATCTTGACATTGGAGGTAAATCCGTGGATCAAAAGGTATATCGATCCATGATTGGCTCACTGCTTTACCTTTGTGCATCTAGGCCTGATATCATGCTTAGCGTTTGTTTATGTGCAAGATTTCAATCAAACCCTAAGGAATGCCATTTAAGAGCTGTTAAAAGAATCATGAGATATTTAGTTCATACATCTCACCTAGGTCTTTGGTATCCAAAAGGTTCAAATTTCAAACTAGTTGGCCATTCCGATGCGGATTATGCCGGATGCAAAATTGATAGGAAAAGCACATCTGGGACTTGCCAATTTTTGGGTAAGTCCCTTGTATCATGGGCATCCAAGAAACAAAATTCCGTAGCTCTTTCCACGGCCGAAGCGGAGTATGTTGCAGCCGCACATTGTTGTGCTCAACTCTTGTGGATGCGACAAACTCTAAAGATTACGGTTATACTTTTAACCGTGTTCCTCTCCTATGTGACAATGAGAGCGCCATTAAAATAGCTAAAAATCCATGTGAGCATTCTAGAACCAAACACATAGATATCCGGCATCATTTCTTGAGAGATCATAATCTTGAGGGAGACATAGAGATCTCTCATGTGAGAACAAACGACCAAGTTGCCGATATTTTCACTAAACCTTTAGATGAGAAAAGATTTTGTGCATTAAGGAATATGCTAAACATCATTGATTCTAGAAATTTGGAATGAGGTGTTGCACACCTGCTTGTCTAATGGTAAACCTTTTAAAAACAAAATGATTTTCAAAATATTGTATGCCTTGTTCGTGAAAATGTTGGATTCTCTTGATCGTTTGGATCGAATTGGTTAACATGGTCTTTTTATATGATGTTCTCTTGAAAAACCATGTATTATATCCCAAATGTCCTACATCATATACATCCAATATACTCTCTAAGTTATTCGAATAATTGGATAGGTTACGTGAGAGAGGAATGTTGCTGGCCGAGGGCTCCTGGCGGACTGTCCGCCAGGCCTGGCGGACAGTCCGCCAGGAGGCTTCGGGTCCAGTCAACCAGGCTGACCAATTTCTTGTATCTCTCGTGATTCTCTTGTGGGCCCATTGTCTCTTATCCGGGGTAAGGTGCTGAGAGGTCATTTTCTTTGGGTGTGGCTCCTCATTCCCTCTTCACCACCTTCTTCTTCCCCACGGACACCTCCTTCCTCTCACTCACTCTCTCCTCCTCCCCACGGACACCACCTCCATTGTCCGTGGAACCAAGGCTTCCACCCATCCATGGCAAGGGAAGCTCCTCTTCGTGTAGCAAGGACCTCCCTCCTTTGGATTTTCATCCATTGGAATCTCTCTCTCATTCAACATAGGGCAAGAACAAGGTATTTGCAATCTTCCATCGATCTCTCTACTCGATGCATATCTTGAGGAATGCTTTTAGCTATGGATTCCTGCTAGGTAGAGCATGCTATCTCTTGAAAATCTTGAAGAATGGATGGCTAGGTTTAAAGTTCACTTGTTCATGCTCATTTCTTGCCTAACACTTTGATTCAACCTGATCTCCAAATCTATTCATCTCAAGTTGTTCAAAATTTATTTCTAGCCTTCCATTATCATCTAGAACATGCCTACAAAGTTTGAGCCTCAACAAACTAGTGCTTAACATCGCGTGATTTCGCGGGAAGGTTCAAAACCGAACCCTCCTGGCGGACAGTCCGCCAGGAAGGGTCTGTTCTATTTTTTCCCGCCTACTCCCGTGTTTGTTAACATTCATTCTTTCATTTCTTCTAATCAAGCACTATACTTCCTATACATGTCCAGATGGTGCATGAGAGGCGGACCAAATTCATGCATGATCCCGCTTCCGACTCAAATTCGGATGAAATTGAAGAAGTGGAAATCGTTCCTCCACCCAAGCGCCCCAAGAAGCTGTTATCGCCATATTCTGGACGGGCCAAAAGTGGGCCAAGGAGCAAGATGGGCCTAGGAAAAGGGTATGGCAGGATTACAGATCGGATCCCGTACGGGTGTTTGAGGGCAGTAAGGCCGTGTAAACTCAGGCTTAGGCAGTTAGGATTCGTGTCGTGTTTGGCTAGGGTTAGTTAAGGAGAGCAAGTCTACGGACTATAAATATGTACCATGAATAAACAAGAAAAAGAGATTCATTCATCAACAACTCACGGTGCATCGCCTCCCCTGTTCCAGGGTTTTTCATCGGGTAAGTGCCATGTAGCCCCCTGATCACGCTTTGCGTGACCGGGGGCGCATTGCTCTTGCTTGTTACTTTATGTGTTGCTCGTTCTGAAGCCTTGTAGATGGCGAGTAGCATTAGTTATCATAGCGTGCATAGAGTAATGTTATTTTCGTATCATGATCTTGCTCTGTTCATTGTTCTTGCGTGCTCCGCGATCATTGTACCGTTTATGGATGCAATGACCGCGTCTTGCTTTGTTTATATTGATAGATCCGATCTGTTACGGCTAGTTTCTATTTATTAGGGATTTAGCTCAATATGTGCATGATTAGGCCTTGCAAACGAGTTGAAAGTTCCGGCGGTATGTTAGTATCGGATCTCAGCCTGGGTAGAGGTCTCCTTAGGAATCGGCTCTTTAGCTGCTTTTAGGGTCTCTGTTTAGGTTGTTTGTTCTGATGTTTTGCGTATTCGTTAGACTCAATCACGTGTAGGATGTTCCGATTGTGTAATGAGGGCTTAGTTGTCGTGGATTGGATTAGATTAATATCTTTAAAGCAAGCTTTTTTCTCTTTATTATATACATATGTTATCTGTCCAGAAGATCCGATCCGGTACCGATGCAATCGGCTCTTTACAGCCGATACCGGGGAGGAGTGATGAGCCGATCACGGCTCGGACTAATCTTTACAAGTGCCTGTGCTTACAGGAATTTCACGAATCACACCTTCCTGATCAGGTACAGGATCAGGTGGCACGCCTAGCAACTCCAAGCCAGGGTGTGCGCCAGATCGCTGGGCCGTTGACCGAGGGACCGGGGCCCACCAGCCGTCCCGGAAGCCTCCCGGCTCCTCGTGTTTCCTGTCGTTGTTCGCCGGTGGGTTTCGATCGACAACACATTCTGGCACGCCCAGTGGGACCTTCTTCATCGACTTCGTCATCGGCATTTGCATCATCTTCATCGACTTCGCCATCTTCGTCGGCTCGGTCAGTAGTGGTCAGCAGGATGTCAAGGGACGATCCGATCACTTACGAGGAACTCTCTGCTGAACATAAGCAGAAGTACGATGAAATCAAGACTCGGTTTGAAGCCGATCTCATCGGCTCTTTCGAAAGGACTCGCAGCCATGGTGTCAGGTGGAAGGGATTTTCACCTGAAGGTGCTCTTAATGGGGTAGATTTATCTATTCCATCTGAAGATCGTACTAGGGCGCTGCGTCAAGAAGTGAATTATGCGGTGGCTCATTCATTGCACCGACACTCGAAAAGTTTAGTTAATGCTTTTGAACGTGTGGCTCTACGTGTGGTCCAGGAGATTATGAAGCATCAACATTCTCCGACTGGACCTACCTTGGGGAGCCATAGAGGAGAATTGTCATTCCAAACCAGACCACCATTACACTATACACTTGCAGCTGCAGAATCCCATGGTGCTCCAGCTTACGTAGTTTACAAAGAAGGTGGTGATCCCATGGATCACCAGTTTTTCAGCGAGCCACCCAAGGAGATCCCACACGGTTATGTGTGTGCGTATATACCGGACAGTAGCAATCCGGTACACCCTGTACAGAAGACAATTGGAGGGGTTTCTGGAGCTGATGCAGACAAACAAGCGTGGCTAGCAACTTATGCTACCGGGCCGAGTCACGACAGTATGCGCTCGGCCCCTGGGTCACAGACAGGGGAACAAATCAGCGCTATCCTAAGGGATCAGTTCGGCATATTACCAAAGAGGAGAGCGATCGGCTATGCTAAGCCGTATCCAGGAGATTATGATTTAATTCCATTACCACCCAAGTATCGGCTCCCCGAGTTCACCAAATTCAGTGGGGCAGAAGGATCCAGCTCCATCGAGCATGTGAGCCGATATTTAGCTCAGCTGGGTATGATTTCTGTATCAGATCCGTTGCGAGTAAGGTTCTTCTCGCAGTCGCTTACAGGACCAGCCTTTGGATGGTACACGTCACTGGGTCCTGACTCCATCCGTACCTGGAAACAACTGGAAGAGCAATTTCATATTCAGTATCATTCAGAAGCCGCGGAATCAGGAATTGTCGATCTGGCGCAGCTCCGACAGAGCGTGGAGAGACTGTAGCAGAGTTCATTCGACGCTTCAGAGAGATGAAGAACAGGTGCTATTCAACGCGGATCTCAGAAAAAGAAGCTGTCGAATTAGCATCGGTGGGATTATTAAAGCCGATCAGGGATCTGGCTTTTCAACTGGAATTCACCTCTTTGGCGCATTTGGTCCAGAAACTATCAATGTATGAACAGCGTCATCCTGAGTTATACCAAGATAAATTTAAGCGTCAAATAGCGGTAGCTGATACCGAAGAAGCCGATGACTCTGAGGAACTGGAGGTATCGGTTGCTGAGTGGGCTCGTGGTGCAAATCTTGTGCCTTGTAAGTGGCTGAAGCAAACTGGTCCTGCAAAAGGGTTTGACTTTGATGTGAGTAAGGTCGAATAAATCTTCGACTTGTTACTAAAAGAAAAACAGTTGAAGTTTCCAGAGGGACATAAACTTCCCACAGCACAGGAGCTAAAAGGAAGATCATATTGTAAATGGCATGATTCCTTTACTCACGGCACGAGTGATTGCAAGGAGCTTCGTCGACAAATCCAATTGGCTATTGAACAGGGCCGATTGATCTTGGGACAGACCGCCATGAAGGTAGACACTCAGCCTTTTCCTGGTGTAAATATGGTGGAACATCATGACCGGTCTGCAAAACGACAACTGGATTTCGCGCTCGGCATCAACATGGCAGGGATGGCATCGCGATACCGGGCTAACAATAAAGAGGCTGATTCCAGCAATCGGCCCCAAAAGGAGGAAAAAGGATATGTCACGGAAGAGTAAGGTATGTAAGGAATCAACGTCCAACTTCTTCTAACCTTCTCAGGAAATATGAGTACCAGTACCAGCAGCGCCTCCGGCGGGAATCTGAAGATGAGGAATATGAGCGTCGCACCGGGAAGCGTTTGAAGAAGCATGAGGATGCTCGTGATCATTGGCACTGTCCATTCTTCAGGTATTGTTGGGATTCCGGTATGAGCCGACTGCCTACTGTTAGGGACTGCCCAGAATGTGCATCTATGAAGACAGAGGCAAGAGAATCGGTTTTCGGGCGATTAGGACCTGTGCCAGCTCAGCAGGAGCGGGTTCGATCACCACGAAGGGAAGATGAAGAGGAGGATAGGTATCATCGCCCACGTTGGTGCCCAGATGGACTGAACCGTTCACAAAAAGGTCGGGTTCAGAGGCTATGGAGTTTGGAGGAGGCCGAGGCCAGATACATCGAGACATTGAGAAAAGCGCGACCGGATCTGGCAGAGCAAGTTCATTATGAACAGGAAAAGAAGCCGCGCGCCTCAAGGAAAGAATGGCGGCCTAAGTCGACAAGAGCCGATAAGAAGGTATCGGCTGATACACACATGGTTTTGTGCTTCCCGCAGAGTTCCATGCTCGGACCTACGAGGAGCCATCCGTAGCCCAGCTTGATTTGGGACCACGACCAGTGATATTCGAGAAGCCGCAAGCCAGGAATTACAAGCACTTGAAGGCATTGTATCTCAAAGGGTACATCAATGGTCAGCCCGTTAATAAAATGCTGGTGGATACGGGAGCGGCAGTCAACATTATGCCATATTCAGTTCTGCGCCGATTGGGGCGATCCACCGGAGACTTGATCAAGACCAATGTCACGTTAAGTGACTTTAACGGGCAGACTTCAGAAGCTCAGGGTGTCCTCAGTGTGGATCTCACCGTCGGGAGCAAGACCGTCCCAACTTCCTTCTTCGTCGTCAACAGCAAAAGCACCTACAATATCTTACTCGGCAGGGACTGGATTCACACCAACTGTTGTATCCCCTCAACAATGCATCAATGTTTGATCCAGTGGGATGGAGACGACGTGGAGGTAGTCCAGGCAGACGACTCAATCGAGATTTCGCATGCTGCCATGAGCATCTGGGATGCGGAGGACCAAGAGCCGATTTCAGGGATAAGCTTAGAAGGGTGTGATCGCATCGAGGCTACAAAAAACGGAGTAAGGCTGGTCTTATCCACTGGCCTTACAGAATAGAAAAGTTGCATGAAGAAAGTCGCAATAATGTACCCATCGAGGCCGATTCGCGCAATCGGCCCCAAAAAAATGAATTTTTGGTGACAGATGTTTTATGTAGCTGTTATGAGATGGCCAGCTTTGACAGCCGGCCTGATTCTTTTCTTAAAAACTTGGAAAGTAATGAAAGATGTGTATTGGCCGATACTAACGATCGGCTGGAAATCGTTTGGTTATCTTCTTTTCCTATCTACAGCATTGATCTAACGGAGGACGGGAAGTTAGGATACGGCTTCACGTCGCTGATGAACTTGAAGAAGTTGATATTGGTCCCGGGGATAAGCCGCGACCAACGTTCATTAGTAAGAAATTGCATCCGTCATTACGAGAGCCGATGATAACTCTGTTGAAGGAATATGCCGATTGCTTCGCCTGGGATTATACGGAGATGCCTGGGCTCGATAGGAGCATAGTAGAGCATCGGCCCTCTCAAAAGTGGATTTCGACCGTTCCAACAGCGGATACGTCAGATGAAAGCCGATGTCTTGGTCGAAGTAAAAAAGAAATAGAGAAAATGTGAAGCGGGTTTATCAGGGCTTGCAGGTACGCTGAATGGATTTCAAGTGTCGTACCCGTGCAAAAGAAAGATGGCCGATGGGGGTTTGCGTGGATTTCAGAGATCTTAATAGGGCCACTCCGAAGGATGAATACCGATGCCATTGCAGAACATTGATCAATGCTGCTGCCGGCCACAAGATTTTGAGTTTCATGGATGGTAATGCGGGATATAACCAGATTTCATGGCCCCTGAAGATATACACAAAACGGCGTTCAGAGTACCCGGAGCGGTGGGACTGTTTGAGTACGTGGTTATGACCTTCGGATTGAAAAATGCCGGTGCAACATATCAGCGTGCCATGAACCACATCTTCCATGATCTAATCGGAATCTGGTAGAAATTTACATCGATGATGTCATGGTTAAGTCGGCATCGGCGAAGGGCACCTAGATGATCTACGGCAAGTCCTAGAACGAACCAGAAAATTCGGGCTCAGGATGAATCCGAAAAAATGCACCTTTGGTGTGACAGCTGGGCAGTTTTTGGGTTTCCTGGTTCATGAAAGAGGAATAGAGATTGGCCTAAAAAGTCAGGAAGCCGTACGTAATATGGTGCCACCCACTACCAAGAAGGAGCTCCAGCAACTCATCGGCAAGATTAACTTCGTCAGGAGGTTTATTTCTAACTTGTCTGGGCGGATCGAACCCTTTATGGAATTAGTGAAAATCAAAACCAATGAAGAGTTCCGATGGGGGGCAGAACAACAACGGGCATTCGAAGAAATCAAAGAATATTTGTCGAGACCACCTGTGTTGGTGCCGCCTCAGCAAGACAGGCCATTTTACATATATTTATCGGTCGGTGACACCTCAATTGCTTCGGAGGTAGTACAATTATACGATGGCAAGGAGAGGGTGGTGTTTTATCTCAGCAGAAGGATGTTGGACGCCGAAACAAGGTACTCTGACATGGAAAAACTTTGCCTTTGTTTATTTTTTACATGCACCAAGCTTCGCCACATCCTGCTATCGGCTGAGGTAATCATCATCTGCAAATCGGATGTTATAAAGCATATGCTATCAGCTCCTGTATTGAAAGGCCGATTAGGAAAGTGGATGTTTGCATTATCCGAATTCGATATCCGATATCAACCTGCGAAGGCGGTTAAAGGGCAAGCATTAGCAGACCTCATTGCTGAGAGGGTTAATACCAACATAGCAGCGCTTTCCGTACGAGCCTGGGCCATGTATTTCGATGGATCCGTCTGTGGAGATGGATGTGGAATCGGCATCTTGCTGGTGTCGCCTCGGGGGGCAACATACTCTTTCTCAATCAGGTTACCTGCCACTTGTACTAATAACCTTGCAGAGTATGAGGCGGTGCATAAAGGCATGGAACTGCTTCTGGAGGCCGGAGCTGAAGCTGTAGAGGTCTTCGGAGACTCCAAATTGGTAATTTCCCAACTCACCGAGGATTACAGGTGTGAAAGTGAGCTATTATTTCCGTTGTGGGTGCAATGCCAGGAACTGATAGCCCAGTTCAGGTATATAAATTTTTATTGGATATCTAGAGCTCAGAATGCAGAGGCCAATGATCTCGCGCAGCTGGCTTCAGGATACAAAGCCGATGGGCCCAGACAGCAGGTGTACTTCCTGGACCAGGGAGATTGGAGAGCCGATATCTTCAACTACTTGAAGGATTCGGCTCGGGGGGCACCCAGGAAGATACGATATAAAGTCATGAGGTACGTCCTGATAGGAGATGATATGTTTTACAGGACCTTGGAAGGGCTGTTCCTCAAACGTTTAGGGCCGACCGAGTCCAATCGGCTCCTGCATGAAGTTCATGAAGGAACGTGCGGGACTCATCAGTCAGCTCACAAAATGAAGTGGCTAATCAGGCGATCAGGATACTACTGGCCTACTATGCTTGAAGATTGCTTTAAGTATTATAAGGGATGCCGAGCATGCCAGAGGTTCGGGAAAATCCAGATGGTGCCAGCGTCCGTAATGAATCCCATTGTTAAACCGTGGCCGTTCAGAGGCTGGGGCATGGATATGATCGGCAAAATTAATCCTCCATCTAGCAAGGGTCATCAGTTCATTTTAGCTATCACAGATTATTTTACCAAATGGGTGGAAGCTGTCCCAATGAAGTCAGTAGCATCCAAAGATGTGATTCAGTTCGTCAAGGAACATGTTATTCACAGATTTGGGATCCCACAGACTATAACAACAGACGGTGGCTCAGTTTTTATTTCAGAAGAATTCAAGAAGTTTGCTGCTGATATGGGTATCAAGCTGATTAGGTCATCTCCTTATTACGCCCAGGCGAATGGGCAAGCTGAAGCATCCAATCAGAGCCTTATTAAATTGATTAAGAGGAAGATCGATGAATATCCCAGACGCTGGCACGAAGTTTTGTCAGAAGCATTATGGGCATACCGCATATCTTGTCATGGGGCGACAAAAACTTCCCCTTATCATTTGGTCTACGGGCAGGAAGCCGTGTTACCATGGGAGGTTACAGCCGGGTCCAGGCGCATAGAATTCCAGAACGACCTATCCGCTGAAGAATATGCTACTCTGATGAGTGATAATGTGGAGGACCTCACGGAACTCAGGCTATGGTCACTAGAGAAGATTAAGGAGAATAAGGCTAAAGTAGCCCGTGCATATAATAAAAAGGTCAAGCCAAAGGAATTTCAGGAAGGAGACTTGGTTTGGGAAGCAGTATTACCGTTGGGAACCAAAGATGCAGCATATGGCAAGTGGTCCCCAAACTGGCACGGACCGTACAGGGTTGACCAGGTCCTACCTGGGAACGCATACATGCTTGAAGAGTTGGACGGCGTCAAATTTCCAGTAGTAGTCAACGGCCAACACCTTAAGAAATACTTCCCAAGCATGTGGGCTGACGAACAGTGAAGCCGATGGCACCCATCAGGCAAGAAGCCGATGCAACCAGCAAGCTAAGAAGGGGAGGCAAAGGTTGAATCGACGACGTTAGCGCTGGCAAGACAGGAAGCGGGAAAAGGGCCGATGAGCGCTGATCGGCCCGTACGTTAATGGAAAGGAATAGAGCAGCCGATGCGTTGCCATCGACTTTAGAACCGTACGTTAATGGAAAGGAATAGAGCAGCCGATGCGTTGCCATCGACTTTAGAAGTTTTGCTTATGGCAACCAAGCATCACAAATTATCAGACAGCCGATGTGTCACCATCGACTCTAGGATCACTACATGGAGACACAATAGGTTCACCACATGGAAACACAGTGGGATCACTACATAAAGGTACAAAGTTTATCGTGAACAGGACTACTGAAGGAAAGCGTCAATAGCAGCGATAGCGTCAAGGCGGACACGGTCGACCTCAGCAAGTACTGCTTCATCCTCGTCGTCCGCCCCCGGCACCACTTGTTTGCTCAAGTTGCTCAGCTCGGCCAAGTCTGCCTTCAGCTCGGAAGTCAAAGCTTCTGCCTCCTGCTTGGAACCCGCAATGAGATCCTTCTCCGCCTGGATGCGCTGCTTGGTGGCCCGGATTTTGGCTTCAAGATCTTCCAGCTCTTCTTCCAAGAGGCGAAGCCGACGGGCAGAAGCAGACGTGTCGACCTTTGCGTCGAGTGCGGCCTTCTTCTTGTTGATCGACTGACACATCTCAGCAATGATGGTCCTTAGGAGCGATTGGGAACGCCGAGTCTCGATCCTGCGGCGAGCTTCTGCCACTTTCGCTTGGAAGGAAGAAAGGTACCCGGCCGGCAATAGTTTGGCCTGGAGGCTCACAGGGAGCTGGGAACTGACCTCGTCAAGGATCTGTTTAACTGCACTAGAATCTTGAATCAGGGCGGAGATGGGACCCGACAGAAGGTCCTTCACGCGGAGGAGCCGATCGGCAGTGCTGGTCAGGCCCGAAGGAGAGTCATCGGCTTCCAATATGGTCGACCCAATTGTGGCAAGATCAAACGCAAGGAGTTCTGAAAGATCCAGGCTCTGGAGGAAAAGAGGGTAAGCAGGGCGTCGCGGGAAAAGACCAAAGTAGGTACGGAGAAAAAGCCATACCTGTCTTGAGAAGGAAGTAGTGATGGCCAACGAAGGGACGATCGGCTCCCGGGGGTGCATCCTTTCCAAAGGGGGAACGACGGCGGCAGAGGCCGTATGAGCCGCACCTCCGGAAGAAGAGGCGACAGCCGACGGGGCAACAATCGGCTCTGCGAGAGGAGAAGCCGATGAGATGGCAGACGGCTTCGCGGGACGTGCCTCTCGCGCAGGGGAATCGGCAGTGGCGGAGGCAGTAGAGGGTCCTTCCAAACAGGGGCCAGCAGGGGATGAAGTCACGATCGGCGCCTGCGGGCTTGGTGAGGAAGCTGGGACAACAGCCGATGCGGAAGGATCCTCCAAGGTTGTTGCGCCAGGATCACGGAGAGTGATCAAGGCCCTGACAGGCGCATTCACGTCCTCTGGCACCTCTGAAGATGAACCTTTCTGGCATGGGGGCTCCTCCCCGCTGGAGACTTCTACAACGGCAGGCTACAAGAGAAGAGAACGCCGTTAAAGGAAACATGAACAAAAGTCCGATTGCAAAGCGGGAGGAGGGGCCGAACCTGGTTGGCGACTGGAGATGACGGGATAGGAGAAGACGGCGTAGCTTCCTTCCGGACCTTTCTGACAAGAATCTTCCTCGTCTTGGCGCGAGCCCGGGGGGCAACAGCTTCCAAAAGCCGTTTTCGCTTGGGGGTCAGTTTAACGGTGCTCGGCTGAATCCGCATTACGCCTTTTGAAGGAGGAGGCGCATTCTTGCCGAAGAGAACCACAGGAGCAACCGCCAGGAAACAGAAGGGGGACCCATCATCGTTCATCGGCTCTGGGCCGTCTTCTTGCTGCAGAAACAAAAAATGGATTCAGAAGGGGTCCAGTAAAAGTTAAAAGAAGAAATGCCAATCAAAGGTAGTACCTCTTCGGCGGGAATATCATATTCAGGATGGATTCGTTGCAACATCGGGCCCAGAGCTCTTTGGAAAACGTGAGTTTTCCACGTCGACCACCATCCTTCAAAGTCGACAGCCGAAGAAGTAAAGGAAATATTGGCAGGAACAGACAAGGGAAGGTCTGTAAACAGGCTGTAGCACCTTTGGGCGGTCAAAGCATCAGGAAGGTCCACCCTGTTTGATGTCAACAGGTGGAGAAGGAAGTGTGGAGGCACCTGTGCAAGACCAAACTGCCGGGCTGCTACGACCGGCTGGTAAAACTCATAACCAGGCTTGAGGATCCGGTTAGAGGTACTCATGCCAACTGGAAGAAGACAGGGCCGAACCATGATGGAGTAAAGGCGCCTAGTGTCGGCATCATAGGCAATATCGGCTAATCGGAAGGTAGCCGGGTTCTCGAAGAGCTCAGAATCGGCATAAGGAAGGAAGTCTGGGTTGTCAAGGCCTTTGTAGAAAACCTTGAACCAGCGGGAAGCATCTAGGGGATTCAGTTTCCCGCCGGGGAGACTGTACAAGGGCTGCCCGAAACTAGTGCACCTAATCTGTCTCCCACTCAGATCAGGGAAGGAATTGCCGACTAAGGAAGGGAAATCGGGGTCAGAACTTTGGAAATAAAGACGAGCCCACAACTGGATGAACCACCATGGGCCACCAGTTCTGATTTTCTTCTGAGTAAGAAGGCTAGAAGTCATCAGATGGAGATATCTGTAAAGTTCCCCGAGAAATAGTCTACCAAGGCCAACAGTTTGACCCCTGGCCAGCTCATAAGCCAAGGAGAGGTAGTTTTTGGTTGGGGCGAGGGAAGGGCCACAGAAGACGAAATGTTCGAGCCATAGGTTCAGAAAGGCAGTGTGCTCCTTTTCCGATACAGGGCCCTTGCTTTTTTGGTGTTGGCTCAGGTATGTGCTCCAGTTGGTGCACTCAGTTTTGGAAGACAGTTTGTAAGGGACCACAGGGAGGTTGTAAGCAGAAGGGCAGGCTGATGATATGTCCAAGCCGGTGATCATCATAACGTCCAGCAGTGTTGGTGTTAACGGGCTGTGCCCGAAGAGAAAGCAATTCAAGGCGTCAGACCAGAAATAGCCGATGGTCTTCAGAAGGTTCTCATCTTTCTCAAGGGGGGAGAGGGACAGAGACAGAGCATCGGCTATCCCGATGGATTCCCATAAGGGCTGGTAAGCGCTCGCTACTCTGTTGTACCAGACTATCCAGTTTTCAGGTGGATTTGGCCAAGCGCGGAGGCTGTCCGACCAAGATTCTAGGTCTATATCCTGACTCACAAAGGGAATTCGATTGGCTTCACAAGAAATCAAATCTACGGGTTTCTCATAGGAACGAGGCCCAAGGCAGAAAGAGTTGGGGGAAGAAGGGTGTGGCAAGAAGATATCGGAAGCCTGAAAAAACCCCAAGAAAAACAAGATTGCCGAGGGAAGAATTAATTAACCGCGCAGTAAAAATTGCAGATGCTGTGTTGAATTAATGGGGGTCGGAGTTCACCTTCAGGCCGAAGACGGCAGCGGCGGTGCGCGAAGACTCTGCCATCGGGAATCTTGAATCGAGATCCTGGAGGACGGATCTAGGTTTGGTGGCGCAAGATCGGATATGTGTCTCAAGGACCGGGGAGGATCTTGCGGCTAGGGTTTGAAAGCAGAGGAGATCGGAGTTGATCTGGATCCCAGAATCTTTAGAGATTTGTGTTGGGTAAAAGACCAGCGGAAGGGTAAAGTAAATTGAAGGGTTATTTCAGATCCGGATCGGTATATTCTGAGGCCGACGCGTTGCCATCGGCTCTTAAAACAGATAATTGCACACAAGCAGAGTTGCCGATACAAAAGTAAAATTCCATTCATAGCAAGACAGTGAATACAAAAGGGGAGCTAACTGCTCCTAAAAGTGGCCTAATGGGGATATTTCGATCTACCACCAGTACACGCCGGAGGTCTTGCGGCGTTTGGGCGACGGAGCAATGCTAGGGCCACTGTCGCTGCCATGGCTGCCGCTGTCATCACTGTCTCCGCTGCCGTCACTAGTGAAGCTGTCGTCGTCTTCGGCTCCCGTACTGCTATCGGAAGCGTCGTCCGATGACCTGCCAAGAAGGAAGGTACCTGCCATCGGATCTTCTTCGGAGGAGAAGGAATCGGCTCTTTCCTCCGAGGAAGAAAGGTTCTCCCCCCAAGACACGTCGTCTTCATCTTCCTCTAGCTCGGCCCCGAAGAGAAGTGTGAGATCCTCGCTATCGGTCAGGGATTCATCATCCTCTGACTGGTAACGGAAGTCCCACTCCTCTGTGTCCCAATGCAGGGGGGCACGGACCTTGTAAGCGGCAATCGGATCATATTCCGGAGTTGGTTCTCGAGAGGACTCGGATTCATAAGAAATAACGGAGGAGGCAGAAGAGGAAGAAGCCATGACAAAAGAAGAGGAAGGGAGTAACTGGTGGTGGCTGCGAGAGGAAAATGACTGGGGAAGTTGTCGTGGGTGAGTTTATAAAGATAAATCGAGGGGTGGAGTGAATCGGCATTGTGACGGTTCCCGAGGAGAGTGGTACAGAGCAGTCGTATCGGTTGGAAGTCGAAAAGGTACGGATCGGAAGCCGAAGGGTCGAGGTAATTTTAAATGATTTCGGAATTACCATTGCCGAAACCAGGGGGGCATGTGTTATCGCCATATTCTGGACGGGCCAAAAGTGGGCCAAGGAGCAAGATGGGCCTAGGAAAAGGGTATGGCAGGATTATAGATCGTATCCTGTACGGGTGTTTGAGGCCAGTAAGGCCGTGTAAACTCAGGCTTAGGCAGTTAGGATTCGTGTTGTGTTTGGCTAGGGTTAGTTAAGGAGAGCAAGTCTACGGACTATAAATATGTACCATGAATAAACAAGAAAAAAGATTCATTCATCAACAACTCACGGCGCATCGCCTCCCCTGTTCCAGGGTTTTTCATCGGGTAAGTGCCATGTAGCCCCCTGATCACGCTTCGCGTGATCGGGGGCGCATTGCTCTTGCTTGTTACTTTATGTGTTGCTCGTTCTGAAGCCTTGTAGATGGCGAGTAACATTAGTTATCATAGCGCGCATAGAGTAATGTTATTTTTGTATCATGATCTTGCTCTGTTCATTGTTCTTGCGTGCTCCGCGATCATTGTATCCGTTTATGGATGCAATAATCGCGTCTTGCTTTGTTTATATTGATAGATCCGATCTGTTACGGCTAGTTTCTATTTATTAGGGATTTAGCTTAATATGTGCATGATTAGGCCTTGCAAACGAGTTGAAAGTTCCGGCGGTATGTTAGTATCGGATCTCAGCCTGGGTAGAGGTCTCCTTAGGAATCGGCTCTTTAGCTGCTTTTAGGGTCTCTGTTCAGGTTGTTTGTTCTGATGTTTTGCGTATTCGTTAGGCTCAATCACGTGTAGGATGTTCCAATTGTGTAATGAGGGTTTAGTTGTCGTAGATTGGATTAGTTTAATATCTTTAAAGCAAGCTTTTTCTCTTTATTATATACATATGTTATCTGTCCCGAAGATCCGATCCGGTACCGATGCAATCGGCTCTTTACAGCCGATACCGGGGAGGAGTGATGAGCCGATCACAGCTCGGACTAATCTTTACAAGTGTCTGTGCTTACAGAAATTTCACGAATCACACCTTCCTGATCAGGTACAGGATCAGGTGGCACGCCTAGCAACTCCAAGCCAGGGTGTGCGCCAGATCGCTGGGCCGTTGACCGAGGGACCGGGGCCCACCAGCCGTCCCGGAAGCCTCCCGGCTCCTCGTGATGCCTGTCGTTGCTCGCCGGTGGGTTTCGATCGACAACATTGTCTCAGTAAAGTAAAGCGAGACGCGTCCCGGCTATTTATCGACAGAAAATTATAGTCACGAGATGTACTGCTGAACGAGATGACCACGGCTGAAATCCTCCTCCCCAGCGTCCCGGAGACCGAGGACCTCGCCACCACCAAAATCCCCCTCCCCAGCGTGCCGGAGACCGCGGCGCTCGGCATCAACATTTTCGGCGCATCCTCCGAGACCGCCGCGCTCCCGGACTGCACCGCTTCGGAGACCACGGCGGTCGACACCGGCAGATCTGCGGCGCCTCCTCCAGCGGGCTTCTCCACCACCAGCCGCAGATCTGCGACACGGGGACCACAGCTCCCTTCACCACCAACATCCCCGGGCTTCTCCACCAGCAGCCGCAGATCTGCGACACGGGTACCCCCCATTGTTGCATGTATTTGTTGGAATCGTCGCATTCTGTCTGAATCTGCATCAAACCCACGAAACCCACGGAGGAAGCTTTTCTTTCTTTGCTTTAGTGGTAGTACTCTATCGATTTCTATTGTCTCACCAAACCCACGAAACACGAGCTGGTCCAGGATGAAATTTCCGAGCTTGTCGAAGCTGTTTAGCTGCTTCGGCGGCTGCCTCCCTTGCAGCGACTGTGCAGTCACCGTAAACTGCTGTGGCTCGGGGAACAACAACGCTTACAGGGGGCAGGACGTTGATTCAGCTCGCCAAGCTGCTAGTACTCCTATGCCAGCTCCAATGCCTGATTTAATATCTATGTAATAATTGATGTCGATGTAATAATAATTGCTGGATTTAGCCTAGACATTGTAATGTATTGTGACATTATTCGTATTTGAGACAATGTAATGGAATGTTCGTTCGGTTTCAAGGGATTGATTCCATGTACGTAATGTAAACCGTAATTGTATTGTACGCTACTGACGCGCCCCACCGCGCCACAAAAGGGCCCTGGATCAATGCGAGACGTGCCTTACTAAGGCTCGTCTCGCATTACTATGAGAGACGAGCCTTACTAAGGCTCGTCTCGCATTACTTTCAAGCCCTCCCACGGCGCATTGAGGTGGGAATAAATGCGAGACGAGCCACGTTAAGGCGCATCTCAGATCTCAAAATGATCGGAGACGTGCCCTCCCACGGCGCGTCTCGCATTTGTCTCTTACCCTCCCCACCCCACGCAGCGCCGCGCCCGCATTTTTAGCGTGACTCTCTTTCTATAATCTGAGACGTGCCCTTAGAGGCTTGTCTCAGATTGCTTGATCCTATTTGCTGTTTTGGCGTAGTGAGAGGGCCTGCATGTCAGCCACTGCATTAGAGGAAAGCAGCAACACCAAATGATTGATGAAGGTCAAAGTAAAATTGAATATAAATTATTTTTTAAAAAATAATATTTTTTAGATTACACGGTACAGCTCGAACACTTATAACACACGTATACGCACCCATGAAACGTAGAAAACTATGATGAAATAGAAATACGACCGCCGTCTATGAACATGCATAATTAGCCACATGGTAATAAAACGTTTTGTTGTGCTACCTGTTGGGTTTCTTCCGACGAGACCGGCGGGCAGCTTTGGAATGGTGAGAGTATCCGCTGGTGCTAATGATGGCGACATCCTTGGTTGATGTTTCTTCCTTGACAGGCAGTATATTCGGTGCCATTTTTTTTGAGAGGGATTCGGTGCTATTTTTATGAATGCACTCACACACTTACACGGGCCTCGCCCACTTCGGCCCAGACAGCTTCACGTTGGCCCGTGTTGCCCTGTTGCTCCGACGTGGCCCAACTAAATTATTCCTTCAGTCCCTGAATTTTATAGGACGAGTCCGCATTTTCTTCTTAGATAATAAAATTATCCACTAGATACGTCGAACTCGCGATAGCAGACATATGACTCCCTGACTGTTTTCTATCATTGATTTTTCTCTTTTTATTTTATATTTATTTTGGCTGAATATTTTAAAAATTATAATAAATAAAAAAATATAAAATAGAAAATCTAATTTTTTTTACTCCACATGAGCGCAAATCCATGCAGTGAACATATAGTATGATATAATTTAGCAAACATTTTTATTGTATTTTTAGATATATATTTTTCTATAATTAACTCATAGCTACATTTTCCGTAGTCGTGAAGTTTTTATGGTAGGCTAATCATTATATGTTTGAGTAGTAGTAAAAATATCATGCTCATTGGATCATGTATGCCTGAGTGATTCAAAAGTTTAATTCCAACCTATATAAGAGACTCTTCAGTTGCTACAGCTCAATCATATAATGATTAGTCTATCATAAAAATTTCACATAATTGGACCATGGAAACTGTAGATATGAATTAATTATAAAAAATATATATCTAAGAGCATAATAAATTTTTTTACTAAATTATATCATATCATATGTCCACTGCATAGATCTGCTCATATGGAGTCCAACAAAATTAGATTTTCCATTTATAATTTTTTGTAATTTACAATAATTTTTTAAAAATTCAGTCAAAATAAACATAAAAGAAAAGAAGAAAAACCATTGAGAGAAAACATCCAGAAAAATTATGTGTCCGGTATCGTGAGTCCGAGAAGTTCGGACGGACAATTCCATTGTTTAGGAAGAAAACACGGACTCGTCCTAATATTCAGGGAGGTAAAAGAATTTTTTACCTTCCTGTAATCCTTCATGTGTTCGGTGTTCTACATCAGCTTCAGTGTTACTCGCAGATATGGCTGCTTGAGTCTAGCATGATCCTGCAGAGAAGATGTCAGGTGCGCGAGGACTATTAGATGCCCAACACATCTGCGATTAAAAACACAACAATTGATATAATTTGACGCAATAAAAAGTGCATAGAGGATGAATTGGTATAATTTTGTATAAGGAGCAACAGAAAAAAAATGAAAATCAGCATGTAATTACGTCGGATGCACAGGAAGTTCATCCGCAACCCACACCTACTCATATGCCGATTTGTCTTTAACTCTTTATTTTTTATTTTTCCTTGTATAAAACTTTTTCAGCTCCAGATTTCGCTTGAACATAAATCCTTGCATCATCTTTTCCATTTATAATTTTGGCTGATTTCTTATACACTTTTTGACGGGTTATGTTTTATGGGAGTACCGAGTAACTTGAGAGGGCTGGAGCACATGAATGTTCTCTGTTCCTGCAACTTAGACTTTACCTTCGTTCCTTCATTAGCTAGCCATTGTCCAATATATTTCCTCTAATTTTCTTTGCAAAACATGATACCAATGCAGATGCTTACACGTCCACTCACCTCTGTAAATAAACATACGCACATCCATACGAGTCAGGATGCTGGTGGGTCATTCTATCGCTGACCCAGACAGCCCAGCTAGCCTGTTTTGGGTTTTGGGTGTTACGTTGACCCAAGAAGCAGGTACAGTCTCGTAGTTCCTGCGCACCTGCTGGCAAGGGGCCGTGTGCAACTGCGATGACGCCGATGAACATCGTCTCCCTCGTGCGCCCCTGTTCAACCTCAGGCGGCGTCTAGCATTTGCACGGAACCAATCTCTAGGCTCTAGCTACCTAGCTGATGGCTCCTGATTGCCGCACCAGTGGTGATCGTTGAATTAGATAGCGCCAAACTGCAGCAGCAGAAACAAAAGAAACATACAGGCCTGTATCCCATCCCACGCAGCCAGACTCCCACCTGTCCAGCGCAGCTGTTGGACTACCAGGCCTGCTGGATCTCAAGTACCGATTGTGTTTGTGTGCAGGGATACTGAAGAAACATACATGAAGGATTGTGTGGTGAACTTTTGCCAGAACAATGCAAAAGCTCAGATGCTCCAAGTGAGCCAAATGTGAGCAAGCCATCTAGGAAAATTGATCCTATCTTGTATCTATTTTCTGGTGCTGGCTCTGGCATCGGATTTGCCGCAACTGCCTTGATAAAATGGGTTCGTATTAGCAAGAGGTGTAAAATTGTAAAGACTCAACAAATCATAAAGAATGCGGAAGAGTACTATGTCTTGTTTCCAAATAATATGTGGAATGAAATGGATTCCAGAGATGCAATGGTTTGTATGCTATTTTCAAATTTTGCTATAGGACAACTTTCAGTAAGGCCTGCATACTATATCATTGGGCACTTTCTTCGCCGGTGTATTTCTCAATGCTACAGTATACGTTTTTGTTGCGTGTTACAGTATTGTCAGTGTCCATTTCCCAAGAATTTGTTTGTCTTTACTCATATAGAAATCATGAATGATCTCCAAATCAAAAGAATGGTAAAAATGGACTTTGAATAGCACTTAAAAAACTGCTCCCTTATAACATACAAGACTAAGCTAATGTCCGATCAACTAAAACTACTATTTAGAAGCAACTCTTTGAAGCGTCAGAAGAAGTCCAAGTAATAGCATTCAATAATATGAACTCAGCACGTTCTAAATCATGTCCTTAAATCAATCTCATTGGATTTCTTTTCCATAACAAATTAGGCTACGCTGAAGTCCCTTTATGGATCCACTCTAGCTTGGGCAGAATAAAATAAGCATCAATAATTTTTGGGAAGTCAAACAGGAACTATTCGACTAATTGAGTACCAAGAGCAAACGCAGCGTATTACCTTTTGACACCCTGTTTAGGAAAATTTTCCACTTATAGGGACTGAAGTGTTTCCTATGAAATTCTTGCGCTACAACATATGTTGAATCTACTACATTAATAACTTCTCTTTCAAAAATTAAGATAACTTATATTAACTAAAAAAAATCAATGGAAAAAGGGTGACAGGATCATTGTGGAAGCTATGTCTTAATAAGGTAACTCTTCCAGGCTTCCAGCATATGCAATGAAAACAACCATAAGAAGAAGAGCATGAATATGGGTGCAAATAAGGGCTTCAATCTGTACTATATGGAACAAGTATTCACATATATCACAATAAATCTTATAGTGGCACTTGGACAGAATGACAGGTTAGCAATCAGAAAAAAAAAAGTGTGCAACATTTCAAATGCAGCAGATAAATGCACTTGACGTGGGGAACTAGCATGCACAGTCAACAGCAAGCAGCAACAGAAATGGGATGGATGAGATAGGTATAAAAAATTGTTTCACACCTGGCACCTTGCATTGAGAACTGCTTCAGAAGGCATCGTGCACAAATGACGACAATTCAGCATGAGGCTTATGAAAACAAAAAACTCAGACGATAATATTGTTGAAAGTGAAAGAACCCTTTCAATGACTCTGTTGCCCTTCAGTAAACTGAAACTAAAGCATTTACTCAACAATCAAATAAGAATCACTCAAAGAACAAGCCGAACAGAAGTGTGGTGCCCTTCTGCACTATCAAGGCAATATCCCAACTAGTCAGCAGGATCTGATTGAAACTGGATAGCATACAGCTGCAGTTTGGCAAAGGTTTCACCCAGGTCTCAAAGAGAATTCATGAAAATTCCAGACACGTTTAATCCAAATCACAGCTACACATAGGCTTCATCCATGTACAGAACATGATCACTTTTTATCTTTGTGATAAAATTAATGATAGGAAAAATGGAGAGAACATTCAGTAAGAGTCTAAGGTTAAGTGTCAAAGGGATCAACTAAAGAAATGTTACTTGCTTGCTTTAGAAACCTGATGTAGCTCTTGGTGATCTTCTGAAAAACAAATTGAGCCCCTAGTGATGCCCTGTTGTCCAACAGTAATCGCCTTTTTTGGTTTGTCAACCATGAAAGGTTGCAGTCATTCTCACACAAGAATTTCATAACCCGTAGAACTCTTGCACTACGAACAAGAAACATGGCTAGCTGAAGCTCATGCTTTCGCCCTCTGTAACCTTTCAGCACCACTGTCTTGAGACGATAGTTGAGGCACTCTAGGGGATCATCCATCTCATAATTCAATATTTCCATGCTCTGGGGAACAACCATGTGAGACTGCAACTCAACAATAAAATCCATCAATATAAGCTCTAACCAGGAATGAACAATCAACATTTTACCCATAGGCAGTAATTACCGTGACATAGAGCGTCTCCAAGCAGGGGAAGCACCGGAGGAAGACTGCCACAGGCTTCACCTGCGGATCTGCCATCTCCAGCGCAAGTGTCCTCACACACCGGAACTCCGCCGACAGTCTAACAGCGCGCATCGAGCGAAACAACGCGGAGCCAAGCTGCAGCTCCGGGATCCCGACCCCCAAGTAGCCAAGCATCTGCAGCCGCGGCGCATGCATTACATTTATCGATGGGCCCCAGTTGATGTCGTGCGCGAGCAGCCTCTCCAGGGCAGGCGCATCCTCGACGATGAGGTGCTCCAGCTCCTCGGCACCCTCCAGGACGCGCCGCCGCGTCAGGGAGACCGACACCGTGAGGCTGCGCAGGCTCCGGGACCGCACGCGGAGGGTCCGGCAGCCGAAGACCCGGTCGAGCGACAGGCTCGCGAGCTCGGGGCAGCCGGCCAGGAGGCCGTGGAGGGCGGCGGCGGCGGGGACCCGGGAGAGGCGGAGGGTGAGCTCGGCGAGGTGGGGGAAGTAGACTTCGGCGACGGCGGCGGCATCCTCGGGGAGGCGGCAGTTGGTGAGCTCAGCGGAGCGGAGGGAGCGGCAGGAGAGGAATGACGGCGGGAGGCGCAGGGGCTCGTCGGACGGGGGCCGGAGGACGAGTTCCTGGAGGTGCTTGGCGGCGAGGGAGCGGAGCCAGGAGTCGAGGTCGGCGGCGGAGGGGCGGGCGAGGAGGATGTCGAACCGCGCGGCGTTGCCGCGGTGGGAGGCGAGGATCCGGGAGACCACGGCGGGGAGGGAGGAGGTTGGGACCTGGAGGTGGGAGTCGAGGAGGTGGAGCGGCGCGGACGGCCAGAGGCGGCGCCAGCGGCGGGAGAGGATTTGGGTGCGAGCGGCGGCCGGGAGGGGGAGGAGCGAGAGGATGGTGGTGAGAATGCAATCGGGAAGGAGGCTGATCAGATCGGGGTCGTCGCCGCCGCAGCTGCCAGCGGCGGCGGGGATTGGCTTCGCTGGGGCAGTGGCCATTTGGGAAGAAGAAAGGGGACAGTCGTCGTCAGAGAAGCGGGAGCCCCGATTTCCATATTAATTAATCGTAATGACAGTTTCAGCATGCTCAGAACAGTGGGAAGTTCTCTCCACGAATTTCAGTTCTGCTCTTAAATCTTACGTCCAGATCCACGAAGTTCCGCTCTTAAATGTTACGTCCAGATCCACGAACTCTGGTTCCGAAAAAAATATGAATTTAGAGGTCAGCTCTATAAATTTTGTAGAGCTTTTTAAGGATGCTCAAAAGTCTATTTTCATACTTTCTTATGAAGTTGTGGGATAATTACCACAACAGTATCAAGATCTAGGCGGGTAAAGTTACAGGAAGATATCTTCGAACAGTAGCTACCAACACAAGAACATGATTAGAGCTGGAAAAATTGCTGATAACTCGTTAGATTGCTCGACTCGCAACTGGCTCAGCTCGGCTCGGTTCAATTCCTAACAAGCTGAGCATAACTTTGTGCTAGTTAGTATAACAAGCGAGTTCGAGCCACGCAAGCTGCTCGTGAGCCTAACGAGCTACGCGTACAACATTATTTCTACCTACGTTACAGGTCGTTTAGAAGTTAAGACTCAGTATTTTCTTTGTGGCTTTATACTTGTCCAATGTTCATTTATCCAATGTTTCGTTGAATGGACCGATCAATCTATGTATACAAGATATCAAGACTTAGTATTTTGTAACCTTTTGACTTACGATAGGCTAGTTTATGGGCATATATTATTGATGGAACATGTATGGTTGATCAACCATGAAAGTATCACATGTAGAATTGTATGTAGTCCTTGATCCTAATATTTTTTATTTAATCTGTATGGATGTATATCACCTAGGAAAGTATGTCAGCATTTAATCTGAAAGTAGGCTTTTGTGCTCGTTAGGATAACGAGCCGAGCCGAGCCAGCTCGTTATCTTAGCGAGCTGGACCGAGCCGAGCCGAGCTTGCTCGTTATCCAACCTTAAGCATGATTCATGACTCATAGCCTTGAAAACAAAATATATCGTAACTTGAAATCAATGTTTGGATTTGCTAATCATAAACTTGAACCTATAAATTTCTAACGCCAATTGGAATGTAAACTAAGCATATATAACACAAAATCAGAATGTCCTGCCAAATCCCAAATCTTTTTCCCTACGAAAATAGTGGAAAGAAGCTGCACAAAACTAGGAGCTGATCTGATTGTAGTCCCCTTCCTTCGCTGATACGATATGCTATTCCCACCGCAAGCTGTGCGCAACAACGCCTCTGGTCTTTGCTACCAGTAGTGCGCCGAGGAGTCTCTTGTAGCGTACGCCATATCGGCAAATAATTATCCATTGCTATAGCTTGCTTCTGACTTGTGGACCACCCTTATTACCCGAGAAATATCGAATACAGAAAATAATTTGTAACAACTATGCAATCACATTTGATTACTCACTGGTAATGATGACTCTCCTCATTCAATCGGTCACTGGTTCAATAGCTCCAGTTTTCCTATTTATTTTGCCCCCCTATTTTTTACCTCATACTTGTATGTGGGACCCTGGTCAAACTGAGCGGCGTATTCTGTTTGGTAACTTTTATTATATTTTGTAACTTTGTCACTAAAAATTCTTGGATGCAATATTTTATGCCGTTTCTAGCCAAAAATTTCATAAATTTATGACATTTTGTCATTTTTCATGAAATTATCGTCATAAATCAGCAGATTTCTTGTAAGTTGTTGTGCCTAGCCTGGTGTTGCTTCATCATCTCTAAGCACCAGCATCACGAACCTGGAGAGTTCCATTATTTTTTTCTTTTTTTCCCTGACTTTCACTCATCAGATGGGTATCAACCACTATATCACTAACCTGTCTAATGAAAGTAAAAAAAAAACTTGTTTCGGTTATGTAACTCACATAGCCATTTGCCAGCCATATTTTTACTAATTAAGAGAAATTAATATGCAGTGCGCTTGGCTTAGGTGCAGTGATGCGAAAGTAAAACTAATCATAGCCGTAAATGTTAATTGCTCATGAAAACATTTGGTATAAGAAGAGATGGAATATGCCCTAGTTGCTTCCCTAGTTCATTGTTTAAGCACAACTGTATCAGTTCTTGAAGGCTACATCTCATTGTCAGGCAGAGACATGAAGGTAACTGCATTTCCAAAATAGAACCGGTGCTTTTATTAAATGTCAGTGAATAACTCGGAAGAAGTAATGAACCAAAGCTTTCATGTATCTATAGAAGATGTATATATATTATTACATCCTCTCTTATCGAGCTGAAAAATATAGTATAATTCATTAAGGGTATGCCCAATGTATCAAAGATTAATAATCAATGAGGGTATGCCCATATAAAGTAGGAATTGAAACATATCTAAAAATTCTACGTGAGATGAACTCATAAAGAAGGTTTAGATTTCGTAAAGAAGGTTTAGCTTCAAATCTTCACTGTACCTGGGACAACAACACAAGCAAACATTAATTTATTACTAGCAGTGGAAGAATGGTATGGATTAATACCCTGCCAGATTTTCTTCAACTTTCTCTCTGCACTATATAAGTATGGCCACAAAGCAACGCAACAACACAGAAAATTGAACATAAGGACATCGGCCAACTGGACAATAAAATTAAGGGCAAACTCTCCCACATGGCGCTTCTCAAGAAGGATATACTAGGGCCCTGTGCTTAGCAGCCTTTGTTTTCATGGCTATGGCCTTCTCATCATGTCATGCTGCACGAGGTAATCATATGGCCAGGCACAAAAATATGTGCACATATAGTGTTGCCTGTTTCTTCATAGTTACATATATTTGCAGTGATTTATCCATGTTTCTATGAGCTCTAATGAATTGCGCTACACCATGTGCAGTGGAATGCCACCAAATCTCTCCATGCAGTACCGTTGTATGTGGAGAGCAATGTGCTGAGGTGCTAGGGTTCAAAAACACTGAGATACTATGCATTCCTGCAAATCCACCAAGCGAATACTACGACACATGCTGTTGCCGCGAACGAGAAAATGTCACGCGGACATCTTTGTCAAAGTGATGTATTCTATTTCATGATGAAAAACATGAGATGGATCTTACTTTCTCAACCCTTGAATGTTGGTTGATGAATAAATAACGTTTTATATACGAAGCTTTCCCAAGGCGTCTTGCCCTTCTTTATCTAATATTTTACTCAATCCTGAATCATGCGCTCCATTACTGTCGAGTACCACCATGTAGATCATGATCATGTGCTCCTAAGGGTGGCAAATAGGGATGCAAGCCTTAATCATTTTCGGTTATTGGTCAACACAAAAATTAACTTGATTAAAACAAACTAGAAGGACATTCCACGTCATCCCGGTTTTCAGCTGCTGCTCACCCGTATCATACACGAGCGAAATTGCAGGATTGGAAATCTAGGATACTTGGCTAAAAAGTGCAGGCCAGAACATTCACTACAAAACAAATTCAAATGGGAGAAAGACAGATATTTGACATTCACCAAAGGTCGCCAACACTTTCCATCAGAATATCAAAGGGACTAGGACATCACAGCAAAAAAACCTGCCTCCATCATGTGACACTATGGAAGTGTCTATTCGCAGTCACATTAAACATGAGTACCAGCATGGCCATAAGATTTGAAAGAAAAGACGAACATAGTTCCCTAGTGTTCTGTCAAAACCTGACGAAGAGAATGATGTGTCCAGCACTCCAGCATCAAGACAAAAGAAGCCTGGGTATCTCCATATCAGCAGCAAGCCACACCTAGTAACATCAAAACATGCTGAACACCTGCAAGTAGAATACTGTAATCAGATTTATCAACCATTAGAATAGCAAAAAAATGAGGGGGAGTTGAGTGGCAGAACTCAAAGTACCCAAACAAGATATTTGAAATCTTATTACCGCTACACACATGTTTCAGGCTTATCTGCTCCAGAATATGTTCAAAACAAATGCAACCATCAAAGACTCTGTTTGACTTTGCATTTTCTATTAGATGTCCTCGGATGCTTTTATATGCAAACTACAAACCAGGAATAATTGAAATATAAATAGTTCAGTTGAGTGGAATTCTTGATTTTGTGGCAAACCTTCAAAACCACAACTACAATTAAACTTTTCATGCGATAAAGAAAGCTAATTGGTTGAAACATGGAACACAGAACAAAGCAGCTTGATCGGTGGAATTTTGAGTAATGAACAAAAGATGACCTGTAACTGAAATATCAACTTACAGGACAAGACTCTACAACATAAAACTGAAGTCACCGAGATAAATCCCATGTGTCACAACATGATTATAACTGCAGCGGCTTTTATTCCTGACCATAATGAATTCAACACTCCAAATCCATTTCAAACTGTACATGTGTCCTAATTGTAGAAATTTCATCACAAACTGAGATAGCAGCTGGTCTGGGGGGCACAGGAGGACAAGATAAGAAATCCCAGATTGACTGAATAGAGGAACTTGTGGGGTAGGGCGCCTGGGCGTCTGACCAACTCCCATAAAGCGCTGGCTGGAGTGGATATGAGTAAATGACATCACCATCCGCAAGTCAGGAGGAAGGGAACCCTAGACCAAGGGAGGCATGTGGTGCAGAGGAACAAGAGGGATTGACTTCATGAGCCCTGCTGTCAGAAGTTTGACGAATAAAAGATGGATTAATGACTATCACAACCATCTCCATCTTTAGAGATAGCAAAGATAGTTGATCAAGCTCACACTTAGACAGTAATACCAGACTTGTTACAAGAATTGGTTTAGCCACAATGGCGCCAGAAAAGCGCAAACTAAAAGCTAAGCTAGAAAAAAGCACAAAATAAATTTTCAAAGGCCCTATACCACTATAAAGTACAACATATTGTCACTAGATTGCAAGCAAATACTAGGTTAGCTTTTCATAATGAAAAAGTTCTACTGAGCAGATTAGATGATTATTAGCTAGCTCCCACAAACTTGTCTGTCTTTATTTAAAAGTGATGTACCAACGGATTTTCACACAGTAGTCCCAGCTTCTTCAATAAAGTTAAAAGTAATAATATGTGCCCTATTGGAATAAAAGTTAGGACTTCAACGTTTCACTGGCAAAACAAATCAATAAGAGTAATAGCAATTACTTATTGAACGCTCTTTTTTTAGTATAGAGATTACATTTTTCCTACTTACTCGCAAGCACTTAAGGGAATAATACAAACTCAGTATGACTTTCACTGGCATGTCGCTTGATGGAATAATACAAAATCAGTGTTCGACTTCCACTGTACAGTCTAAACATTATTGATGCAGTACTTATAAGAAAACTTGATCAAGTTGAGACAGAAAAAGGAAGGACAGATGCTTCGAAAAGGGGTATAAAACAGTCCGCAACACTAGCATAACTAGATATGCAAAAAGACTCAACTATTGACACATCTAGATATACATGCTTCCTCGACTCCTCATGCACATAAATTCGAGGAAGTAAAAGAGACAAGCAGTTGGTGCCATTTTTATTTGTATATTCTAGTAAACATCAATCTTTCTAATTATCAACTCACAAAGTTGCCAAGTCTATGCACATAAGAAAGAAAAAGGTGATCAACACAACACTAACATGACAAAAGTCTAGTTTAATCTTCAATAGGGTTCATAGGGGGCACACAAGACCATTACCAAAAGAAACAATAAAACTACATGAACCAATATAACTTAAGCTTCTATGGTAAAATAAAATGTTAGTCCATCAGCTAAACACGTACAGATGAGTAAAAGCATGCTAACAATAACATTGCTGCCAAAAAACTTATCTCGGGAATTTAAGGTTGTTTGGAAAAAAATAATCAAATTCTTGATGCTTACCAAACTGTACAACTGATAATCAGCTTCAGTTGAGTTCATCACCATGGCATCTACATAATAATCTATCAAACGGATCCATAGTCAAATCATGGATCTGCTCCATATGAACCATGCTATACGGCAGACGTGTAATGCCCCAATTTCAAATATGGCTCAGTTCTACTCGCATGTTGAGTAAAACACGCACTCGCACGAACTCCGCTTACGCTTTCGTCCTCGCTTCGCGTAAAAGGGTTAACCCAGGGGCTGATGTACTTGACGCTTGGGTTTATATGTTGGTGAGGCTCACCCTCAACTAGCAAGGTGGGACAACTCCCCATGCATGCCATGTCACTCACACTTGGGCTACCAGTGGGCTCAAATTCATCCTTGTTGGGCCCGGATGTCACATACACCCTGCTAAAGGACCCGACGTCCTTGTCGGCAATGTACCCGCACACACTGGGGCAATCGACCAGAAACTTCCTCTCTTAGCACATGTCATCCATGTGTCTAGTACCGGCATACATGCCATACCGTGTGACCACACACGGGTGTCCACACGCCGTGCGCCATATGTCCGCATCCCTAGCACGCACACGCCCGTGTAACCGCGAGGGTCGGCTCTGATACTGATACCCCTCGTAAGAACCGCCCAATTTGACATCATTTTAAGCGAACCGCCGGTCATTATCATTAAGATGAGAGCTAACATGTGCTCGCACCAAGAGCATGCCACGTTTTAATCCACATTTAAGTCATGAACAACCGACACGTCATTCGCCAAAAATAATATCAAATCCGGTAGTCCCGGTATGTGCTCCACCATATACCCAAGATCACACATACACACATACCGTTTACAATCACATATATTGCCGATGAACCACAAAGAGCAATTTTAAGCATTACAAGGTTTAACAAATAAACATTACAAGTTCAACATAGGAGGGTTTAAATCTGAAATTTAAGGTTCAACAATAAAATACAAGCCTCGGCTCACAATTTAGCATTTGAAAGGGACATGAATCATAAAGTTTAATGTTTAACATGATATCCCCAAAAGAAACGATTGCACAGCGGTTAACTTGATAAACGCGATAAAATAATGGAGTCTTGCTCAAGGACATCATCAAGGCCACATTGACCTACTCCTCATCTGCACCAGGATCGGCGGGGTAGAAGTGGCCAAAGACAACTTCCGGCTCACCTGCAACTTAGTTAGCAATGTGAGTACAAAGGTACTCGCAAGACTTACGCAATTAACAACCAAGGAGTATGCAAATGAGGGCTCACAAAATAAGGCTTTAGAGTTAAGTAAATTTGCATAAGCATGAGCTCTCTATTCCAACACCTAGCTTTCTAGCAATTTAATTATCTTGCCAAACCACCTTACAATTTTAGTTGATTGAATTACTAAATAAATAAAGCATCATGAGGTGACATAAATCCAAAACCAAATACAAATGATACTTCTACGAAGAATTCATTCGATATTAAGCTTGCTCATAACCGAAAGCGCGGCAATTCGAATTGATTAATTAACCTTGCAAGGGTGTACTTCTTTACCCACACGATAGAAGGACCATGCGACTCACCCAACCGATCACATTGGGTAAGGGGGTACTCGCATCAACCTTTTTCAACAAGTCTCAACCGTTGAACATCACGCCTAACTTGCACGGAGAGTCACCTAGGTCCACCGGGGACACCCCTAAGCCTCTCTGCAAAGCCCTATGGCCACGCATCTAGGACCGTGCATCAAAGATTAAAACTTAGAAGGTATTCGGCTTATCCATACCATGATTGGATATGTGGTAGTACGATAAATTGCTCAAAACCGAGGTCATCCACGGATGGTCCTTAACCGATTCAAGCGGACTATGCCTTCGACACTCCTTTCTCTAGGCCCTACGTTCCGCCCGAACCACAAAAAACACATAACCAACTAGACCGTTCCGATTATTCCAACATCTCGAAACCGGACAAGAGCGATCAAGGTAACCAAGTTGTGTAATGAGCAAAGTGATCCTATTCCAAAAATTTTCTTACAAGTTACAGACCAACTCTAAGCATGGCTAAACATTTATTCAATTAATTAGTTACTGACTACAAGTATCAAGGACATGGATATATAAAAATAAGGAAGGTAAATGCACAAAAGTAGGATCAATGATGCAATAGATAAACATATAGCATAACCACATATACTCAAGTGAGATAACTAAGTTTAACTAATTTAAGTGGGTCAAGAATCATACTTAGCTGCTTGCCTTGGTTTTCTTCCGGCTCGACCACGAACTCAACTTTGGGCTCGGGTTTGATGGTCTCAGCGGGCTCAACGGGCTCGTTCTCCGGCATTTCGGTCACTATAATGCATGAATAAAATGCATGCATTAGCATGATCCCGGTGATATGAAAGTGATATGATATGAAATAAGGAATAAATGGCACACTTAAGCAAGACAAGCATTACGAACGCTAGCAACAAGATTTCGCTTCCTATGCTATTAAACAAAAGGACCTAAGCGAGGATTGCTCAAAACAATTCATCTAGCAATCATAAAACAAGATTTAATTTTGGCATACTGAGATCATCATAAGAAACTCATGGGAGTTGGGTTTGCAACAAAAACATTTTTGTAGAATTACTTATGCAATTCACAATTTTCAGCTACTCTAAACAAGTTAAATCTTAAAAGACATGCAAAATATTTCCACAAATTCTCAAAAAATTACCAGAGGATACATACATGAAAACAAAGATAACAGAAGTATTTTTGCCATTTTATCACTTTTTAAACAAAAGTTATAAATTAAACAACCTTGCAGGCAGAGAACAATTAAACACACTAAAACCCTATCAAACAGCATAGATTCATTAGAACAAGTTGCACCATGAGATAGCACATTTCACAAGGATTCCAATAAATTTTAGTTTGGCATTTTTAGAGCATCCTACCATTTATTGAGCAATTATCTTACTTTAATAAAGATAAAGCATAACAAAACTTACAGAACATTAACATGCAACACAACAATTTTGCCATGTAGATCTACCACATAGGAACCCAAAAAAAATAAGTTTCATAATTTTTGGAGACCTACACAAATTTTCATAAAATTTACAAGTTGACAGCTCAATTGAAACAAATAAAAACTTTGAAAAACACTAAGCCACCCATATCCGGTGCTCCCAGGCGCCGATAAGTGGGCCTAGGAGGCCAGGCAGGCCCGGACCGAGTCAAGGCCGGCCACTGGCCTTGATTCGCCATGGGGGCGCAGCCAGAGCGCGCCCACGACGCGGCCTACGCGCGAACGCGCGCGCGCGACACTGCGTCGCGGCGGCCGGCGGAGCAACGCGGCCGGGAATGCGAGCGGGGCGAGGGCCGTGCGCACAGGGAGCTTGATGTGGCAGGGATGCTCACCCATGGTACCAACGGACGGAGCGGTGCGGCGAGCGGCTCAGCGAGGAGTGGCTGCGGCGGGCGGAGGCCGGCATTGAGGAGCTCCTGTGGGGGAGGAAGATGACCGGTGAGGGTTGGAATCAACGAGGGGGTTGAGTTGGTGCCGTGCGTGCAAGGAATCGGAAGGGGGCTCACCGGCAGTGGCGGATCGTGGCGGCCGGCGGAGAGGAAGGAGGAGGAGGTGGCGACAGGCGGAAGGGAGCTAGGGTTTTGGGGGAAAACAGAGCGGCGTTTGAATGAGAGGGGAAGGAAGGCGAGCGGCCGCGGGGCGGCTTTCCATCCACGGCCACGCTAGCCCATCCAGCAGCCGATGACGTGGCGCCGTTGCGTGGGCTGGCCAACGGGCGAAGCCGGAGGCGCGGGGAAGGCGGGGGCGGAGTCTGATGGGTGGGCCTGAGGCAAGTGGAAAGAAAAGAAAACGGTGGTTAAACTTCCAAATTCAAAAACTGGTACTTTCTGGGCTCCAAAAACTATCAAAAATTTACTGGAGCAAGATCAAACTACCAAGAATACAATGGAATGATAAGAACTCAGAAATCTATTAAGGATTACTCACAGAAATTCAAGCAAAATAGCAGTTTTCAAAGCTTCCAAGAATTTTATGGCTCGGGATGAACGTCACAAAATTAAGAAAAATTATTTAAAATTCACCATTTGAAATCTAGTGTTTGAATAAAATTTTTGGTTGCACAGATACTTAGCAAAATTTAAACTTGCTTCACAACATTTACTTAAACAAAGCAAGAAATTTAATTAACTCAAGCCAATGACATGCATATGATGCTTAATTATGCTTGGATGATGCTCACGATGATGTTGTTTTAATTATTGACCATGTTTATCAACTTTGGATTGTGACAGACGGCTACAATCTGCTTCGAAATCAAATACCACTCCCTCAGAAGCTCTATCATTCACCTGTAGCTTCTTATGTTGACGAGCAATCCATTTTGTACCACATTTGTCACGACGGACTACAAACTTCATAGATTCAAGCACTCTAGCGTTTAAGACAAAGAACTTGATGAAGTTTACATCTAGCCTCTTCTCATCATAATTTATTATCTGCACCTTCTTGAGATGTCGGTCAAGGCATTCGAGTGGAGCAGAGCATTTTACATCATTCTTGAAAATCATCCAAGTATCTAACTGAAATTGAAGAGGGAGTGGAAACAAATACGATATCAATAAATCATGATCGACGATCATACAGCAGAGACTATGTAACGAATAGAATTTAACAAAGAAGAAACTCTGACCACAATGTATAACTTCTCCACGCATGGAAAGCATTTCAAGAAGCCAGTAACATAACCAAGATCGGGAGCAGTGAGTAGGCCTAAAATCTTCACAGAGCGCATCGCATCAGACGGTCCAACAAGCAAAGTTTTCTGAAATAAGAATGAACAGAAAACCATATGAGCGAGCGAGTAGCGGCTGGCAACATATAAAGACATGGGAACACCTCAGGCACAAGCGGCTGCAGCTACCTCAAAATGCATGGTTCCAAGCTGCAATATGGGGATGTGATCATCATAAGCCAATGTCCTCAGTCTGGGTGCCTGAATTATCCGGATCATCCGAACACATTGGATCAGCCTTTCTAGGAGGGGAGCGCGCATCGACAATAACAAGCTCTTCCAACCTTGCCTCCCGGCAATACCCACATTCAGATACGCCAACACTTCGAAGGGTCAGAGAGCTGATCCAGACGCGACGGGCGCCACTGATGCCATCCAGCGACAAGGTCTCCAGGACAGGGCACCTCGACAGGACGCCATGGAGAGCGCTCTCAGATATAATGAGGTCGAGGAGGCTGAGCTGCTTGAGGCTTGGGAAGCAGAGCGTGGGAGTGGTCAGCGCGGGGAGTTCCATATGCCAGGATGATAGGTAGAGCACGCGGAGGGCAGGAGAGAAACGGAAGACACACGGCGGGAGCTCACGGGTGAGATAGAACTCGAGCTCGAACTCCTGGGCGTCTTGGAGACGGGGAGACTGGAGCAATCGTTCGACGACGTGAGGCAGGCCGCGCCCCCCGGGGCACGTGAGGGAGAAGCGGCGGATGGGGGGCCTCGTGGGCGCTCAACAGCCTGCGGAGCCTGGTGGCCAGGCGTTCGTCGTCGCGAACGTCGCCGCAGCTGCCAACGAAACCGGCCTCGAGGTTGAGAGGGGCGAAGCGCCACAGGGGCCGCCACCGGCGCGAGAGGATCTGGGTGCGGGCGCCGTTCTTGGTGGGGAGGAGCGTGATGACGCAGCCAAGAACCTCGTCGGGGAGGCGGCTGATCAGGTCGTCGTCGGGGCCGCCGTCTCCTGCTCCTCCTCCGGGCGGCACTCCTTGGCCCCGCCTCCTCTGCTTGCTTCCCGTATCCTTCTCCGCCATCACGATCGCGATTCCTTGAACCCTGGTTGCAACGTGAGGAATTGGGAGAAAATCATCTCATCAAGACCTAGCAAGAAAACCCCCATTCAAGATCATCGTGGAGACGATGCGCGTACCTGGTGGCGGTCGGCCGCGTCCTAGCAGATTTCGGCCCCGTCCACGCGGCCATGCATTCTCGCCGGCATCCCGCGCAGGCCGCCGACCGCCGACCGCCGCCGCCGATCGGAGACTTCGAGGGCGGAGTCCGAGACTGAGGGGGGGGGGGGGGGGGCGGTGGGGGCGCGGGAAGCGTCAGCCTGGCGCCGCCAGTGGTAGACTAGAGCGAAGGGGAGTGCGCGACGCGGGCCGACGGCTTATAGCAGGCCTATCACAGCGCACATATTATCGAATTTGTTTACTAATTTTTTTAAGGGAATTACTGAAGGTAGAGACTTCCTGGAGGTAGAGACTTCAGGTTGGCCGGCCGTAGATTAATAACCTTTTACAGCCACGTTGTCCATTTCACACGGATCAAAGATATTATCCTCTTCGCAGAGCAGGTCTTTTCTTTCTCATGGAGTTGGAGCACCACGGGCTTTTCCATTAAAAATATATATTTAGACCTTTTCATCACTCACGTCAACGCATGCAATTAATGTTAAAATTTAAGAAAGTTATCGTTCTTGAACCGGGCATCAAACTCAAATTTCAATTTCACAGTTATATTTCTTTCAACGACACCTTCAAAATAAGATCCTACTTATATATGTTTGACTATATTTTTTAAAAAGACATAATTTGCTTATGTAAGGGGCGGGCCCCACATGTATTAGTATTCAGTTGAATACCTAAATTTTTGGCAAAAAAATTATATACATAGTATATAGCATGTATATGTAACAAAAAATAGAAAATAACACCACTAAATAGGCCTCCCAATATCATACGTTATGGGCTCAAAGTCCACTACTCCCCTCCTCAAGGCCCAGTTATGGGGGCCCATCCCCCGCCCCCTCCCCACAACCTGACCGGCCTGCTCCCTTCCCCGTGCGGCCGTCCCGAGCATGTCCTAAGCCCCTAGCCATGCCGCAGCCCCACAGGCGGCGAAGGCGAACCCTAGCGGCAGCCTGCCGCCGGCGGGCGGCGACGCCTGGGCGCAGAGCGGGCAGCAGGGGGCCAGCGTCACGCGGCCTGAGCGCATCCGCGGAAGGGCGGCTCACCGGCTCGGCACGCGCGGGAGTGCCGGAGTGCACCAGTGCGCGCGGCTACGCGGCGCAGGCAGCTAGGCGGCGTAGGCAGGGCGGTCTGTCCCTATCTGCGAGGCTGCGATTCTGAAAAAAGAAAGGTGAGCACAGAGCAATTTTGATTGGCGATTGCTTATTAAATTGTGACAATTCTAGAGCAATGCAGTGACTAGAGTGATTGCAATGTTTAGATTCAAATCATGAAGAGGAAGAATGGTAGTAGTGCTACTACTGATCTGAGGTCTTTCTTGCAAAAAAGTGCCGCAAAAAAGAAACAATCTGAGCCAGAGATTGTTACTCCATCTACCAATGAAAACAAAATGCAGTTGGTGGTATGCTAAAGACAGAGGGACAAAAGAACAAGCACTGTTCAACCTCAAGCTGTGATAGATGATCTGCGGCAGCCAGTTGAAACCCCGATAACAGAAGATGATGAATCTATGCGGACCATGCCCCCGGTTGAATCTGATTCCAGTGATAGTGATAAAGACAATAATGATTATGAGATTGAGCATGATCTGGGAATGAGGATTCCTATCTCAAGCTATCCTATCAATGCCCAAGATCCGGTTATATAGAAGGGCGCTTATTGCAATAGGTCTATGTCGACCAAAAATAAAACAGAGGGATTTCCCGCAACATAATTGTGGAGTTATGCGCTGCTTCAACCTCAAGTGGTATGATGAATTCAAGTTGATTGAGTATAGTGGGCATAGAGATGCCGCATATTGCTTTGTTTGCTATTTGTTCAAAGATAGTGGAGATGCTAGTGGAGATGCTTTTGTTGATGGAGGGTTTCGAATTGGCACATGAAAGCTAGAATCCATAAGCATGTTGGTGCTATTGATAGTTCTCACAAAGAAGCTGAAGAAAAATATAATTTGTTCATAAGGCCTAAGATATCAATTCGAGAGTCCATAGCATCAAACTCTGATTTGATCAAGGCTAGGTATCTAGCTCGATTGACATGGTGATACACGCTAGGGATCTCACTATAGAAAGGTAATGCATGTTATGTTTTTGTATCCTTCAATCAAGAAAGTTCTCTTTAGGATTGGGAATGAAAGTAAAGGGGTTGAGGCTAATGGAGCTCAAACTATGCTCACAGTATTTAAGTCATTTTAGTTTATTTTCCTCCTACATTTGATGAATGAAATATTTGGCTACAAAAATAACTTATGAATTGCTTTGCAAAAGAGGGAGCAAAACACTGTAAATGCAATAGATCTTCTTGAGTTCACAAAGGTAGAACTGGATGTTTTGAGACAAGATTCTGGATGGCAAGAATTCCTTAATAAGGTCACTTCTTTTTGTGAGAAGCACAAAGTTAGAGTTGTTGACATGAATGAGAACTATATTCCTCAGCAAAGATCAAGGCAGTTCTATAGATGTGCCATCAATTACCATCGGTTTCATGCTGATATGTTCTTGGGTATCATTGATAGACAAGTTCAACAGCTTAATAATAGATTTGATAAGGTAAACACATAGCTACTTAGATGCATGGCATCATTCAGTCCAGCCATTTCATTTGCTGCTTTTAATGCTGAGAACTTGATTAAGCTTGCTAAGTTCTATCTGTATGACTTTGAATTTGAAGAAATGAACAAGCTTCCTTTTCAACTGAACCGATATATCAATGATTTGAGGAATTATGAGAACTTCAAAAATTTGAGAAGTCTAGCAGAGTTATCTATGATGCTAGTTAAAGAAAAAAAGGTTTCTCGATATGATATTGTTTACAAACTTCTCAAATTGGTGCTACTTCTCCCTGTTGCAACTGCTGGTGTTGAGAGGATCTTTTGTATAATGAACTTTGTCAAAAACAAGCTAAGAAGCAAGATGGGGTAGAAATATTTGAATGGTTGCTTGATCACATTCATTGATGGAGAATTCTTCTTGCAATCTAAGGATCGGACATCATCACTCATTTTCAAGGCATTGAGGACCGAAAGGTTAACCTGTAGGCTGAAATTTGTAAGTTTTCTTATCATTTTGCTGTTTTATCTTCTATTTATTTCACATGTTGCAACTTGGATATGTTGATCATTCAGTACATCTATTATCTCCGCATCAAACAATTTCAAGTTATGATAAATACTATGATATTGGTACTTGATTATGTTCTATGAATCTGTACTTTATGCTGCCAAAAAAAAATTCACCCTTTGAAAATTTTGAATACCCAAACCCCAAATCCTAGGCCCGCCCCTGCTTATGTAGAATATAAAAATTCTAAATTAAATTAGTTAAAATGCTCAATTGGTTTGCCAAAATAACATATCCTTAAACATGCATGAAACATCCACCTAAAAAACACAATTATTTACCCTCTTCTCTGATCATACCATCCAATTTATCTTTGCAATATCATCACAAATATCCGATTAATTCATCAAAGGTGACTGAAGCAATCTTTTGTAATGTCATAAGCAACTTTTTCGAACGTGGTAAGCAAGTTATAACATATTGAAAAGTATTTTCTCACACTAAAATGGTGGCTATCCTTTTTAAATTCAGTACTGTGTGTTCATGCGTTGGGTCACTATTAAGAATGCTCCAGTTTAAGCTTTGCGTCATGGAGTCCATGCTTGGCGGATCTCCGAAGTGAAATCAGTTATCTTATTATTAACCATGTGATTTGCTTTCTCCATGGCTCTGTCGCTCTCCGAGTCTCTAACACCTTCGCAGACTACACGCCGATGGGCGGCAGTCTCCATTGTTTCCTAACATCTCCCTCATCCCAACTAGTGCTGACACATCGATTTATTCCCCCGGCCCATCACGGGAGAACCGGACCCGCTGACCAATTCTGCCATGCATGGTCTAGTGCAGTGAGATGCAGCGTGCATCTATCTTTATTTCGATTTGCTTAGCAGGGGGTAAAACTATTTATCTTCTTGATACCCAGCAAGATCTGTGTGTTTGTTTGTACTATTTGTTGTCTTCACTGTCTACAGACTTTTCAGAACCTCTTTTTTGAGCACATGCATGCCATCTTTTTCTATTTAGGATGACTTAGAACAGAATTCCACTATCTCTTATGTTAGAACATGCCACTAACACTAAAAAAATGTTCTGTGTCATCAACTTATCTTAAAACATTAAAGCGCTATATATACATATATACAGCATTATATGTATGGAAAAATTATCAAAAAAATGACATCTATATTTGTTTCCGGAAATTGCTAGACATAGACAGTATCTGGGAGTAATATTACATGACTCCACACTAAAAAAATAAAGGCAAAAGCGGGCAATTATAGTGGCTTCCATTTGATGGAACTGAGCAGAACAGCACAAAACAACTCAACACTTGTGACCCTCGCTTTATTCATTGCATAATGGAAAAGATTCAGAAGAGTTCAATCAAAAATAAGATGATCCATTCTGGTTTGGAAACAAATGACACTAATACCGGCAATATAATAACTCCTTATATATACCGCCAACAAAAATAATCATAACTGGCAGCCAAAAGGATTATCATAACTCAGCAGTTCTTGTGTAATGTACTCGTCCTCATACTGTCCGAAATAGGAACGATCCACAAAGTTAAGTTTAGCAACTGGAGAAGCCCATTCTTTCCGTTTTGGTAAAGCATGTTTCTGTTGAGCCTTCCATTTTTTGCTGCAAACGGAAGGTACTCGAAACTGCATCATCCTTAGCAGTCTTGCATTCATAAGAAAGAATTTGACGAAGTTGGCACCTCCAATGCATCTTTCATAGATCATTACTATTTCCTTGAGATGTCGATCAAGACACTCGATAGATGGACCACACCATTCAGCAATTGTCCAGATTCATCCTCCCATGAAAAACTTATCGGCTGAAATGAAAAGGAGGTCACAAATTACATAATCTACAGTGGAGAAAACGAGTGATCAAGCAAGAGCTGTAAATAAAGAAGAAAAAAGGGTAGGTCGTTCACCATAAAGTAAAGCTTCTCCAGGCATGGAAAACATCTGAGGAAATTATCCAACCTAAAACCATTCGCCGTGAGTGAAAAACTCTTCACGGCTTGCATGGATTTTATGGGACTGATGGCAACCAATTTCGGAGACAATTATTAAACAGAAAAGGTGAGTACTCGGGGAGATGCACATTAATAAGCTAACAACTAGCAAGATGAACTGATTTGGACAGATTACTGTTACCTGAAAAACTGTACTCTCGAGCTGTACTTTTAGCATGTTAATTACTTGACAGGCAGCCCAGAACCTCAAGTTTTGGTGCAAACTTCACATGAATGTTTTTGAGGCCTCCATCTGTCTCGAATAGCAGCAATTTTTCCATGCTTGGAGCATTCACAATGATGCGTTCTTCCATCACCGGATTCCTTTCGTTAACCGAGATGCCAAGCCTTACCAGTCTGGGAGAGCTGATGCGGACACGGTGGATGCCAATGTTATCCCCGAGAAACAAGCTGCTAAGAGCTGGGCAGGCCGAGATCAGGGCATGGAGGGCGCCGTCTGAGATTCTAAGCTGATAGAGGGTGAGCTCCCTCAGCTTCGGAAACGTCGCGCCTCGTCCTAGATCCTCCAGAAATTCACATCGGCCATAGCTGGCGACCCGGAGCTCGGAGAACCTCAGCGCCGACGATGGCAGCGCTTTCCGTCCAGGGCCATACATGAACTTGTAGCGGAAGTGAAGCTCCTCGAGCTTGTCCAGCGCCGGCGACCGGAACCAGGTGTCGGAGGTGGAGGTGTGGTAGACGTCGCCGAGGCGAAGCCGGCGAACGGGGCCGCGGTGGGTGGACAGGATGCGTGTGATGAGTCGTTCGACTCCGATCGAGGTATTCTCCCTGCCAGGGGCGCCCAAACTCGCCTGTCGTCGAGGTTGAGAGGGACGGAGGGCCAGAGGTTGCTCCATCGCCGGGAGAGGACCATGGTGTGGGCGCCGTCCTCGGCGGGGAGCGAGGAGACGATGGCGCAGAGGAGCTCGTCAGGGAGGTCGCTGATGCGGTCGACGCCCTGGTCCGGGACTGCACCCTGCGCGGCCGTGGGCGGCGGCGGCGCAGACGTGCCACTTCCTCTCTTTGCCGCAGCTAGCGGCGGCACCTGGTGGGCCGGCGCTTCGTTGCCAGCGGCGCCATGGGCGGCTGGACCGCCGAGAGATAGCTAGGGTTTGTGTGAGGCGGCGGCAGGGGTTTAGATCTCGGAGCTGCGATTGGGGTCTTGGGGACTAGGCCTCTGATTAAGAGGAGGGAGGATCGCACCAGATTAAGGGGAGGAGCGCGCAGGTTGGGATCGAGCTCTCGATCTGCAGAGCATGTTGAATGGAAATCGCCTAGAAACAATTGTCATCTACATGACGTAACTAGGGGCCAGGGATTAATAGCGAAATTCTTGTAAATAACAATCTGGGTTGTTTGGATCCCAAGATTATAATATGGATTACATCCCTAATAAATTATGAGTATCCCTTCCTCTTGCACTCTTTGTCCAAATAATCTTCAAATAATAGGACTGAGGGAGATAGTAGGGTTCTCACATAATATGTGAGGGGTTTTATTTTTATAATAATCCACACAACAATCTGAAATGTTTGGATCTCAGTGGAATATTTTAAGGTGACTTCTCTATCCCTACTAGGAGGACTACTAGAAAATGCGATAATAGTCCTGGTTGGAAAATCAGAGTTGTCCCGATTTTCTAATCGGGACTACGAATACGGGACACAGCCTTTAGCTCTGGGTGCAGTCCTCGAGACAGAAGCCGACCTTTAGTCTCGGTTTCATACGTACCGTACATGTGAGTATTTCACGTAAAAAATCGTATGACTTGTGCCTCTTCCCAAGTTTGAAATATTTTCTTAAAAGATTTTGAGTACCAGTGACATCAACAGGTACTAACACTACCAGAGACCAGGAAGAAGTTCCTGACGGCTGAAAACCGTCAGGGATACTGTTCCTGACGGTCCACCGTCAGGAACCAGCCGACAGGAGCCAATAGTATGGAAACGCTAACTAATTCCTGACGGTTGACCGTCAGGAAACCAACTAATGAAGGCAAAAAGAAAAAATAATATACACAAACAGACTTGCACCTGTATTTACAATTTTTCAGCTCCATCAAGACCAGCTTGTCTGATAACTCCATTTACATGTTACATACAGATCAGATTGACATCCATCAAGCTATTGGAATAAAATAAATAAATGAGTACTTAATATATATTCTTTTAGATCTATAGTCATCATATGAGAACTCCGCGAGTATACATTTTTGAGATCTAAAATCATCATATGATAGATTGCTTTAAACTCTACAACTCCTTATGTATGACTCCCAGCTAGTTATCTAAACTTGTGCAAGCTCAGTATATCTTTTAGTCAAGTAAACTAAAGATCAACTGAAA
The DNA here is from genome assembly GCF_002211085.1 of Panicum hallii. Taxonomy (NCBI): domain Eukaryota; kingdom Viridiplantae; phylum Streptophyta; class Magnoliopsida; order Poales; family Poaceae; genus Panicum; species Panicum hallii. The sequence continues at coordinate 7,758,162 of NC_038043.1, read as the reverse complement.
TTCACCTTCTAGTTGCACTGAAGCAAGATGGCACTTCTGTACCTGAACAAGCGACCAAGTTAACTGAATCAGATGGCAACCCATATTGAAGTTTTCAAAACTGAAAATAAAAATAGTAATGATGGAAGTATCAGTTCACTCTACTGCACATATCTAGTTCAGTTAAAAACTTTGCTCAAGTACACTAGAGAATCCTTTAGTCTTAAATTGTCCTTTGAAAATTATTGCTCAAGTAGATTGCTAAACTCTTATAACTCCTTGTATACATGACTCCCAGCTAGTTATCTGAAGTCAAGTATACTAAAGGTCAATTGAAGTTCACCTTGAAGTTGAACGGAAGCAAGATGACACTTTCTTTTATCTCCACCCCATTGCATTTTTCTACCTGACCAAGTGACAAAATTAAATGAATCAGGTTTAGTAATGATGGAAGTATCAAGTTGGTCTGCTGCCAATATCAAGTTTAATTGTCCTTTAAAAATTCTTGAACTCAACAACAAATAAAACATGAGCCGAAATCATACAAGAGGTCAGTTTGATTCAGAAGTAATAAAGAAAAGCAGCTATATTTCTGGTGCAAAAAAGGCTTAAATTTGTACATGTTTAAAGAGAGATCACTTCTAAACTTGAACTTTCAACTGACATAGCACATAGGCCTCACAATTCAATTTATTTTATAGTTGTGCGCAGAATTATTTGTTTAACTCCAAAGCTGAACAGCAAATAAGATGCTAAACCTGAGTTCAGAACCTGAGCATATTTATTCAGCAGAAGTGAGATGCAAAACCGAGTCACATGAACAGATATTGAGTTGTTATTTCGAAGCTAGTTCAGTTGATGCAAATGAAAAGCAGTAGAGATTTCCTTCCCGCACACTGTGAGTAACTAAGTTAATTAGTAACAAGTATAAGTTTGACGAGAAACAATAATGCAAATCATCCTAATTGCTTGAAGAACACATGCTTCTACACCTATGCATATATACATATATCCGTCCTTGCACCAGAACATTTAAACAAATAGGAGGTGTGCGTGAATCATACAAACCTGAAACGTCTTGAATTGCTGCACCATTGGCCGTGCTCATAGAGGAGCGCCACCACCATGGCTGCCGTGTCGTGTCCCCATGCGAAGCCATCTGCTAGGGGAGGAGAGAGAGCAGATCTGAGAGGGGGATTTGGTGACAGAGATAATTGGGAGAGAGAGAGAGAGGGAGAGAAAAGCGGAGTGCTTGGCCGGTGAGGGGAAGGCCAAGCAGAACTTGTTATGACCGCCGCCTCCATGCCAGCTAGATCTGCAGGAGTGCCGCCTCGATCTGTTGCCAAGCCACCTCCGCCATGGTCCACAAGCTCCTTCGTCGCCATGGCGAGGTATGCCGCCACCGCGGCCGTTGCGCGTTCTCCGCCGTCGCGCCCCGCAGCCACACCGATTTGGAGCTAATGGATGCAGATGCTGCTGGGCGGTGGCCATGGAGGGGGGTGGAGGCTCAACGCCAAGCAGGTCGGCTGCGAGGAGTTGCGAATCGAGGAGAATAGGAGGAGGCGGCGGCGGCGTCCAGGAGATCTGCGAGACGGTTGGGAGGGGAAAAGAGATAGGGTTTGGGGAGAGGGTTGGGTTCTTGTCGGGCTAGGTTCCATCCTAAGGGCTAATCACAATGCCAGTTTTACAAGGTGTTTTATAGCATTAATTAATCTGCCATATCAATAATTTGGATGACATGGCATATCATTTAAGAAGTAAAAGTTTCATGGAGTTTCATGAGAATGAAACTATGTTAACCCATTTTCAAGAACTCGGAAACCGTGTGAAACCTCCATTGACAGTGTTTTGTTTCATCTTCACACAATTGAGTAAATTCTATTGGTTATTTATTTGCAGTATTTAAGTAGTATGTTGGCATATGAAATAGTAAGATGAAACTCTCTATTAAGAGAGGGTGTTTCATCCTTCTACAAAGTTGATGTGGCATTCTTGGAAACATAGACATGAAACTCCCATTGTGATTAGCCTAAGCTCCAACCATGCGAAGAGGTATATCCTCTTAGGAATCAGGAATATAAAATTATTTATCCACATCCGACCACGTTCCTTATACTTACGCACTGGAAATTTTTGTGAGTGTGATCCACGTAGCACGCCACCTGGTGGTTTCTTGTGGCACTTCATAAAATAAAGTAATGATGATGCAATGTGTTGGTATATATATCAAATGCTTGATCAACAAAGTGAGTTCTTACCTTAAAGTGAGTTCTTATTTTCAAACTCTCCTTCCGTTTCAAAGTTGTGTGACCTGTCGTTTCTTGTGTTGAACTTGTACGCGCTCTTTGGATATAGTGTCATATCTTATTAAATGAACTATTGTATGCATTATTAGTTTGTAAACATATAAAATAATTATTAACATTATCAGTTTGTAAACATATAAAATAATTATTAGTGTAGAACGTCTATGAATTCTTGGTATCATTACGTAGAACATCTATGAATTCTTGGTATCATTGTGTAGAACATCTATGAATTTCTTTGTAGCAGGCTGAGTCGAGAACCACCACTTTTGCTCTCTTCGACATCAAAATAAAACATATCCAATGGTCACTGCATGGTATGATTATAATACATAGGTTAGGATTGCATTAATAACCGAATAGTATAGTAAAATGAACTTACTCAAAACTACAAGGAGCTAGGATGTAATCCTTTTCCTCCCTTTTTTGCATCACTACTGATGATATGTAGACCGCAATCCTATTCCTTTCTTTTGTGTACACCTTTTTCCTGATAACATCTTTCTCCTCTTGAGTTGCGTCTAGAAAGGCCTGTACACAACCTTGTGCTTGTCCATCTTTCTTTCGTCCTCCCATTGCATTATGCAAAATTCATGCCAAACATGTCAATGAGTAGGTTCTATTTTGTGTATATGGGATATGCGCAAAATATTATTAGAAGAGTCTCTTATTAGAACATAGGGTTGGGTACCTACATGCATGCACCACATGGACATCGGTATCAGATCAAGTTTTTCGGTAGTAAAGATTGTGTAAGTGCCTAAAATCAATAATAACATGGGGCAGTCCTCTGTGGATCAAGTCTCCTAATGACATCCGGGTCCTCCCATACTATCGTGTTACAATCATGGCATGGAAAACGAATTTGCTTTTATCTTTTTATTATGAGTGTGCTTTACTATAGCATTAATAAACTTAGATACTGTAGACATAAAATGCGGCGAAGGTCTTAGCATGTGATCCATCCATGCCCTATCCATCTTGAACTTCCTATGACAGTAAAACTGAAAACTACAACGTTTTAAAATGATAATCAACAAATAATAAGTTCTTCTTATAGCACTAATTGAATCTAACAAAAAAAATCTCTCTCCAATCCTCTGTCTAAACAATTATATATAGATGGAGAAGCTCACATATTTAATTTAATTAATGAAGAAAAAATTCTATATGGAAAAAGAATTTCAAAAAATTGCAAAGAACTACTTACATCTTTAGATTAAATCCACTTTGGAATTATGCCTGCAATTGCATGCCAAACAAACAACAAAGCTCCCTCTTCCTTTCAAACAATACTGATTGCTAAGTCATGAAACGCTTTTGTAGGTTGGGAATTGGTCCAGATGGTTGACAGACACATTTGGCATGGATGGAGCTGGAGCTGAAAAGGATGGTCAAGATGCGGAACATAATGGTGATGACCGAAGAGATGCAGCTGAAACAAATTGCTTTAAGCTACACAGTGAGCTGAGTGATCTACTATAGAAAATGCAGCAGCTGTTTTTAGCAGACGCCCAGTATTTTCGTCGGCCACGTGGCCGACGAAAATACTGGAGCGTATCCAGTATTTTCGTCGGCTAGCGAAGCCGACGAAACTAACTACATGTATTTTCGTCGGCTAGCTCAGCCAATGAAAATATGGTGTTTATTTTCGTCGGCTTAGGTAGCCGATGAAAATACATGTATTTTCGTCGATTTTATTCCGTCAGCCTATTTTCGTTGGCCGACCGACGAATATATATATTTTTTACGGTTTTTTGGCTATTTTCGACAGTTTCTGGCCGACGAAATTAAGCTATTTTCTTGTAGTGACAATGTTTTAAAATGATAATCAACAAATAATAAGTTCTTTTTATAGCACTAATTGAATCTAACAAAAAAATCTCTCTCCAATCCTCTGTCTAAACAATTATATATAGATGGAGAAGCTCACATATTTAATTTAATTAATGAAGAAAAAATTCTATATGGAAAAAGAATTTCAAAAAATTAAGAAGATGTAAAACAGCCTAGTAATTATATTATAATTAAACTATGAAAATTTAAATAACAGAAATGGTCAAGCGCATACTTTCGTTCGATCTGGACTGTATTCGCAGGCATGCATGCAAATATCATTGGCATCACAAGCATGCAAAGATCACAGGCCTGTAGGAATATTGACATGCGTATCCACATGTTCACATCACATATAGCAGGTTCCGATCCACTCACATATTTCCTGTTGATGACCTGGGAGAAGGCGGCAACCTCTTAGCTTCTTGAATGCTAGATAGCATGCTTTTGTCGATGGGTTCAATGGCAAAGTCCCGCATATTAGGGGAAGAGAAACACCCTTTAGCAGCTGAAAAAGAAAAACATTTAGCACGGTGCAGCTAGTGAAAAAAAACAGCAAGTACCCTTCATGTAAGATTATATTTCAGAAACAGTAGAATTCACAAAGCTCATGTTCTAATTTAGATGCAACACTACAAAATTGTTGCTGCAAGCTGCACAAAAGAAAAACCTACACTATGGCTCTCATGCACTTGCACACACATTCTTTTTAACTCAACTATTGATCACTGAATTCCTAAATATTAGTTATTCTCCTTGTACTCCTCCCTGTAAATTTTATCCTTCTGTACTGGGCAACATTATTGGAACCTTCTGAGGGTTGGGAATGTATACAATTTTGTATATTGCAAAAGAAATTAGCAGATGCTTTATGAGTTAACAAAAAAACAGATTTGAGGAACATGAAGCGTCTGGATACCTAGAATAGTAGGAAGCAGCTGTGTCATACAGATTTGAGGAAGCAGCTAGATGCATGGCTTCATACAAGTTAATTAGTTTTTGCAACCAGCTGTGTCATACAGAAAATAAAGAGGAAGCAGCTTAATTAGGGACGTGGCAACTTTGACACAGTTTGCTCTACTAGTATTCTTATTGTTAAATCTCTATACCTCCGGATTTTCCAAGCTTGTTTTCCTCATGGTGACCACCAAGTGGATCCCACCCAGTGAATGAGCAGACGATGGCTGCAGCTGATCGCATGTGACGCTTAGGTTGAGGAAGATGCTTTCTTGCAATCATTGTTGTCATTGTGACCGCAGGTGAATGCCGGAGACAAAGGCAAATGACGAAGGACCACAGAATCCCCTACAGTCCCGATTCCCAATCCTCTTTAGTTCCGGTTATGGAATCGGAACTACGAATCCAGGACTAAAGATCTAGATTATTATTCCTGGTTTCCACACCCGGGACTAAAGCTCTTTAGTCCCGGTTATGGAACCGGAACTACGAATTCGGGACTAAAGATCTGGATTTATGTCCCGGTTCCCACAACCGGGATCCGGGACTAAAGGTCCGTAGAAAGGCAAAAAATTTACTCTGTGCCTAGGACTCAAACCCGAGACCTCTTGCCTCACACACAGCTTCTTTACCATCCCACCTACACATCACATGTGACTTTGAATGGGATACCTTCCTTTTAAACTAACATATGAAGAACCCTTTAGTCCGGGTTGGAGCCACCAACCGGGACTAAAGACTATTTTAGTCCGAGTTAGAGCCACGAACCGGAACCGGGACTAAAGGGTCATCCTTTAGTCCTTGTTAGTGTTATTGCCTGGGACTAAATGTTTAGAACTCTTAGTCCCGGTTGAAGCCACCAATCGGGACTAAAGCTCTCTCCGCTGCCCCCTAGCCGTTGAATCCGGGACTAAAACCTTTATTAGTCTCAGGCCTAAAACTAGTCGGAACAAATGAGGAGGACGAAAGATATTTCTGTAGTAGTGGACAGGGTAGTACTACAAAATCTTAGAACTACTGAATGGGAAAAGAAGATCCATATTCTATGATATTAGTGACACATTATTATTACAATTTGAACTACCAAACCATGAAAAGATATACTGAATCATCAAACAGATTACATTGGATTGATGAACTACGACTGAGGGGAACACTATTAATACATTACTGAATCAAATCATTGAGTAACACTACTTACTGAAGCATTGGAAAATTTGTGAGTAGTCATTTTGCGAACTACTAATGCAAGAAAGAGATTGCTTCTCCCAGTTGCTTCTTTAATTTCATAACTCGCTACATCCAGAGAGGCTGCATGAAATTGACCACTGGTACAGAACGAAAAAGCACATACTCAAACCATATTCTCTGGTTAAATTGAAGCATCCATGGTTTTTATGATACAACATCGATGAGCTTCACCTGTAGCCAGGTAGCTATTAAAAGGATGTTTGTTTCTTTGAAAAAAATGTTAGAAAGGATGATTTGAGAATTGCATCGTGGAGCTCACCAAGGGGCCGTCTCCTTGGCACCGCCGCCAGACGCACCTGAGGGACCAAGGGGCTGCCCTACAGCTCCTAATTCTGCGCTAGAGAATGAAGCTTGCTAGGATCAGGGGCTGCACCAGCTGCTCTGTTTCTTCTAAAGCAGGGAGGTCACCTATCCGGATTGTCGCACGGCCAGAAGCTCATGATGAAGGGCGCTGCCTCCAGTTCCCATGGTCCTGCAGTAGTCGGTTAGAGGGGACGCTACCCTGCTTGCGTAGCTCATCAGTGCTAATTACTAACCTCATCAGCAGTGTACCTGTTCGTTCAAATTATATGTCACATCTTGAAAGGTACAAAGATGATCCCTGACTGAAAGGTACTAACCTCTCATCTTGAAAGTTAACACCATGTTAGTGTTTGGACATGATTATATCAGAGCCATCGAAAGGACGTGATGATCCAGCTTGTCCATGAAATGTGTTATCATCCAGACTTTTCAGGGTACATGAAATGGAAAATAGTATGTTTGACATAATGCAACAAAAAAAAGCAAAGAGCATATGTCAGGAGAGGTTATTACTGTCAAGTGTGAGCTGCAGCAAACAAAAATAATTGGCACACAGCCATTAAGCAAGCACATTTGCCAAGTATATATGCCTGTACTTCTTTTTTCTTTTCAGATTATTCCATGTCATGTCAACTGTGTCAAAGACCCAACCATTGGACAAAACACTCGAAATAATGAAATTACACACATCAAGAGCTAGGCTTCAATAGAGAAGTATATGAAAGAAGATTCAAACACAATATGAAAAACACTAGAATAGAGAAGAAATAAAGAAGGTTATAATGAATAAAATACTGATGGAACATGGGCATTGAAGAATCGATATGAGAAACAGAAAATTAATTCAATAGACATATGAATCAACATACATCAACACAAATCAAAGGGAGGCAACCAAAAGAAGAATCGGTCCCTAGTTAAACTTAACTAGAACAAAATACATGCAAGCTAAATAATGTATCAGCATATATAAGATACTGAAGCTCCATCCGTTGTGAGGTGACCATGATCGAGGATGCGAAGATAGAAAAGAAAAATGATGATGCCATGGAGAGCCTATAGCTAGAGTAAATACAATTGCTGAAGCGTAGTGTTGTCAAAGAAATAATGATTGAGAAACATAACGCATGAAGTCAAGAGCAATAATAAAAAAACTTGTGAGCTTTTCTAGCTCCCAGAAACAGAGGGGTTGCATTTTGATAGTCTAAATGGATAAGTATGCACCAGCCTTCAGTCTTTTCTAATAACAAAAAAAAGGAATTGAAAGGTAACTATTAGTCCAGTTTCAGTTTCTTGATTACAGAAGTAAATTTTGTATATCGCCTAGAAATGTAATTTCTGAAAGGGATTGGTCAATGTGAGTTTTCCTTGTTTCTTCAAAGCAGTAATACACAAAAATTGTGAGTTGAGTTTAAACCTCAAACATTACGAGATAGCAGATTCCAGTTCTGAATTTACTATATATATATTTCCATGGAAAACTAATCTGGGGCAAGAAAAAGTCAGGGACATATGCCAAAAATACAACCTGGGATAAGTGGGAATAACATCCAGAAGCACATGAATATCAATTATCAAATATCATCAGCTTGCAAACTATGCAGTGGATGTCAAAATTTTGTTAATCATATCATTTGAGGATCTGAAATAACATCAACTGTCGATAGGAATCACATAGGGGGCCAGCAGGCTAAACTAACTAATAACCTGTCACATAACCACCATTATAATGAGAACCAAAACAGAAGAAAACTCAATTTGTGTATATTCTGGTAGCAAATTTGAACGTTTCATATTTTTTCAGTTGGTAAATTTCTTACTTTTGTAATAAAATGAGCTGATAAATGATCTATACCAGAGGCAAGGGAGAATTAACTTACCTGCGCTGCTCATTGAAAGATATATATTATATATAGTCTGTTGACTGTTTGTAGTTACTTTCTTCCTGGTTGTTTTTAGTTACGTTATATGAAAACCTTCTGCATGTTCTGCATAAAACATAGCCACTAATTGCACACAAGCATAGGGTTGCTACTTACTAAGTGATAAGAACCCTACCTGCTGGTAAAAACCAACCTCACTAAATATAGGATAATGCACACTCCCAAGTACATCCTTGTCATGTATGTCCAATGTGCACCTATTGAAGAATCCATATGCTATATAAAAAAGTCTTATTACAAAATTGCATGCCTTTGGTTCCTACAATTCAATGCATTGATCTATTATATTATCAAATCTCATAAACTTTATGCTTGTTGTGAAGAAAAAGACACCAAAATCTTTTTCCTAAAGTTCTGATCATATGTGCTCTAGAAATATACGGCCAAATATTTATCCTTTAAGTCATACACAAAATGAGCTTATATATACAGCATGTCTATCACTAAATAATGTTAGTTATTTATACTCCTTCATACAAAACCCCGTATGTCATAAGGATGGCATAAAAGACACTAGATAAGGCGTTTCTTCTCTACATACCATTAACACCAGGAAATCAAAATGTTGCAATTCTGATGCTTCCAATCATATAAAAAGCTATGCATTAAGTATTACTAGACAGTAACTAAATACCGCAGGAATAATACATTCTTTCACACAAAAGATAGATATATAGGATCGATAAGTTTGGACATTGATTCTAGACATCTCAAATTTATTACATGACCATCAAGAGTTTGTTATCTATCTCCTCATTAGCTCGAAGCGCACATCTACAACGGACAGTAATGATCAAAACATGCTATCAAATGGATCGGCCTTCGATAACTCATGTGTGCAGTATGTGTCCTCAAAGCTTCTGAAAATGCAGTCATCATACACAAAATCAAATCGAAGAGCTTGAGAAGCTCTGTTTATCTTTTTTGGTAGCTTACGCCGCTGGTTAGCCTCCCACTTCTTGGTGCTTTCTCTGATTGGAACTCGAAATTCCATCAACCTCAGGACTCTTGCATTCAGAACAAAAAATTTAGCGAACTTGATATCATCCTTGCCGCCTCTGAAGTTTCTGAGTACTATTTCCTTGAGATGTGTATTAAGGCATGGGATAGATAGTGCACCATAATTCAGCATTGTTTTGCCAAAATCTGTTATTACGAATGACTGAGGGGGAAAAAAAGGAAAAACATAAATTATACATAATCCCATGTCAGATCATGATCGTCAAAACAGTACAAGAAGAAACTAAAAACAAGAATTAAGGAAGACTTCATCACCGTAAAGTAAAGCTTCTGCAAGCAGGGAAAGCATTTGAGGATATCAACGAAGGTATTCAATTCAAAACTTCCCGCGTTAAGTGCGAGAATCTTCACAGTGTGCATTGGTGTTATGACAGTGGTGGCAATCATTTTCTGAAAAAAAAGAATCATGAAATACAGAAGGTGATTGTTAATTCATAGCTGCAACGTAAAATATAGTTCAATTTGAACCCATATATTTCTTAAATAATAACTAGCAATGTCAATACCTGGAGAACTGTACTCCCGAGCTGCACTCTGGGCATTGAACTTGACAGGGATCCCAACACCTGAAGGTTGGGTGCTCCCTGTACATCAATGTTCATGGGTCCCCCATCTGTCTCGAAGAGAAGCAGCCTCTCCATGCTTGGAGCATCAACGATGGTGAGCTCCTCCATGACTGCCTCATTTCTCAGGGTGGAAACGCCGAGGGACACGAGGGTTGGGGAGCTGATGCGGACATGGCGGAAGCCCATGTTACCTGAGAGAAGCAAGCTCCGAATGGCTGGGCAAGCCTGGATCATCGCCTCAAGGGTGGCCTCTGAATTGGTTAGGTCAAACAGGGTCAGCTGCCTGAGGTTAGGGAAGCTGACACCGGCAAGATTCTCTGGGAAGTGGCATCGGCCATAGCTAGCAACTGACAGATCCGTGAACCTCAGTGCTGAAGGAGGCAGTGGATCTACGTCGCCGTTCAAATACCTGAACAGGTAGCGGAAATGGAGTTCCTTGATCCTGTCAAGGACTGGGGATTGGAACCAGCCGTCGAAGCTGGGGTAGCGGTCGTCGCCATGGGTGCTGGACACGCGGGCGAGGTTGGTGAGGGAGAGCCGGCGAGCGGGGCCCGGGTGGGTGGACAGGATCTCCGTGATGAGGTCGACCAGGCCGTCCCCGTTGCGCCAGGGACGGAGGTCGCTGTCGTCGAGGTTCAGCGGAGCGGAGAGCCAGAGGTCTCGCCAGAGGCTGGAGACGGCCCGGGTGCGGACACCGTCGTCGCTTGGGAGGAGAGAGATGATGGAGCTCATCACCTCGTTGGGGAGGACGCCGATGAGGCCGTTGCCGTCCGCCGGCTCCACCGCGGCAGCGGGGGCCTTCTTGCGGGTGCGGCGGCGCTTCTTTGCCGGCGGCGCCATGGGTGGGCTCACAATTCACACACGCTAAAGCTAGCTAGGGTTCGAGGTGCAGCTGGTGGTGGTGGGGATTCAGAGGCTAGGGAACCGATCGGGGCTCGGGACCAGGGGGCTTTGCGGTGGGCTGACAACCCATGGCAGGAGGGACTGAGGGAGGAGCGAGGACCTCGGGACCTGCTACGGTCGGAACGCCGCCATTTCTGGGTGCTGGTCTGTCGATTGGGGGAGGAAGACAGGTCGAGACTGTGGTCTGCCAGGCGGCGGCTGCCAGTGGGGAGCCCTTGGTCGGGGCCAAATTTATAGTCTAGTACGGTCTAGGGTAGTAGGGTTTCGTGACACCGGCTTGGCCATCCAACGGCTGCACACAGTTTAATATTTCCCTGATCTTGTGATACAGCGTCTCCAAAGGAATCCAAATCTGACGAAATATAATGAAAACTTAAACACGGGGGAATCCAGATAAAGGATACCGAATCATACGTGTCGCGCACTCAAACCAATGGCCCGGTAGGCTCCCTTAGCTTGAGGAAAGGAAAACTGCAAGAACCAAACCATAAATCATCTGGGGCTCTGGACATTACATCCCACAGGTCATTTCTGCGCATGCCCATTCCTACTCACTCACTATGTTGCAAAAACTACCACAGTGTGCATATGTTTAACCAAATCAACCCGATTTCGTGGAGGTAGAGCCACTGCAGGGAAAGCTAGCTAGCCGAATCAATCTTGTTGTCCAAGTGCTTGCATTAGGCTTGTTTATGATGTTGCATTGAATTTTTTTTCATACAAATGACGGAAATCAGATTAATAATTTTGTATGGAATCTCTCTAAAAGTGTCAAGATTAAATTTCTATGAGTATCTAATTTCGGTAAAGGCCATGCTAACGGCTACAATTTATAAAAATGGGTTGAATCGCTTAAGCATGTGCGTACTAGGGTAGTTATTGCAATAAAACTGAGGAGAGAGCCGTATGCAAAGCTTTTCCGGGTACTACTTGCACAAGAAAAAGATGCACCAGTTTAAGTGTGACATCATCAGGTGTGACATCATCTTCTGAGCAGGATCCGTATAAATATTTGTTCAAAAAATCTGAAAAAACTAATGGAAAAATTATGACGGCCCAGCATTGTCACAAATCTGTGGCGCTTACTAGTTGCCATGAAAACGGAATAGCATTTGTCACAATATGAAACTAGATTAGTTTATGAAGATTTCTGGCTGACCATAATGATGAACACCAAATTTTCATCACTAAATCGAATAGACCCCTACAAAACATCATAAGAGGGAATGATCTTACGATGCTTTGTATTCAGAAAACTGTGATGTTTTTATTTGCTGTCATGAGATATTCATTACAGAACATCATATTTCTTTTAGTGCGTGCTCCTTTCTATATTTCATATGGTAGGCTCGACATGGAATATAATCTTATCTCTCTTGTATCTTTAGCCGGATGCTGCTTGTCATCTTTTTCATTTATATTTAACTCTCTTTTCCCGCTTTGGCTTTTCCCAAATCCAGGTTGCCAGTTCCAACCTCCCCATAGGGGACTGCCATTGAGTGCACAATTTTGCCAAGCAGCATGAAGAGTCGACACCATCCCTTAAAATGTGATGGAGCCGTGGATAGGAACCAAATGTGAGGTGGGGCAACACAGATTAGTGTGGTGAAGCATCGTGTCTCGACACATATAATTAGTGTTGTTTTCATTTTTTCTCCATTTTCTAGCTAGGGTACCCTTTTCTCCATGACGTTATTTAAATATCATATCAGATAAAATATTAAAATATAATTTTTTAATAAAAGTTCTGTTATTTTTTTGCAAAATAATTCTAAAACTTTTTTGGAAAAATATTTTGAAAATGTTCCCCATAAAAGCTATTTAATTAAATTTTTTAAACATTTATTAAAAATTTTCATTGAAATTTATGTGGAATGGTTATTTATAGAAAAAAAATTTATACAAACTTTTTGTTCAATTTATTAAAAAATTTTGAAAAAGTTTTGATCTGATTGTGCCAATATCGAGGATTGTGGGCTGAATTTGGAATGGGGAACTAGCAATTAAGAAAAGGTAGGGTAGTGATGTCGGTGCGAACACTATGAACAAAAAGGAAAAAGAATCATGATCCGAAATCACATAAGCTCTCGTTCCGTGGTTTGGAGAAACCCCATCGATGGCTTCCGCATTTGATACTACATGTGGAGCGACAGCAATTAGAAATAGTTGTTACACCCAATTCTAATGTTGTACACATCTCGTTTCAATATCTAGCGTTATAGTTTTGAATGAAGAAGGGGATTTATTTATGTTGACATTAAGCTTGATTGGCAATTCAGGATTTGTGACTCCCTATATTGGTATTCTTAGACATACCTGATTTATGATACTACATTTTGAATATTTTGAGCAAATAATCACAATTTGTTTGGTTTGGGTCATGAAGCCATCTTGAATAATGTGATCTTAAAACCGAACTTAATGCAGGCGTTTGTTTTGCAATCTGTCACCAACTTACCCCGTACAAAATCATTCCGGGCCTAATTGCAAGCAATCTAACAGGTGAACCCGTTCATCAGAAAATGTCGGACGAGCGGATCCTTTTTTTTCATGTCGGAACTGAATCCCCAAACCAAATGCGTTGTAAATCTCCTCAAATAAATATCAAACCTGGATTATTCTAGTCTAACCATTAATAAAACTAAAATGGCCACTGTACTCAGCTTCAAACAAAAGGTTTTCTGAAATAATTGTGTACATCATATATAATAGCTAAATTTTTAACACCGTAAATAAAATGAAGGCAAGTATACGTGGCCCTTGAATGCAAGGAGTCACCACTAGTAATAGAATAATATAATATGCAATTTGCAAGTTGTATTGTGTTTTTGACCCAAACGGTGCGTTCGGTTGGGGGGAATTGATGAGAGGGAATGGGAGTTTAAGGGGAGGAGACTTAAAGTCTCTTGTTTGTTTCATTGGATAGGGAGTTAAGTTGGGATGGGGAAAGGGATTTGATCGAATGAATTCCTTCCTATCTCTTCCCATGGGGGACCCTGGTAATTCGTAGATGTGGTGAGGAGTTCAAAGCGCAATGATGAGAATACCCCTGGCTTAATTCGGTAAAAATGATGTTGGCCGCCACTGATTACAGCAGGGCGCGAAACATTTCTTTTCGCGGGAACTGCATCGCTGATTTAGGCGCCAAAGCTCCGTAAAAGCAGGTAACAATCCCTGTTAATTTGCTTCATGCGGTTGCGGCAGCAGAAAGCACGACCCATCTCTAACTCCTTCTCTGGTCCGGCTCCCTTTCCCTCTCGCCTGTCTGCTTGCTTTCTCAGATTGCGACAGCAAGGGGTGAAAGCTTTTGCTTTTTCGTCAGATCCTTGCTTTGCAGAAGGGTTGAAGTGGGCAAAAGCTGCAGGTGCAGATTCCTCAGCATTCTGACATTTCATTTTTATCTTGATGGATTTCTTTCTTTGATTCCGCCGTCGTCTAGTAGATTGACTGGTCCATCGGATCAGATGCATGTTTCTAACTTTTACAATTTGCTACTGCATGCATCAACATTTTGATCTGTATTTTTTCTTACATCTGTCCTATTGGTTATTGTTCCATTCCCTTTCTTATGCTCATGATTAAATAAAAGATTAGAGTACAAAGTCATCTTCACATCATTATTATCGATATTGTTTTCGTCTTATGTTTGGGGGTAATCTAATAGTACTGTGGCGCTTACTAGTTGCCATGAAAACGGAATAGCATTTGTCACAATATGACACTAGATTGGTTTATGAAGATTTCTGGCTGACCATAACGATGAACACCAAATTTTCATCACTAAATCGAATAGACCCCTACAAAACATCATAAGAGGGAATGATCTTACGATGCTTCGTATTCAGAAAACTGTGATGTTTTTATTTGCTGTCATGAGATATTCATTACAGAACGTCATATTTCTTTTAGTGCTTGCTCCTTTCTATTATTTCATATGGTAGGCTCGACATGGAATATAATCTTATCTCTCTTGAGCCGGATGCTGCTTGTCATCCTTTTCATTTATATTTTAACTCTCTTTTCCCGCTTTGGTTTTTCCCAATTCCCGCTTTGGCTTTTCCCAAATCCAGGTTGCCAGTTCCAACCTCCCCATGGGGGACTGCCATTGAGTGCACAATTTTGCCAAGCAGCATGAAGCCTCGACACCATCCCCTAAAATGTGATGGAGCCGTGGATAGGAACCAAATGTGTGGTGGGGCAACACAGATTAGTGTGGTGAAGCGTCGTGTCTCGACACATATAATTAGTGTTGTTTTCTTTTTTTCTCCATTTTCTAGCTAGGGTACCCTTTTCTCCATGACGTTATTTAAATATCATATCAGATAAAATATTAAAATATAATTTTTTAATGAAATTTCTGTTATTTTTTTGCAAAAGAATTCTAAAACTTTTTTGGAAAAATATTTTGAAAATGTTCCCCATAAAAGCTATTTAATGAAAATTTTTAAACATTTATTAAAAATTTCCATTGAAATTTATGTGGAATGGTTATTTATAGAAAAAATTTATACAATTTTTTTGTTCAATCTATTAAAAACTTTTTTGAAAAAGTTTTGATCTGATTGTGCCAATATCGGGATTGTGGGCTAAATTTGGAACAGGGAACTAGGAATTAAGAAAAGGTAGGGTAGTGATGTCGGTGCGAACACTATGAACAAAAAGGAAAAAGAATCATGATCCGAAATCACACATAAGCTCTCGTTCGTGGTTTGGAGAAACCCTATCGATGGCTTCCGCATTTGATACTACATGTGGAGCGACAGCAATTAGAAATAGTTGTTGCACCCAATTCTAATGTTGTACACATCTCGTTTCAATATCTAGCATTATAGTTTTGAATGAAGAAGGGGATTTATTTATGTTGACATTAAGCTTGATTGGCAATTCAGGATTTGTGACTCCCTATATTGGTATTCTTAGACATACCTGATTTATTATACTACATTTTGAATATTTTGAGCAAATAATCACAATTTGTTTGGTTTGGGTCATGAAACCATCTAGAATAATGTGATCTTAAAACCGAACCTAATGCAGGAGTTTGTTTTGCGTCCTGTCGCCAACTTGCCCCGTACAAAGTCATTCCGGGCCTAATGACAAGCAATCTAACAGGTGAACCCGTTCATCACAAAATGTCGGATGAGCGGATCCTTTTTTTCATGTCGGAACTGAATCCCCAAACCAAATGCGTTGTAAATCTCCTCAAATAAATATCAAACCTGGGTTATTCTAGTTGTTGCCGGTCGAAACCCACTGGCGAGCAGCGACAGGCAACACGAGGAGCCGGGAGGATCCCGGGACTATTGGTGGGCCCCAATCCCTCGATCAACGGCCCAGGATCTGACACACGACCTGGCGTCTGGGTTTGCTAGGCATGCCACCTGACCTTGTACCTGATTAGGAAGTTGTACATGTAGTTTCAGTTAGGTCCCAGCATGCACAGACACGTTTAAACGTTAATTCGAGCCGTGATTGGCTCATCTTGTGATCCCTGATATCGGCTGTAAAGAGCTTGTTGTCTCCCAGTATCAGATCAGATCTGTATATCAAAACAAAGTGCATATATCTAATACTAATATAAACTTGCTCTGTAATCAATAAGCTAATTCAATCTACTATGGTTAAAGCTTTCACCACATAACTGGAACATCCTACGCATAGTTAAGCCTAACAAATACGAAAGATAACAGAATAGCAACCTAAACAGAGGCCTAAAAACCAACAGAAAGCTGATTCCCGGAACAATCCCTGTTTAGATTAATATAAAGCATCTAACGTATTTCCGAATCATTTAACTCGTTTGAAGGGTCTAATCATGTAGATCTTAAACCAAATTTTGAATGAATAAAGACTAACCATAATAGATTGGATCTACTAACCGAAACAGAGCAAGGTGCTACCTTTACACCCGGGATCGGGCACGAAGACAGCTAAACGTTTACAGGTGATGAACAATGCACAGATACAGTATGAAAAGCCGATGCATCCCTATAAATATTAAGATAACTAGTGTTACTCGCCATCAACAACGCTTCAGCATGAGAAACACAAAGATAAATAGGTAGAAACGATGCTGCCCGGATCACGCGAAGCGTGATCGGGGCCGCATACCACTTACCTGAGAGAAACCCTAAAACAGGGGTGGCGATGCGCTGAGAGTTGTTTTCATTCGTAGTCTAGGGTATATATTTATAGTCTGGAGAATTGCGTCTCCTAACCAATCCTAATCGACTACGACACGAATCCTGACTATCTATATCTAAACTAACTTAAACCAGATACATGGCCAACCTGACCTTAAACAGCCCGCGTAGGAGCCGATTCGCAAGCCCATTACAATTATCCTTTGAGCCCATCTTGCTCGCGGCCCACCTTCTGGCCCAGCCAAATTATGGCGATAACACATGCCCCCCTGGTTTCGGCAATAATAATTCCGAAACTATTTTTTTTCCTTTCCATCACCTCACCTCTTCGACTTCCAAAATCCGTACAAGTGTGCCACTTCTACTTCCACGGGATGTGACTACTCTGCATCTAACTTCTTGGAAATTGTCACGGTGCCGATCCGTATCCTATTCCTACCTTTATAAACTTGACCTGACAACCTATTCATTCATCTTCTTCCTCGAGCCGATAGCAACTGCCGCAGTCCACCCCTCCTTCTCCCGTAATGGCTTCCTTATCCTCTGCTTCCTCCGTCATCTCCATTGAGTCTGAAACAACTCGAGAGATGACCCCGGAGTTTGACCCCACAGCTGCCTATGAGGCCCGCGCTCGTCTGCACTGGGATGTAGAGGAGTGGGATTTCCAAGCCTAGTCAGAGGATGATGAATCCCTGACCGACGGTGAAGATCTCCAGCTCCTCCTTGGCGGGGAACTGGATGAAGATGACGACATGTCCTGGAAGGGGATTTCTCCTCTTCGGAGGAGGAAGTCAATGCCCCATCAACTGAGGAAGACTCAGCAGTAGAAGGCTTCCTGCGTAGCGGGTTGTCGGAGGACGACGAAGATGATGATGATGATGAAGAGACCGAAGGTGGCAACGGCTACAGCAGTGACAGTGGCGGGACGACGGTAGCGACGACAATAGCGACACCAGCGCATCCCCTCCGATCAAGCGTCGCAAGGTCTCAGGCACTTATTGGTGGTAGTTCGTAGGATTAGCAACGACTGCCATGTACAGAGCCCATAGATCGGCTTTAGGAGCAATCGGCTCTCTTTTTGTAATGATCTTCCCTATGAAGGAAATCTTATGTTTAGTCAACAAATGTTGAGAAGTCGATTCACCGGGAGCCGATGGCAACGCATCGGTTCCTTTTCTTAAAATGCCGATCCGGATCTAAGTTGATCATTGAACCAATTTCATCTTCTGCTTAAATCCGGAACTTTCCCGAAATAGATCTACACAGGTTCCCCAAATCCAAGTTGCGTTCCAAAAACTCCCGCTCATAAATTCAATCGCAAAATCCAGATCAGAGCCACAGAACGCGAACTCAAGACTCGCAAAGAAAACTCTAGATCCAATCTCGAGCCTTTGATCACCATTGGAGCTTCAGATGGCGGAACCCTCGAATGCCGATGCGGGCGTCCTTGGTCTGAAGGTAAAACTCCGACCTTTCGCTAATTTAATGAAGTAATTATTCGAACCCTTGAAGCATTAAATGATCCTTTCCTGTTATTTGGCTTCTTATCAATTCTTTTGGTTTCAGACATTCTTTTGTCGCATCCTTTCCCCAATTCCTTTTGTCTTGGGCCTCGTTCTTATGAGCGTCCAATAGATTTGATTTCTTGTGAGGCCAATCGAATCTCATTCGTAAGCCAAGATATAGACTTAGATTCCTGGGCCGACAGCCTGCGTGCCTTGCCAAATCCTCCCGAGGGCTGGGTATCTTGGTATAACAGAGTAGCAAAAGCCTACTAGCCCACATGGAAAATCATAAGAATAGTCGACGCTCTGTCTCTGTCATTGTCCCCCCTCGAGAAGAATGAAAACCTTCTGAAAACCATTGGCTATTTTTGGTCTGATGCCCTGAACTGCTTTTTATTTAGCCATGGGCCGATGAACATAAACATGATCCACGATAACCATAACCATAACCATGGTCCACGATAACCATAACCATAACCATGGTCCACGAATTAATTCATCTTCAAGTTCAATTATTATGTGAGGGTCCAAGCCGCTCTTAACCGTGAGCATGGCTGATATATCAGTTTTCACTCTGCAGATGTTGTACACTTTACCCACAATTCGTGTCTCCCGATTTGCCCGAGGTAGCTAGCCTCTTAAACACTTCCGAGGTGAGTGGCAAGGGATTCACTACGAGGCCTTTATAAAGATTCCCTAACTTATGACAATCCGCTAAGGTTTCAGGCCGCAGTGGTCATAACCCTCCCTAATGAGGAAGACGCCTTACCCAGGAACATATCTACGCCTCAAGAGGACCGGGCTATACCCCTTCAACGCACTCCCCTCTTGCCCTTTCGGTAAGATCATCACAAGCTAGAGTTTCTAATTAATTAGCCAAGACTAGAGCCATATAGTACTGTGGTTGCACCGTTTTCCTGGGTGGTTCTCCATGTTTCGATTAAACATATAATCTTGTGATTAACAACACAAAGAGCATAAACATGGATAAAACAGGTGTAGCATCATCATTATCATCATCATGGTTATATATTATTCCCAAACCAGAACCAGTTATAGCAACTAAGCAATAGCTACCCAACGTAAAGGTAAAACCCAGGTTGACAAGGAATGATCATAAAGACTAGGCATATCCTTAACTAGGATCCATCAAAATTAGGGCACATGCATGCATAAATAAAAAGTTATATTTATTATGATTATTAGGACAAAAGCATGATCAAGGAAACACTTGCCTTTCTTTTAGAGAATAGCTGCTCAGAGTCTTCAATTTTTGAAACTCTAAATCTTCAAAGCTCTTGGATCACGCTCCTTCTAACGTCACACAAGCATCGAGCCCAAGCATACAAGCAAGCAAATAAACAAGAATGACTAAGAACGGATACACCAAACAAAAGGAAAGCTTTAAAAGAATGTACTAAAGGAATAGGGCTCGTTGCTACGGTCACGAGAAAAAGAAACAAACATGGAAAACGGAGTTAGGGTTGAAAAGAAACAGCTATCGGAAGACTTATGTTATGAAAGAAATAAAAGAACTATAGGCTTTCATTTATTTTAATCCAGAAAACTAATGTAAAAGATATTCAAAAGAGAATATTCCAAATTATAATTAACTAATATTATATTTGCATTTATAAAGACGAAGTAGAACTTAGTCAAATTTTATATATACAATTCTCTATGTACAAATTACACTAATTAAATAATTAATTAGAAAAGAAACTGGTGAGAGCATCTAAACGTCGAACTTTATGATTCGAGTTAAACTAAATAAATTAAATTACAAACATATTTAAGTTGATATTAACCAAATTAACATTAATTATGAAAACCGGAGTAAAGACTTAATTGGATTTTATTTCGGAAAACTAGATGAGAGGATATTATTCAAATTAAATTGATATCTAATTTTAAAAATAGGAATTATGGCACAACAACGCTACTAAACGATAGCTTAGGGTTTTAGAAGACTAACGCGAAAAGAACGGATCGAAACGGATCTAAAACGTGGAAACTACGCATAAAACAGCGTTGCAGGGACCTATACGCAATTAACTATAGACTTTAGGGGTTAGCAGAAAAGAAATACAAGACACAGAAAATAGTGATTGCAAAACAGGAAAAGATTAGGTTAGATCTGAAAAATACCACGGGTGGGGCTGGATTGAGAAGATGTAATAGATCCAGGGGGTTTTCTGCGAAATCTGCAAGACACAGAAAAGAACAGGAAAATTTCAGAATCTTCCAGGGACCAAAACCTTCACAGCACAGCACCCATGGCGCCGGCGGGTACTGTAGCTCAAATTCCCGTCGATTTTGGGCACGGGAGATCGCGGGAAGCGGGGCAAATGAAAGAGGACGACGAGGGGATTCCATTCCATACCTAACTTACCACGGGGACGCATCGAGGTGATCGAATTTTATGGAGGAAGTCGCGGCGGCTGTTCTGTTCCGTTCTGTTCCTGGGCTGATGGGTGACAGCGCTCCTGCTGTTTGTTCTCGCGGTGCCACTGCAGGCTCGGCAGGGGGGGCGCAGGGTGCTGGGCAAGGTAGCGGCTGTGCAAGAGGGAGGAGCGGCGCTGGGCGGCGCTGGGCGGTGCTGGGCAGGGCCGGCCTGCTGGCTACGCAGGGGGAGGCACGGCGTTGGGCAGGGCCAGGATGTGCAGGGACTCGGGCCTGCGGCTGCTCTGCAGGTGGCGCACACGGCAGGGGGAAGAGCAGACGTAGGAAGCACAGGGGGAAAGGCAGGGCAGGCAAGGCGCGCACGGGAGAGAAAGAAGGGCGACGCTCCCGGCGGGGGCGCAACAGCAGGAGACGTGATGCAGCGCTCGGGGAGGCTAGGGCTGGCGTCGTGGGCAGCAACAGGGGCACCCGTAGGGGGGAGAGAGGTAACAGGAAAGAAAAAGGTCGCGGATTTATAGGAGCGTGGAGACCTGAGATTTGGCAGGCAGGGTCGATGAGGCGCATCGGGATGGGACTCGTTCCTGAGTCCGGATTGCCCACGGAAGGCGAGATTAGCTTGACCAGCGGGTTCCACAATTTAGCGAGCAAATAGAAGAGGTAACAGAAAGAGAAAATGAGATTGACCGAGTGAGTTCGGTTATGTGCCGAAACAGGTTCGGGTGAGGGCCGAACGTGAAAACGAGCTGATTGTGCTGGTTGAACATGAACGAGTTATTCGAGAGCACGGAAAAGAGAAGGAAAGGATCAGGTTGTAAAAGATAGTCACATCCTATTGATAGATGAACACATTGTAAAAGATAGTCATATCCCAAAATTGAATATTTTAGGGTGTGACACTCGCGTCTTTCGGAAAGCCTTGGGGCCAATGTTGCAGCAGATTGACGCTGAGTATGAAGCTCCTGAAGAAGAGGTATCACCATCAGTTTAGTACTTCTTCATGATTCTGCTTGACCCCTTCTCTAATTCTGTTTATTTTCTCTATAGCAGGAGGATGGTCCGGAGCCCAAAAATGATGATGGCTCCACTTTCAAGTTCTCACTGGTTGCTTCCGTAGTCCTTTTTGGCAAGAATGCACCTCCCCTGTCGAAAGTCATAATGCGGATACAGCCAGATTCTACAAAATCGGCCTCCAAGCGAAAACGAGTCTCCGATGTTGCTGCCCCCCGAGCCCAGATTAAGGCAAAGAATATGATTGTTAGGAAGATTCGGAAGGAGGCCGGACCATCTTCTATAGATCAAGAAGCTCCCAACGTCAACCAGGTTCGGATTGTTCCTTTAGAATTAGTCTTCTAAACAGGTACACTTCGTCTCAACTGCTCTTTCCTTGCTTGCAGGCTGATATCGTGGATATTTCTATCAGGGAAGAGCAAGCGCGCCAAGAAAACCCAACCCTAGAGGCTCCAGAGAATCCTGTGATGACAGTCGACAGCTTGGTCAACCTCCAGCATCCGATCCTAGATACTCCAGAGAATCTTGCAATGACAGTTGATACTTTGGTCAACCTTCAGGATTTGCAGGAGCCAATTATCACCTCATCGGCTATCAATCCTTCTCAAGAAAAGGTGTGTTATATCTCTGAGCCGTTTGCATCTTCCTTTCCCTATACCGTACTAATTTTCTACCTTCTTTCAGGGCTTGAACCTCTCGGAGCTGCTCTCGTTTGACCCTGCATTCGTTGGCTCGGCCATATTCGAAGTAGATGATCATCAACCACAGCTGACTGGTGTCGCTAGCCAACTTCTCCGCATAAAGGACCTGCTCTCAGCTCCAATTGATACTTTGGTCCAAAACTCCGACGAAGCGGGGCAAATTCTTGAGGAGATCAAGCCCCAACTCCCGTAAATCCTTCAACTCAAACTCTGGCCAACCGGACATCTTCCCTTCTTTCGGGCGAAGGTAGAAAAGGCTCGGCAAAGGATTGAAGCCCGTCGCTCACAAGCCCCTTAAAAGCCGATATTGCCGAGAGGTGCTAACTGCTCAACAAGAAGAAGGCGGCTCTAGATGCTAAAGCTGACACTTCTGCATATTCCCAAAGACTTCAATCTTTGGAGAGGGAGTTGGAAGACTTCAAGGCAAAAGTCCGGGAACTGAGCAGTGCATCTAGGATGAGAAGGACCTCATAGCCCGCTCCCAACAAGAAGCAGAGAATCTGACTGCCCAGCTGAAGACAGAGCTCACAAAGTTGAGTGTTTTGAGTCAGCAGATAGTGTCAGGCGAGGACAAGGATGATGAGGCAGTGATCGCAGAAACCGATCGTGTCTATCTTGAAGCTATCGCGGCCATTGATGAATTTCTTCAGTAGAACGCTTTGTACTCATCTCATGTATCCCATTGTCGCCCAGAACTTGCATGTATTCTAATTACACTTCTAAAGTCGATGGTTATACATCAGCTATTTGACCAACTCAGTGTGTTGGATACAAAATATTTTTTTACGGGCCGACTGAACGTATCGGCCCCTTTTCTTGTGTTGAGCTCGATGCGTAACATCGGCTTTCACTTGTACGGGCCAACTGAACGTATCGGCTTATAGCCTGATGCATAGCATCGGCTTTATTGCCCATCATCCCACATAATTGGAAAGTATTTCTTGAGATGTTGACCATTGACAGCCACCGGAAATTTGACGCCATCTAACTCCTCAAGCATATATGCGTTCCCAGGTAGGACTTGGTCAACTCTATAAGGCCCATGCCAATTTGGAGACCATTTGGCATACGCTGCATCCTTAGTCCCCAATGGTAACACCGCTTTCCAAACCAGATCTCCGACTTGGAATTCTTTTAGCTTGACTTTCTTATTGTACGCACGGGCTACCTTGACCTTATTTTCTTTGATCTTCTCAAGTGACCAAAGCCTGAGCTCCATAAGGTCCTCAATGTTGTCGTTCATCAGAGCAACATATTCTTTAGCTGTTAGGTCATTTTGGAACTCTACGTATCTCGAGCCGGCCGTAATCTCCCACGGTAATACAACCTCCTGTCCATACACCAGGTGATATGGTGAAGTTTTTGTTGCTCCGTGGCACGAAACACGGTATGCCCACAACGCCTCTGATAAGACTTCATGCCAACGCATAGGATGCTCATCGATCTTTCTCTTGATCAACTTGATAAGGCTCTGATTGGACGCCTCAGCTTGTCCATTTGCTTGAGCATAGCATGGGGACGACCTGATCAGCTTGATGCCCATGTCAGTATCAAATTTTCTGAACTCCTCTGATATGAAGACCGATCCTCCATCTGTTGTAATGGTCTGAGGAATCCCGAACCTGTGAATGACATGTTCTTTATCAAAATTGATGACGTCCTTCGACGCCACTGACTTCATAGGGATGGCCTCCACCCACTTGGTAAAATAGTCCGTGATGGCCAAAATGAACTGGTGGCCTTTACTAGATGGAGAATTAATTTTGGCGATCATGTCCATACCCCAACCTCTAAATGACCAGGGTTTGACGATAGGGTTCATTACTCACGCTGGTACCATCTGTATCTTCCCAAACCTCTGACATGCGTGACATCCTTTATAATATTTGAAACAATCTTCAAGCATGGTGGGCCAATAATACCCCGATCGCCTAATCAGCCACTTCATCTTATGAGCCGATTGGTGAGTCCCACAAGTACCTTCGTGGACCTCGTGCAAGAGCCGATTCGATTCAATCGGCCCCAAGCATTTGAGCAACAATTCTTCTAAAGTCCTGTAGAACATGTCGTCCCCTATCAGAACGTACTTCATGGCCTTATAATGTATCTTCTTAGGTGCCCCCCCAAGCTGGATCCTTTAAGTAATTAAAGATATCGGCTCTCTAGTCTCCTTGTTCCAGCAGGTGTACCTGAAGATCGGCTCCGTCTGCCACAGCTTTGTATCCCGAAGCTATCTGTGCAAGATCATTGGCCTCTAAATTCTGTATCCTTGGTATCCAATAGAAATTTATGTACCTAAATTGGGCCATCAGCTCTTGACATTGTTCCCATAAAGGGAAAAGCGACTCGCTCTTGCACCTGTATTCTTCTATAAGCTGAGCAATCACCAGCTTTGAATCCCCAAAAATTTCTACTGCTTCCGCTCCGGGCTCAAGAAGCAACTTGATACCCTTACGTACTGCTTCATATTCTGTTAAATTGTTGGTGCAAGGGGTAGGCAACCTGATTGAAAAAGAATATGCTGCCCCCCGAGGCGACACAAGCAGGATACCTATACCACATCCATCCCCACAAGCCGATCCGTCGAAGTACATGGCCCATGCGCGCACGGAGAGCGCTGCTATGTCAGTATTGATCCTTTCTGCAATAAGATCTGCCAGCACTTGCCCTTTGACTGCCTTCGCGGGTTGGTACCGAATATCGAACTCTGACAGTGCAAACATCCACTTCCCGAGTCGGCCTTTCAACACAGTAGCCGATAGCATCTGCTTGATAACGTCCGATTTGCAGATGACAATCGTTTCGGCAGATAGCAAGATATGATGAAGCTTTGTACAGGTAAAGAACAAACAAAGGCATAACTTTTCAATCTCAGGGTACCTAGTCTCCGCATCTAGCATCCTTCTGCTGAGGTAGAACACAACCCTCTCCTTGCCGTCATGCACTTGTATCACCACCGAAACGATGGAGGTGTCGTCTACTGATAAATAAACGTAGAATGGCTTATCCTACTGGGTGGAACTAACACGGGTGGTTTTGACAAATATTCTTTGATCTCTTCAAATGCTCGTTGTTGCTCAGCCCCCAGCGAAACTAATCACTAGCTTTAATCTTCACCAACTCCATAAAAGGCTCAATCCGCCTGGAGAGATTGGAAATAAACTTTCTGACAAAGTTGATCTTGCCAATGAGCTACTGGAGCTCCTTCTTTATAGTAGGTGGCACCATTGTGTTTACGGCTTCCTGACTCTTTAGGCTGATCTCAATTCCTCTTTCATGAACCAAGAAACCCAGGAACTGACAGGCCGATACGCCAAAATCACACTTCTTTGAATTCATCTTAAGTCCGAACCTTCTGGTTCATTCTAGAACTTGCCGTACATCTCCTAAGTGTCCCTCTGCAGATTTAACCACGACGTCGTCAATGTATATCTCCACCAACTTGCCGATCAGATCGTGAAAGATGTAATTCATGGCACGTTGATACGTGGTGCCGGCATTCTTCAACCCGAAGGTCATGACCACATACTCGAACAATCCTACTACCTCGGGTACTCTGAACGCGGTCTTGTGTATATCCTCCGGAGCCATGAAAATTTGGTCATAGCCAGCATTGCCGTCCATGAAACTCAAAATCTTGTGACCAGCAGCTGTGTTGATCAATGGCTCCGCGACAGGCATCGGGTATTCGTCCTTCGGTGTAGCTCTGTTGAGGTCTCTGAAGTCCATGCAGACTCATTATCGGCCATCCTTCTTTTGCACAGGTACAACACTTGAAATCCACTCGGCATACCTGCACAGCCTGATGAATCCTGCTTTTAGCATTTTCTCCATCTCTTTCTTGACTTCTTCTAGAACTTCAGCCTTCATTTGTTGCGCTCGTTGCTGAAACGCCCGAAATCCCTTCTTGAGAGGGAGCCGATGCTCGATGATGCTCCTGTCCAACCCAGGCATCTCCATGTAATCCTAGGAGAAACAATCTGCGTACTCCTTCAGCAAGGCTATCATCAGCTCTCGTAGACACGGGCTTAACTTTTTGCTGATGAATGCTGGTCGTGGCTTATCCCCAGGACCAATGTCAACCTCTTCGAGCTCGTCAGCTGATGTAAACTTGTATCCTAGCTTTCTGTCATCTGTGGAGTCAACGCTGCAAATGGACAAAGAATGTGACGAAAAGAGTTTCGGCCGATTGTTAAGATCAGCCACCTTATAATCTTCATTAATCCTTGAAACTTTACAATTGATTTTTGGCCGGCTGCTAGAGCGGGCCTCCTTGTAATTGCGACTATTATGCAATACACTTATCATCAGGAGTTTACATTTTATTTTTTGGGGCGGATCGCAGGGATCGGCCTTGCCAAGTGCGTCAGAATAGCTCGCCCTTAATGTTTCGTCTACTCTGTAAGGCCAGTGGATAAGACCAGCCTCACCCCATTTTTTGTAGCTTTCACGCGATCACAGCCTTCCAAACTGATTCCTGAAATCGGCTTTTGATCTTCTGCGTCCCAAATGCTCACGACGGCGTGTGAAATCTCGATCGAATCATCCGCATGGACCACCTCTACTTCGTCTCCATCCCGCTGAATCAGACATTGTTGCATCATGGAAGGAATGCAGCAGTTGGCATGAATTCAATTCCTCCCATGTAGGACGGTGTAAGTACTCTTGCTGTTGACAACGAAGAAAGAGGTGGGGACAGTCTTGCTTCCCACAGTCAGATCCACATTAAGGACGCCATGTGCCTCTGATGTTTGGCCATTGAAGTCGCTCAACGTGACGTTGGTCTTGATTAAATCTCCAGTAGAACGCCCCGACCGATGCAGCACTGAGTATGGCATTATGTTGACCGCTGCATCGGTGTTGACCAACATCTTGTTGACAGGTTGGCCGTTGATGGAACCCTTGAGGTATAGAGCCTTCAAATGCTTATAATTTCTTCCTCGGGGCTTCTCGAATATGACTGGTCGCGGCCCCAAGTCAAGCTGGGCTACTGGTAACTCTTCACGGCTTTGGGTGTAGAACTCCGCAGGGAGTACAAACACCATATGCGCGTCAGCCGATATCTTCGCATCGGCTCTTGTTAGCTTAGGACGCCACTCTTTCTTAGGAGGGCGCGATTCCCTTTTCTGGGTGTGGTGAACCTTATCCGCCAGATCTGGGCGCGCCTTTCTTAGCATCTCGAGATATTTGGCCTCGGCTTCCTCCAAACTACACAGCCGCTGCACCCTGCTTCTAGGAACGATTAAGTCCATCAGGGCACCAGCACGGTCGGTGATATTTGTCCTCTTCTTCTTCAAAGTCCTCCTTTTAGCGCGGTGGCTCAGCTTGCTCATGTTGGGGCGGCACAGGTCCCAAGCGCCGAAACACCGAGATCCCTTCTGCATCACGCTTTCGAGATCTGCACTCCGGGCAATCATTGACAGAAGAAAATCGGCTCATACCGGAATCCCAGCAAAACTTGAAGAACGGGCTATGCCAATGGTCACATGTATCTTCACGCTTCTTCAGACTCTTCTCAGTATGGTGCTCATATTCTTCACCCTCTGATTCATACAGGAGATGTTGCCGGTACTGGCATTCATACTTCATGAGGAGATGGGCGGAAGCCGGCCGTTGATTTCTGACGTGTCTCACTTGCTCTTCAGTGATGTATTCCTTTCCCCTTTTTTGGGGCCGATCGCAGGGATCGGTCTTCTCCTTCCTTGCATAGCAACGTGGCACAGGCCCCACCATATTGATGCCAAATGCGAAATCCAATTGTCGTCGAGCAGATCGGTCACAACCCTCTACCATGTTCACGCTTGGGAAAGGCTGAGTGTCGACCTTCATGGCATACTGACCTAAGATCAATCGGCCCTGCTCAATAGCCGATTGGATCTGTCGACAGAGTTCTTTGCAGTTGCTAGTGTTGTGGGTGAAAGAATGATGCCATTTGCAGTATGACCTCCCTTATAGCTCTTGTGCTATAGGAAACTTATAGCCTTCAGGTAACTTTAACTACTTTTATTTTAATAAAAAATCAAATATCTGCTCGACCTTGCTTACGACAAAATCAAAACCCTTTGCAATTCCTTGCTGCTTCACCCACTTACAGGATACGGGATTTGCCCCCCGAGTCCACTCTGCAACCGCTACCTCTTGATCATCCCCAGAATCTTCAGCATCTTCTGCGTCGATCAATGTTACCTGACGCTTGAACCTATCCTGGTATAATTCTGGGTGGCGCTGCTCATATGATATCAATTTCTGCACCAAGTGCGCCAAAGAATTGAACTCCAATTGAAAGACCAGATCCTTGATCGGCTTCACCAATCCCGAGGATGCCAGCTCGACTGCCTCTTTTTCTGAAATTCGGGTTGAATAGCATCGATTCTTGACTTCCCTGAAATGCTGGATATACTCTGACACAGTTTCCCCTCGCTTCTGCCGGACTTGTGCCAGATCGGCAATTCCGGCCTCCACAGCTTCCAAGTGGTATTGGATGTGGAATTGCTCCTCCAGCTGCTTCCATGTGGCCCAATAAAGTGTACCATCCAAAGGCTGGCCCTGTAAGAGACTGCGAGAAGAACCTTACTCGCAGAGGATCCGACACTGAGATCATCCCCAATTGTGCCAAGTATCAGCTCACATGCTCGATAGAGCTGGACCCTTCTGACCCACTGAACTTGGTGAACTCAGGGAGCCGATACTTAGGTGGCAGAGAGATCAAGTCATATTCACTTGGATACGGCTTAGTATAGCCGATCGCTCGCTTTTTCGGTAAAATACCAAATTGATCCCTCAAGATGGTACTAATCTAGTCCACAATTTGAACTCCTCGGGCCGAGTGTGTGCTATCATGACTCAGCCCAGTGGCATATTTAGCTAGCCACGCTTGCTTATCGGCATCTATTCCAGACATTCCTCCAACCGCCCGCTGCACCGATTATACCGGGTTGTTGCTGTGCGGTATATATGCACACATGTACCCATATGGAATTTCCTTAGGCGGTTCACTGAAAAACTGATGGTCCACAGGATCATCTCCCATCTTGTAGACAACGTATGCCGGTGAACCTTGCGACTCTGGAGCCGTGAATGTATAGGGCAATGGTGGCTTGGTGTAACACCCTAAATTTCAAACTAGAAGTTTAAAATAAACTTGGTTAGTTGTTATTTAGAATTCATAAGGTTTAAGTCAAATTCTTTTGAATTTAGAATGGTCATCGTGAATTAAAAGTATTTTATTTATCCATAAAAATAAATATAGGGAAATATAGGGATGTGCATCTCATGCCTCAGTGCATTGTTTTATTGTTTGTTTCCCCCACTTGAATTTGATTTCCAAAGTTGAATTTGAATGCATTCTAATGGATTTGATTTCTCCTCCCTTTATTCTACTTTGGGCCCAGCCCACCTGGCCCACCCCTCTCCTTTTCCCCCTTACGGCCCGGCCCACGGTCTCCTTCTCCCCTTTTCTCTCCCTTCCCTTCTTTCCCCACGCAGCCCGGCTGGCCGGCCTTTTCCATCTTTCCTCCGGCCCAGCCGCGCGCGCTCTAGCCCACGCTCGCGCCCTCCCTCCTTCTCTCTCTCTCGCTCTAGCAGGTGGGGCCCGCCTGTCGGACCTTTCGTCCTCCCCCGCACCGGACTCGAACCCGAGTCCGGCTCATCCCCGCGCTTTCTCCGCCACCTCCGCCTCGGGCCTACACGTCAACACGCCCTGCAGCCCTCCTATAAGTACCGCCCGTACCCTAGGGGTTTTTCCCTCAAGCCGCAGCCGCCTCACGCCTCTAAACCCTAGCGCTCGCTCCACTGCCACCATCGCCGCCCCCGTGCCTCGGGCCGCCGCCGCGCCGCCGTTCCGCCGCTTCCTGCCGTCGAGCAAGCACTCCCGGAGTACCGCTTGGTGGTGAGGACGCTCGGCCGCCCTTCTTTTTCCTCTCTTCTGTTTCTCCCATGCCCGCTCAACGCTCACCGAAGGTCCGCGCCGCCTCTTGCCACCGGCCGCCGCCTACGGCCGCCACCCCACCCTCTTAACCCCTCAATTGGGTTCTCCAACACGCGGGCTACCTTCTGGTCTTTTTTCGTGCCAAAACCGTGGCTGGAAACGCGTTATCGCGTTTCTCCAGCGAAGTCCGGCCGTGCGCCGTCGTCCGAGTCGCCGCCGGCGTTACCCCGCCACCGCCTGAGCCGCCCCCGCGTCCCCACCGTCAGATCAAGATCCGACGGCCCAGATCCAATCTAAACCCGAGTCAATAGATCTGGATACCGGTCAACCGAGGCATTTTTGCAGTTTAGCCCTTAAGTTTTCTGGAAATCAACCCGCAGTCCACCGCAGTTCAAAAGTAATCGCGATTAGGTCCCTTTTTCTTCTGTTTAGGCCCCTGTCTTTTCCTAAAATAGAACCAGCCGTCCTTAACCCTTCTATTTTTCAATCTAGCCCCTAGGTCTAAGGTTTAATTACAATCTAGCTCTCAGTTTCTTCTGTTAGGGTCCTTCTAGTTTCAAATCTTTCACAAATAAGCCCCTGGAATCCTGTTTTAGCCCTAATTTCTCCGTTTTAACTCTGTTTTCATCGATTCTTGTGCTCACGCGATCCTTATGGCATGAGCAGTAGTTTTATTACATTATTTTGTTTGGTTTATACTAATTGGTGTACTATTTCTTATTATTTGCACTTGTTTGCTTGTATGTGCTTGTGTGCGACAATAGATGATACGTAGTTCGAGGGTCCGCAAGAGCCGAACTTTGAAGAATTTCTTGAGCAGTAGTAGTTTGCTAACAAAGGCAAGTGGTTCTTGATCATGCTTCAGTCCTATTAATATTACAATTACACCTTTACTTTATATGCATGCATGTGTCTAGAATATGATGGATCCCAAGTTAAGGACATGCCTAGTTTCAATTGAACTTCCTTGATTAAACCTGGGTATTTATATTTATGTTGTAGCTACGCTAATTGCTTCTACATAGATTTTGGTTGGATAACCTGGATATCATAATAATGTTTTACTTATATTCTGGAATACTATCTAGTGATAAATAAGACTATTTGAATCAATTGGAACATGGAGAACCACCCAGGAAAACAGTACGACCATAATATTATATGGCTCTGGTCTTGGCTAATTAATTAGAAACTCTGGCTTATGATAATCTTACCGAAATGGCAAGAGGGGTTGCATCGTCGGGGCATAGCTCGGTCCTTTTGAGAGTGAGATATGGTCCTGGGTAAGGCGTCTACCTCATTAGGGAGAGTTATGACCGCTTTAACTTGAAACCTTAGCAGATTGTCATAAGTTAGGGAATCTTTGTAAAGGCCTCGTAGTGAAGCCCTGCCACTCACCTTGGAAGTGTTTAAGGGCCTTGCAAACCCAGGCATCAAGGGAAACACGAGTTGTGGGTAAAGTGTACAACCTCTGCAGAGTGAAAACTGATATATCAGCCGTGCTCACGGTTAAGAGCGGCTTGGACCCTCACATGATAATTATACTTAAAGATGATCTAAATTGTTGGTTCTTGTTTATTTATCTCTATGTTATGGATTGATTCATCCCAGATAGTTTATTTAAGGGCTGGTATATACTTACACTTAGCTAATGCTTGCCTAATTAAAATTTGACCAACTAAAAATGCTTATCGCAGTCAAACCATGTCAGCTTTTCCTTGATCATAGCCTTGCATGTCATATAATTTACTCCATTTGCTGAGTACCAACCATAAGTGTACTCACACTTACTTTATTAAAAACAATGCTGCTCAGAACAAGATAATCGTCCGATGTTTCCCGAAGATATTGAAGAATACTAGGCGTATGTCTCCCAGTCAACTGCCTGTGAAGTTGAAGTCCGCTGCTATTTATCGACGTTATTTATTCGTTTTAGATTAAGACTGTCGGTCATGTAATAAAGTACTATTTTACTCTATTTCTTTAATGCATTGCTTCGGATATTCGCTTATGACGTCTACTATATGTGCGAAACTTGATCCCGGCGCACATATGGGATGCATTCGGTTACCTTTTCTAAACCGGGTGTGGCACTTGGCCCGTAACGACAATTCTCCTTTGTGACTCCCTAGGGCAGGTCCCGATGGAGAGTACTGATTCTTCATGATTTCTTGGACCACGCGCAACATGACACGCTCAAGAGCGTTCACCAGGCTCTCGGAGCGCCGATGCAGTGAATGAACCACCATGTAGTTCACCTCCTGGCGTAGAGCTCAGGTGCACTCCTCTGAAGAGGTAGATAGATCCACTTCATCAAGAGCGCCTTCAGGTGAGAACTCCTTCCACCTGATGCCGTGGTGGTGGGTCCTCTCAAAAGAGCCGATGAGATCGGCTTCAAAGAGAGCCTTAAACTCATCATACTTTTGCTTATGCTCAGCGGAAAGCTCCTCGTATGTGACTGAGTTTTCCTTTGACATCCTGGCAGTGGAAGTTGATGTAGTCGATGAAGATGGTCCCACTGGGCATGCCAGAATGTGTTGTCGATCGAAATCCACCGGCGAGCAGCGACAGGCAACACGAGGAGCCGGGAGACTCCCGAGACTGCTGGTGGGCCCCGGCCCCTCGGTCAACGGCCCAGGATCTGGCACACGACCTGGCGTCTGGGTTTACTAGGCGTGCCACCTGACCTTGTACCTGATCAGGAAGGTGTAGATGTGGTTTCAGTTAGTTCCCTGCATGCACAGACATGTTTAAACGTTAATCCGACTGTGATCGGCTTATCAGGTGATCCCTGATATCGGCTGTAAAGAGCCGATTGTCTTCCAGTATCAGATCAGATCTATATATATAAAAAAGTGCATATATGTGATACTAATATAAACTTGCTCTGTAATTAATAAGCTAATTCAATCTACTACTGTTAAAGCTTTCACCACATAACAGGAACATCCTACGCGTAGTTAAGCCTAACAAATATGAAAGATAACATAATAGCAACCTAAACAGAGCCCTAAAAACCAACAGAAAGCTGATTCCCGGAACAATCTCTCTTTAGATTAATATAAAGCATCAAACGTATTGCCGGATCATTTAACTCGTTTGAAGGGTCTAATCATGTAGATCTTAAACCAAATCTTTAATGAATAAAGACTAACAATAACAGATTGGATCTATTAACCGAAATAGAGCAAGGTGCTGCTCTTACACCCGGGATCGGGCACAAAGACAGCTAAACGTTTACAGGTGATGAACAATGCACGGATACAGTATGAAAAGCCGATACATCCCTATAAAGGTTAAGTTAACTAGTGTTACTCGCCATCAACAACGCTTCAGCATGAGAATAAATAGGTAGGAACGATGCTGCCCCGATCACGTGAAGCGTGATCGGAGCCGCATAGCACTTACCTGAGAGAAACCCTAAAACAGGGGTGGCGATGCGCCGAGAGTTGTTTGCGAATGCTTGTTGTTGTTTTCATTCGTAGTCTAGGGTACATATTTATAGTCTGGAGACTTGCCTCTCCTCCTGATCGAGTACGACACGAATCCTGACTATCTATATCTAAACTAACTTAAACTAGATACATGGCCAATCTGGCCTTAAATTGCCCGCGTAGGAGCCGATTCGCAAACCCATTACAATTATTCTTTAAGCCCATCTTACTCGCGGCCTACTTTCTGGCCTAGGCAAATTATGGCGATAACACTAGTCTAACCATTAATAAAACTAAAATGGCCATTGTACTCAGCTTCAAACAAAAGGTTTCCTGAAATAATTGTATACATCATATATAATAGCTAAATTTTTAACACCGTAAATAAAATGAAGACAAGTATACGTGGCCCTTGAATGCAAGGAGTCACCACTAGTAATAGAATAATATAATATGCAATTTGCAAGTTGTATTGTGTTTTTGACCCAAACGGTGCGTTCGGTTGGGGGGAATTGATGAGAGGGAATGGGAGTTTAAGGGGAGGAGACTTAAAGTCTCTTGTTTGTTTCATTGGATAGGGAGTTAAGTTGGGATGGGGAAAGGGATTTGATCGAATGAATTCCTTCCTATCTCTTCCCATGGGGGACCCTGGTAATTCGTAGATGTGGTGAGGAGTTCAAAGCGCAATGATGAGAATACCCCTGGCTTAATTCGGTAAAAATGATGTTGGCCGCCACTGATTACAGCAGGGCGCGAAACATTTCTTTTCGCGGGAACTGCATCGCTGATTTAGGCGCCAAAGCTCCGTAAAAGCAGGTAACAATCCCTGTTAATTTGCTTCATGCGGTTGCGGCAGCAGAAAGCACGACCCATCTCTAACTCCTTCTCTGGTCCGGCTCCCTTTCCCTCTCGCCTGTCTGCTTGCTTTCTCAGATTGCGACAGCAAGGGGTGAAAGCTTTTGCTTTTTCGTCAGATCCTTGCTTTGCAGAAGGGTTGAAGTGGGCAAAAGCTGCAGGTGCAGATTCCTCAGCATTCTGACATTTCATTTTTATCTTGATGGATTTGTTTCTTTGATTCCGCCGTCGTCTAGTAGATTGACTGGTCCATCGGATCAGATGCATGTTTCTAACTTTTACAATTTGCTACTGCGTGCATCAACATTTTGATCTGTATTTTTTCTTACATCTGTCCTATTGGTTATTGTTCCATTCCCTTTCTGATGCTCATGATTAAATAAAAGATTAGAGTACAAAGTCATCTTCACATCATTATTATCGATATTGTTTTCATCTTATGTTTGGGGGTAACCTAATAGTACTGTCCAGATATATGAAAACTTGTCCTGATAACCATCTATTAAATGAGAGAAAATAATAATCACATACTATGGTCTTTTGTTTTATATTCATACAGGCAGAATGGAGGGTGATTTCATCACTGTCAAAATTCATCATGGGGCTTCCTTTTCAAAAGAAGGAGCACTTTCTTACCAAGGAGGAGAAGTGTCAATTCTTAGAAGAATTGACAGTGAGAGAACATCCTTTTTTGATATAGTAGACTTGGCCAAAGAAGTAGGATTTCAGACTGGAGATGAAATTTTTTATACGACCTCTGGCTTTGATATTGAAAATGGTATTGATAGTGTTCACGATGACCAATCTGTTTGAAAAATGCTGGATTGTGCGAAGAAAAATGGCTTCATTGAGCTATATATCGAACCTCGTAGTGCACAGGCTGCTCCTGCAAATCCAAGTGCTGCTCCATCAGCCAGTCGACGTAAATCTGAGCAGGAGGTATATATCACTCACTTTTTATATGCTTTTTTTTCCTTAAATGTGTCTATGTCATTCCTTTTTTCATGATGTAGTTGCTTGTTTTTTATAGCTGAATGTTCGTATATATGGTACCAGGAAATCCTAATCTTGTGGGAGACAATGAGACAACGTAGAGTAAAAAATTTCATTATGTTATATGTGCTGATGCACATCTGGATAGTGTTAATTAGGAGGCATCGATGTAGGATCGTTCAAGTTAGGCAGCCTTCCTGGTATGATCCAGTTGCTCGGTCTCAAAGTTTGAGTAAGATTTTCACAAGCAATAGAGAATGCATTGACCAACTACTTGGGCATGATCAGAAAGATCGAGCTATACATAAGGAATTCCAGCGGTCAACTGACACAATAAGTCGAAGTTTTCATAAAGTTTTGACATCAATATTGAAACTATGGAGAATTTTGCTCAAAAAGCCTCAACCAATTCCTTCCAACTACTCGGATGATAGGTGGAAGTGGTTTGAGGTATGCAATAGATTAGAGAATTATAACATTTTCTAGGAACTATAACAAATCATGATCTAATAATTATAATTTGTACTACAGAATTGTGTAGGCGCCCTAGACGGAACATACATAGAAGTTCATGTGCCCACCAATGATAAACCACGATACCGCTCAAGGAAAAATATTGTTGCAACAAATGTTCTTGGTGTATGTGCACCTGATATGCAATTTATCTGCGTATTACCTGGTTGGGAAGGATCAGCGGCCGATGGAAGGGTACTTCGAGATGCTTTATCTAGGCCAAATGGCCTTGTTGTTCCACGCGGTAAGAGTTAAAACTGAAATAAATATATTTGTTTACAACTATACATGATAAATAGGTTGCTACTATCTTGTTGACGCTGGATACAAGAATTGTGAAGGATTTCTTGCTCCATATAGAGGTCAACGCTACCACCTGCAAGATTGGAAAAATCCACCAGTGAAGAAAGAGGAACTGTTTAATATGATGAAGCATTCGTCAGCAAGAAGTGTGATTGAGAGAACTTTTGGATTGTTGAAGATACGCTGGGCTATAATTAGGAATCCATCTTATTACCCTATAGATACACAAGTTGATATAATTTTATTAGCATGCTGCTATCTTCATAATCTCATAAGACAATAGATGGGCTCCTTTGATCCGTTCGAACAACAATTGGATGCTTTCATGCAGCAACAAGATGTAAATGGGGACACCATTCAGTCCACTGAAACATCATCACAATGGAATGATTCGAGAGACAGGCTAGCTGATGAAATGTGGAATGCTTGGAAAGCAAAAAGGAGTCTAGTTAAAGTTACTAGTCCATATAAAGTCAAGTTTATTAATTGTCATGTTTTTTAAATTGTTAAGATATTGTCTTCAAAAGTTTTCCTGTCTGTGTAGCATCTTTTGCTATGAACCTTGGTGACTGTATGAGCATGCTATATTTTGTTTAATATTCCATATCCTACTCATTCATGCAAGTATGTCTATCTCTTTATAATCTGAATTAACTAGCAGGGTAACAAGGGGAAAGAGATTAAATTAACAGCTAAGAAGAGAGACAAGAGAACATGGACAACAGAGGAGGAGAAATTGCTAATCGATATTCTGTATGACATGAATGATTATGCTTGGAAAGTAGATACTGGTCACAAATCTGGCTATCTCACATTCATTGAGAAGGAAATGGCCAAAGTATTGCCAAATGCATAGCTGCAAGCTGATCCCCATATCAAGTCCAAAGTGAAGATTCTAAAGAAGCACCTTTCATATATTTTGGAAATTCAACAAACTGGCAGCGGCTTTGGATGGGATGATGAGAGTAAGATGGTAGTTGGGGACAGAGAAACATATATAGGTTGGGCAAAGGTATGTCCTATTCTGCAATTTATAAATTTTTAATTGCTAAATAAGCATTTTGCCATTGTTCTTTTTTTTTTGAAGATGCATATTTTTTTGTAGTCACGTGATGGAGCAGCTGCTTTATATATGAAACCAATGGTGAACTTTGAGAAGCTATGTGATGTTTATGCTAGTGACTTGGCCAAAGGTGGGAATGCTAAAGGTCCTGGAGAGGAAGAAGTGGCAGAAGATGAACCTTTTCCAAATGAAGCACATATGAATAGTGAGCCTGCTGGTGGGGTTCATGAACAAACAAAGGACGACAACAGCACCTCATCATCTGGGAAGCAAGGGCGTAAGAGGGTGTATGCAGATTCTGATGGTCTTGAGACAGGACTCCTTAACATGTCTAACTCATTTGCAAAGTACTTGGAATCTGAAAAGAAGAACGCAAATACCATGGCTGACATCGGCAAGGCACTTGTTCATGGAGTTGCAGTGCAGCAGCAAACATCGGCCAATAAGTCCAAGTTGTTTTAAGTGATCAAGAATCTACCTCGACTTGATGATGATCAAGTTGTGATGGCTGTTCGTATCATTGGTCGAGATCCTGAGGATACAGACCTTTTTCTTCAAATGGAGGATCGTTACAAAGTCATCTTTGTTAAACAGGAGCTTGAGGCGGCAACAAACAAATTGAAGGATGCGTAGAAAAATTATATCAATAATGGTAGTATATGTTAGGAGGTTTTCTATTCATCAACTTGATATTTGCTTTATCATTTCATTTTCCAAAGTCACCAATCAGTACTGTTACCATCAAATTTGGTCATTCCAATATAAGTAACCCTTTTAACTCAGGCTTATGTATAAATATTTTTTCTATGCTTGGTATTCATTGAGAAAGCGGATACATGTATCCAACAAAAAGCAGAGAGAAGAAATGTGCTGCTTATGTTGTTTGGTTGGAAGAAGTCAACGTAATCAGGAACAAGGGCAAAGTAGTAAAGATGCAGTCAACTCCCATGTCCAAACCCACACACCAAACAATGGATAAGAACTCCCTCTAAATTTCCCTTTCTTAATTCCCAACACTTGCCAAACAAAAGGAATAGGACTACAAATTAAACTCCTAAGCTAATTCCTCCTACCAACTCCCACCTCCAATTCCCATGCCTCGTCCCATCGTTTACCAAACGCACCGAAAGTAGTTTGGCGCTGTCGAGGCTCCATTCCCGCTCATCCTTCCCCAACTTTTACTACTTCGTTTGGCCAACGCAAAATGGCAGCCATCCAATTCATTCTGATCGGCCGCAATCGGGCAACTGCTGATGTTGCTGTTCCCAAATACTAATCAACCCTGATTCCTCATTCCTCGATCCCACCAAGACAATATCCACTTAGCCAGCCGCCGGCCATCATAGAGGACGGCGTACACGGCCGCCACCACCACCACCACCAAGTTCACAACCTGCTCTCTGGTTGCCCTTTTCTTGAGAGCCTCTTGCTGGAGGGGAGTGCCGGCATTGGTCGCCTGCGCATCAACTCGCCGAAGCTATACGTTGATGCAGGATTGTAGTATTTCAATCCTTATGAGAACGAACTGGCATGAATTCTTTAATAGCCGGCCTAGTTGCAGGAAAATGGAGGCTAAAACATGGGAATAGTTAGCTGCTGACATCTTTCTTCTTCGATATTATTAAATTTGCACTCAAACCAACAGCAAATCCCTAGAGCAAACACTTTTCTATTATTGGAAATTTTCCTAAGATGGCCTTTTACAGTTTCACATAATTGAATTTTCACAAATCTATCCCTTGAAATTCCATAGAATATGGGTTGGTCCGTAGGAATTTTGGAGAAATTCTACCAAGACAGTAAACCTCATGGAGAAAAGGGTTGTGTCCATTTTGCTTTTCAAATTAAAATGCAAAGTGCAAGGTGCCGGTGGATAGAAGATTATTGATTCTTTTGCAAAGACCACACTAAAATGGTTCTCCCGCCATTCTTGAGCGAAATGCTTTTGGCGCCAACAATTCCCGCTCCGTGTTCCCTCTTTATTTTTTCACCCAATGCAACAGCGAGGGAAGGATACAGCAAATCTCAGCCGTCGATTTCTCCCAACGGCTGAATTCACAACGGCAAAAAATACCAACCTTTGCCCATTCCCCATCCCTCCACCTCGCCAGCCGGCGGCGGCGATGGAGGCTGCGGCGGCCACCGCAGCCAAACGGAGGAAACCTGATCCAGTCGAGGCCCAAAAACCACCGGGGAGCAGCAACGACGACGGCGATGACAGCCTCGACCTCATCATCCGCCTCCCCGACGAGGCTCTCGCCTCTCGGTACCGTCATCTCCCTCCTCCCCACGACCCCACCAAGGACGGCGCCCGTACGCAGGCCGTTTCCAGCCGGTGGTGGCGCCGCTCAACCTGCAGGCCGAAGGCACCCTCACCGGCCAGGACCACCGGCGCGTCGCCCTCGTGCCCAGGATGCTCTCCGACCACCCGGGCTCGCCCGCGCTTCGCGCTCCCCGTGATCGGCCCCAGCAACCGCTACGCCAAGGTGGACGGCTGGCTGCGCTCCCGGGCCCTCGCCGGCCTCCGGGAGATCGAGTTCGGGTACGAGATGGAGGACCCGACGCTGTCGTACCCGCTGCCGCCGTCCGCGTTCCGCTTCGCGCCCACCTTCCGCGTCGCCAGTGTCGGCTACTGCTACTTTCCCACCGAGGCGGCGCCGTCGCTGAATTTTCCCAGCATCAAGCAGCTTACCCTGTGCTGGGTCACCTTGTCGGAGGACGCCCTTCAAAGCCTGCTCTCTGGCTGCCTTGTTCTGGAGAGCCTCCTAACTCTTAGGAGCATTGGCTTCGCTCCCTTCAGTGCTTATTAGGAGAACCAAGTTGCCGTCAGGTTCCAGGAGCTGGTCATCGAGTACGCCCCCCCATCTTGAAAGATTGCTATCGCTTGATCTAAAGTTTGCTCCGGCAACCATCCGGGTAATGCTGGCACCAAGGCTGGTGGTATTGAGCTTACTGTCAGATGGCATTTCCAAACTCGATCTTGGGAACTCAGTCTTTCACGTACCAGTAGCCTTCTGAATCTTGCATCTGGAAATTTTATGTGAAGACTATTAATTATTAACTCTTGGTTTTGGCACAGGAAATGACCGCTACCAGCTTGACAACCTCAACGCCCACAGTGGAGGTGTTGGTTCTTGCCTCCATAGTTCCTAATCTGGACTCAGTTGTCGGTTTTATCAAATGTTTTCCCTGCTCGGAAAAGCTGTAGATCATTGTGAGTCCTTGTCTACGCTTGATTTTAACGTTTAAATAATTGTTTGAGACATAATCTGGACATATAGAGCAATACATTGTCATCTACCTAGCAACTGCTTACAAATCGTTTCATTTTTTTCTCTATACAGTCGCACCCACAGAAGAATATGAAAACTAATCCGATGGAATTGCTTGAGCTCCATCTAAAACAGTGATCCTCAAGAACTATGATGGCAAGAGGAGACGTATGATGTTGACTTTGCCAAGTTCTTTGTTTTGAATGCAAAAGTGCTCAAGGAAATGGAATTTGAAACCCTTAACAACTATAATGAAAAGCGGGTTGCTAATCAAAGCTGAACAATGAACTTCTCGAGGTGCTCAATTTAAATTCCGAAGTGGGTATTGG
Source organism: Panicum hallii (assembly GCF_002211085.1). NCBI lineage: Eukaryota > Viridiplantae > Streptophyta > Magnoliopsida > Poales > Poaceae > Panicum > Panicum hallii. The sequence goes on along the minus strand of NC_038043.1, from coordinate 7,716,649 downwards.
AGTACTTCCACAGGAAATAAACATACCCATGATTTGTAGATGGCTGATCCCTATGACAGCTCCTTATGTAAATGCTGCATGAGGATTCGATGCCCTTTCAGAAGATTCTCTTGTCTTTTGTGCAAAGCCAACATTTGATATGTGCTGGATTCGTATTTTGCAGTATTGTGCTTCTTCCTTCACAATTATTGGGATACTGTCAACATGTTTTTGAGGTACCTCAATTTGAAAATGCAGACATGTATGCTATATTGTTTCAACTTTGAACAAGTTCCGCCCAGCTTTATTTGCTGGTATTATAGAACTGATATCTTTCAGCGCATGTCCTAACACAATTCTCATTGTTATGCATCAACAACTCTTGTCCTGTTACAACAAAAGCATGTGGAAAATCTCATGTATATTTGTCTTCGAAAGATCAACTTCGTGTTCTTTCTAGTTTGCGTCGGTCTCTCTGACACGGTGGTTTTCCTATGCATGTGTATGGCACTGTATGCCCTCGTCTGATTAGATTTAGGTAAAGCTGCAAATTTTACAGTGCTATCCTAACATAATTCTTATTTTGATACCAACGTTCATACAGTTCCCAATGCACTCCTGAAATGCTCTGGTTAGAGATACGAACTATATGACACAAATTGGCTTATTGGCAAATGGCTGATCTGTTAAAAGTTTATTTTCCTCCAGATGTATAGTCACTTTGTTCTACTGATATCATATTTTCTTAATCATTATTTTTGTGAGTTTTCATCTTTGAAGGAAATAAACAGACATGCATGATATTCTTCAATTTTTGATATGTTCATAAAATATAAATGAGATCGTACAGTTAGAAGATTATATTGTGTATGCCTTCACGACTCATGACCTACTGCAGCATTACAAGGTAATACTTTGCTTCTTGTTCCATACTCCAGTGAATTCTTGGTTTACTGGCAGTTTTTATCTACAATTCATCTGATAATGAGACGATGTCTTAGATAGGTTATATCAAAGTAACATGCTGCTGATAGAATCCTTCTATTTCTCATAGAATAGTGCTGAATTTCTATTTTATTGCCATACCTTAATGGAATTATCTGGAGAGCAAATTTCTCAAAAACGCCTTGTCATAACATCTATACAAATTTCTGTTTGCATTTATGCTTATCTTTCATTTCCGCAGTCCAGAAGGCTGAGTCATAGTCACAAAGTTCATGGGTCAATGGGATCAAGGAACGTGGTATGCCCCTTGCAAGAGGTTTTTACAAGGCTGGGATGAAAATAACCCCGCGTTTGAGGGACAGGGTCGACATTCCCCGGTCGAGGAACAGTGCCTTCGACCCTTATTTCTGTGACTATGAGCTGCTTTATAGATAATCTTCTCTCTGCTTTATGTATGGTAAGCTAATCTACTTTTCCCCTTGGATTTCACAAATATTGATTCTCCAGCAGAAATATGAGATGTGACATGACAGAACTTGATTATCTAAATCATGTGCCTTTTCTTGATAAAATACATAGTTAAAAGGTCTAAAATTTGTTGCCTTGCTTTGTCTGCATTTTCAGTAAGTATGGTAAATTTGCTTTGTTCTTAAAATAGGTTTAATCCACCCACTATGCCACATCTAATGCTTGCGCACTGCCATGATTAATATACATTTGATATACTCACTCCAGTTGTTAATAAGTCACGTCTTGGACAAGGACTCAGCCTCCACAACACCACTTGACTAATAGTTTGTTGTTATATATTTATAAAACATAGCAAACTTGTACTTTTTTAGAAAACTACTTTTCAAGATAAAATTTAGTTAACCGTTTTTAAAATATCGAAACCCAGTACGTAAGACGCAATCTGTAACTGAAGTCTGAAATGGTAAATGATATAGTGTCACCTATTTGTGACTATAGGGATTATTTGATTATGTTCCATCCGCCAAATAAATTGCACTGCTAATTCTTTCAGCTCTATATTCTCAGGACATATTCAGTATAAAGGTGCCATAATGTTTCTTGATTCACTGATTCATAAATCATAATAGATGGAGTTGTCTCCTTTGTGCTTTTGTCTGAAGCTATAGCATCGATTTCTGTCACAAGGGCACTAATACACCCAGTGGCTACTGGACATCTGTTGTCAATCAAAACCCACCGGCGAGCAGCGACAGGCAACACGAGAAGCCAGGAGGCTCCTGCGACTGCTGGTGGGCCCCGATCTCTCGGTCAACGGTTCAGGATCCGGCACAGGACCTAGCGTCTGGGTTGCTAGGCGTGCCACCTGACCTTGTACCTGATCAGGAAGGTGTAGAAGTGATTTCAGTTAGTTTCCTGCATGCACAGACACGTTCAAATATTAGTCCGAGCCGTGATCAGCTCATCGGGTGATCCCCGATATCGGTTGTAAAGAGCCGATTGTCTTCCAGTATCAGATCGGATCTAAGTATTTAAACAAAGCGCAGATATCTGATAGTAATATAAGCTTGCTCTGTAATCAATAAGCTAATTCAATCTACGACGGTTAAAGTTTTCACTACATAACCGGAACATCCTACGCGTGGCTAAGCCTAAGAAATACGAAAGATAACGAAATAGCAACCTAAACAGAGGCCTAAAAACCAACAGAAAGCCGATTCCTGGAACAATCCCTCTTTAGGTTAATACAAAGCATCAAACGTACTGCCGGATCATTAACTCGTTTGAAGGGACTAATCATGCAGATATTAAGCTAAATCTTTGATGAACAAAGATTAACCATAATAGATTGGATCTACTAACCGAAGCAGAGCAAGATGCTACCCTTACACCCGAGATCGGGCACGAGGACAGCTAAACGCTTACGGGTGACAAGCAACGCATGAATATAGTATGAAAAGCCGATGCATCCTTATAAGCGTTAAGATAACTAGTGTTACTCGCTATCAACAACACTTCATTACGAGAAACACAAAGATAAACAGGCAGGAACGATGCTGGCCCGATCACGTGAAGCGTGATCGGGGCTGCATAGCACTTACCCGAGAGAAACCCTAGAACAGGAGTGGCGATGCGCCGAGAGTTGTTTGCGAATGGTTGTTGTTGTTGTTATTTGTAGTCCAGGGTACATATTTATAGTCCAGAGACTTGCCTTTCTTAACTAATCCTCACCAACTACAATACGAATCTTGACTATCTGTATCTAAACTAACTTAAACGCACATACCTATCTAGATACATGGCCAATCCTGATCTTGAAACACCCGCGCAGGGGCCGATTCGCAAGCCCGTTACAATTATCCTTCGAGTCCATCTTGCTCGCGGCCCGCCTTCTGGCCCAGCTAAATTATGATGTTTTCTTATCTGTGATGCACTTCTTTGTTTGATGTCTCATCCATTTTTTGTTGAAGTGAAGATTAACTTGATTCTGTGAACAGCTCAACTACTTTGAATTTTATCTCCGTGCAATGATTTAGATTTAGTGTACCGCTATTAATAGGTATCTAATATCAGATAAAAAAAAGAGATCACAAGTAGCTAACATATAACAATGTCACTCAACTATAGATGTCCAACACGCTGCAATATTTCAATAAAAACCTTGTATAAACATCTGTCACTTTGTCCTTACTTTTATAGAAGTATCAAATTCAGCTGGTGACTGGTTGTATGTCATCGTCTTACACCTTCCATTTCCACCTCCATAAAACCAACTCGGGTGGTTACATGTATAACTTAGAAGTTAGAACCACAGTCGACAATGGTTATTTTTTTAACCCAGGCTTGTTTAAATTTGCTCCCATAGGAGTCGAACAAAGGACCTAGTGGTGTTACTTGAGCTCTGCTAACCAGTCAGTAGCAGGCCCGTTCGCAGCTGCCAGAGCTTAGGTCACGCCACAATCCAAGCTCGATGTGGCAATTGGCGAGCTTGACTAGCTTGCTGTGGAGCTATAATTAATTTTTTGGTCTCTCTTTTTCAGTTTGTTAGGAACAAGTCAAAAGTCATCCTGACAACAATTTTTTTTCTCTTCCACACAACTAGATATGACTTCATGAAGGTCTCCCAATCTCCACAGTCAAGTTGCGACACGCATGGAGGGACTTGGTATGATGCAAGAACTAGAAAAGTCAAAGTAAAGTTATAATCTTTTACTTTTCTCCCTTAATTTCCAACTTCAATGGTCAAAAGGCATGACATGTGTGTAGAATTGATGACTTTGCCTACTTCTGCATGCAGCAGTGCATCCAGATTGCTCGGTAAGAAAATTGTAACTTTTCTTTGCCTTGGCATCACAATACCTTGAAATAAAGAAGATCTCCAATGCATGATTAGGGAAATAAAATTTCCTATTTTTCCTAGTTTGGAAGTATATAGGCTTCATGTTACAAACAAAAGTAGATGTTAGGGAGAAAGTATCATTTTAAGGACTTTACAAATTTTGCTTTGTCCTTGTTTCGCACGTCTGGCCAACCCAATTCACATTCCGTACAAAGTACACTTCATTCGGCTCCTTTATATCTGTGAAAAAGATCAATAATAAATATTAGAAGAGAACAGAAGTGTTTGTGGAGACATGCACCGCACTCAAGCAATAGTGTTTTACTCACTGATATATTTGTTCTTTTGCATTCTAGATTCCAAAATGTCTCAACAAAGTAACCAAACTTATAGTAATAAAAAATGGGAAAAAATAATTACAGGGATTGTGATAAGTCAAATTTCACTTATGGGTTCGGTAGTCTGTATATTTCTGTTTACTGGAATTATAACTTAAAACTTCTGCTCCTGAATATTCAATAAAATTTTGTTTTATTAAAAATTATTTGCAATCCTCTTGATGGCAATAGTGGCGTACTTCTTAAGAACCTGAGGACAAACCAATTCACTCATTGTGGGAAAACAAAAGTCATGAAGGTGAGAAGTCAGATGAAGACTATGGACTTGATGTTAGTCTCTAGAGCGAAAGATATATTGCAAAGCAGGAAGCCAACCTTGCTTCAATGCTAAATACCCTAACACCATTGTTCCCATCTCCACACAATACCATGCCGTCCAAAATAAAGCCTGTGTCCACGCTTCTACAGCTCCTCTTCCTTAGCCTTAACCTAGCAGCCTTCACCACTGGTGATGACCATCAATTCTTCTACTCTGGCTTCTCCAACAATGATCTTGTTGTGGATGGAGCTACCACGATCACATCAAATGGCCTACTTGAGCTCACCAATGGAACGGACCAGCAAAAAGGCCATGCCTTCTACCCAACTCCACTGCGGTTCGCGAGGTCGCCCAATGGAACAGTGCAATCTTTCTCCACCTCCTTTGTGTTTGCCATCTTGTCTGTGTACACTGACCTAAGTGCCCATGGCATGGCATTTGTTGTGGCACCAAGCAGAAATTTCCCATCAGCCGCATTGCCTGGGCAGTTCCTAGGCCTCACAGACATACAGAACAACGGCAATGTCAGCAACCACTTCTTCGCTGTTGAGCTTGATACCATACAAAACAAGGAGTTCAATGATCTCAACGCCAACCATGCAGGTGCCAACGTCAATGGTCTCAAATCGCTGGAGTCCTACTACGCTGGCTACTATGCTGATGAGGATGGTAAATTCCGCAACTTGAGCCTGATTAGCCGTGAGGCTATGCAAGTGTGGATAGACTATGATGACAAGGTTTCAGGCATCACTGTTACCATGGCTCCTTTGAAGGTTCCCAGACCTATAAAGCCACTGTTCACAACCACCTACAACCTCACAAGTGTTGTCACAGATGTTGCATACATCGGCTTCTCCTCTGCAACCGGCACAATCAATTCACGGCATTATGTGCTTGGCTGGAGCTTCAGCATGAATGGTCCTGCTCCAGCCATTGATATTGCTAGGCTTCCTAAGTTACCACGAATGGGCCCGAAGCCTCGATCCAAGGTATTGGACATTGTTCTGCCAATAGCAACATCTGCATTTGTCCTCACTGTGGGTACTGCTGTTTTCCTACTCATTCGAAGGCATTTGAAGTATGCTGAGCTGCGGGAAGATTGGGAGGTTGAGTTTGGACCACACCGATTCTCCTATAAGGATTTGTTCTATGCAACAGAAGGATTCAAGGACAAGCACTTGTTAGGTATTGGAGGATTCGGGAGGGTATACAAGGGGATACTTCCAGTGTCTAAATTGGAGGTAGCAGTGAAAAGAGTGTCTCATGATTCTAAGCAGGGCATGAAGGAATTCATTGCAGAGGTTGTTAGCATAGGACATATCCAACATCGCAATATGGTGCGTGTGCTGGGCTATTGCCGAAGAAGAGGTGAATTATTTTTGGTGTATGAGTACATGCCGAATGGAAGTGTTGACAAGTACTTGTACGGTAAACAAGGAAAGCCAATTCTTAGTTGGGCTAATAGGTGGCATATCATCAAAGGCATTGCATCTTGCTTGCTCTACCTCCATGAAGAATGGAAAAAAGTTATCATCCATCGGGACATCAAACCAAGTAATGTCCTCCTAGATAGTGACATGAATGGACGACTTGGTGACTTTGGCCTTGCTAGGTTATATGACCATGACACTGATCCACAAACCACACACGTGGTTGGAACAATAGGGTACCTAGCTCCTGAGCTAGGACATACTAGCAAGGCAACACCTCTTACTGATGTATTTGCTTTTGGCGTGTTTCTTCTTGAGGTCACATGTGGACAGAGGCCTATCAATGAAACCTCACAAGACAGCCAGTGTATGTTGGTTGATTGGGTTCTTGAGCGTTGGAGCAGTGGATCGCTTCTAGAAACGGTGGATAGCAGGCTTGAGGGAAACTATAACATTGGTGAAGCATGCTTGGCCCTAAAGCTAGGACTGCTATGCTCTCATCCATTTTCCAATGCGAGGCCTACCATGCGGCAGGTTATGCAGTACCTTGATGGTGACACACAGTTACCAGAGATGACACCAACAGATATGAGATTTCACATGATGGCTATTATGCAGAACGAAGGATTTGAGGACTACATCACGGGATCCACAGCAAGCATTGGTACCACATCTGTTCTTTCTGGTGGAAGATGAGACCTTCAGGATGCCTGTTTGCCATCCCCAACATCTAATTGGTGCCATGTAAAACTGTCGCAAAGGGTAGCAACATGCATGTAGCCTGTATACTTTGTTTTCTACTGTCGAAGCACACATGTCAAGGTGTAACATTCTAAATATTATTGTGAAACTCGTATACGTAATTTGTCCTGAATACATTCAAGTCGCCTGATATATGTTTGCACACTTTACCTCATCATTTCAAAAGGCAAAAGGCAAAAAAAGGCACGGTTGCTAAAAACTAAGGCAAAATAAAAAGAGTGCTGATGACCTTATTATGCAACTGAAGCTTAATAACTCGGTGTAAATTTCTTGTGCATATAAAACCTCAAGGATAAAAATCACAACTTTTGAAATATCAAATGAACTACAAGAAAATATGCAAAAATATTATTATTGAACCCTAAATAAAGGCTCTTAGTGGCATAGTGTGTCGTAGCCTGTGCAGCAAAGGGTGAAGGGCAAGGGAAGTATGCACCGAGGAGGGGCGTCCAACACTTTTTTTTTCTCGAATATGCAGGAGAGCTGCATATCATTGTATTCATAACAGAAGAAAAGGAGTCAAACGGGACTCACAACAAACACACCCCACACCCACACACACTTGCAGACACTCCACACTAAGCATCCAATACCCTTTTGCACTCCCTTGGATAAAAAAAGATACAGCATCAAAACTGATTAAAGAAACAAAACTTGTCATCATAAACTCTTTGAGAGAACACCTTAACGAAATATGTGCATTAATTGCACAATCTAGAAATAAATAAAATCTTCTAGAGAAAAATAGTTGAGAAGGCTAATATATTGGGAATCAGAAATAGTACAGTAGATTGCGTACAATATATGCATTTCAATAGTCTCTTCGTTGACCTGTGATAGAACACTGCCATAAGAATCTGCATTAGCTTTAGGTCCTGTTTGGTAGGACTTCTACCCGGCTCCAGCTCCGGCTCTTTCAGAGGAGCCCTGCCAAACGTTTTGTATGAGGAGCAGTTTTTTATGAAAAACAGAGGAGCCGGAGCTGTTTTGGAGGATCCAAAACTGCTCCGGATCCTCCAGAGGAGCCCGTCAGGAGGAGCCCAGCCAAAAAGGCTCTTAGACTAGATGGAAGTGAAAATAGTAAGTGAAAATAGTACCGGTCCAAACACGCATGCCACGCACAAACCCAAAGCACATTAGTCAATGTATGCTGAGACTAGCAGTCGATGGTGGTGGCACAGAAAATCTGGAGAACCGGCATAACAATCAATGGAGGACTCTGCGCTGTCATCTGGACCAGGTGGAAGAGAAGAACAGTCTTGACAACGACAGCATGTTGGTTAGTCTGAATGGGCACGATGACAATCAGTGTCTAGATACGGTCAGTGGTTAGACCAGCACGCTGAGCATGCTGGTTACGGCGTTGAAACGACTGTTGGAAAAATGAGGAGTTTCAGTTTTAAATTAATCCGAAGATAAATCATGACCACGATGAAAATTGTGTACAGAAAACGTATAGATCTAAACATGCTCATAATATGATAGAAAATAAAATATTGCAGCAACAATATCAATCCTAACCAAATCATACTAGGTATGAAAAGCATAGTTAGGAACAGAAAGTCGTACGTGTCTTGCGTGACTGGAATAACCAGGCAAAGATGACGACGTCGATGATCAGCACCTCCGCGCGCTTGACGACGCCGAGTCGCGCCCCACTGACGAGGAGGTAGGCGAGCCGTGGTGACGAGGATGCAGAGCCGATGTGGAAGCGTTCGAGCAGTCGCGCGGAGCGCTTCCCAAAAACCTTATTCGCCCTCTCCCGGTGCAGGATCGCTGAGGACGAGGTTCCGGAGACGTGCTCTCCCGATCGCCGGTGCACGCCGACGAACGGGATGAAGTAGCGTACGCGGCGGCGCAACAAGCAGGCTGAGGCGTGTTGTGCTTTGTAGGTTTTTCTCTACGCTGTTTTGCTTGTACTTCTTTCTATGCTGGCACCCGTGCGTATTTATATGGGGAACCGCTAGGGTTTTGGCGTCCCAAAACCTAGTCAGTTACGAGTCCCAAAAATCCGCGCGTGAAATCCGTAACAGATTCAAAGTGGCAAAAAGGAAGGAAGCCGCCGGGCTTTCTACAGCCTTTTACCCGAGACTGGAGAGCCGATTCATAGGAAACAATCGGCTCTTTCGCCCGAGTCTGAAGAGCCGATCATGGGAATGATCGGTTCTTTTACAGCCGTAGTAGTTCGCCCGAGACCGAAGAACAATCGGCTCTTTCGCCCGCAAGAGACCGGAGAGAGCCGATCGGCTCTTTACCGGATCGGCAAAAAGAGGCCGCATGCCCGCAAGGGTTGGACACGGATTTTGGCGGACCATTCACGCGCATGTCGCGTGCGCGCGCCCTTCGCCCGAAGCCCGAGCCCGAGCCCGGCCCGGCGAGCGAGCGCGCGCGTGTGTTCTTTCTTCTTCCTTTCACCCACACTTGCAAGAGCATGGAGAGCATCCAACTATTTAAGTTAGGTTCCCTCCACCTCCACTAGCAAGGTGGGACTAACTTGTTGCCATGCACCTATGCACTAATGGGCCTTTGAGATTTTACAGGAATTATTTGGATTTACATGGGCTAGGCCCAAATATTCCAACAATCCCCCACCAGATCTCAAAGTCTCATTATGACTTTGCCTCAAACCCACTGTTGTTTGATATACCAGTGTTTCAATGGAGACTGTTAAGTTGAACTTCCATCTAGAACAGCAAGTTACACTCATTCACAACTTGAACAATGGACTAAGCCTTGAATTGCAAGTTTTGTGCAAATGAGTTTCACTTACAGTCAAACTAATACTTGACCTCCAGTAGGCTACTTCGCGGTTGGAGCATATCGGTCGTACTCCCTGGTCTCTTCATGAGCTTAATAGAGATCACCTGAATCTCACAGACTGCGATCGTCCAACAGTCGGGCTCACATAGGTGTATTCTTTCAAGAACGTTCTGCAGGATAACGTCTTTGCTAATTAAAGCCAACAGAATACATTAAGACCAGTGCCAACCTGCCATGCAGTAATTGAGAGTATTGCATCCTTCTCGAGTGAGTATAAACGTTTACTCTCATGCTAACCTCTAGCTTGTTCTTCCCAGATCCTAATTCACGGGATCTCCGATCACATAGGTTGGGTTACCACTAGGGAATAGCTTATACAGGTCTCAGACCCATCTCCTTGGATGCATTGTCTATCACATTACGTGACAGTCCCTTGGTAAACGGATCAGCCAGATTTTTCTCAGTGTGGACATAACACACAGTGATAACTCCGGAGTTTCTCATTTTTCTGACTGATTTTAACCGTCTCTTGATATGTCTTGAAGACTTCATATTGTCCTTTGAACTGTCTATCTTGACAATCACGGTTTGATTGTCACAGTTCATCATTATTGCCGGCAATGGTTTCTCGACAATAGGTAAGTCCATCAAGAGCTCACGAAGCCAATCGGCTTCCACTGTAGCTGTATCTAGTGCTGTGAGTTTTGCTTCCATAGTAGATCTCATCAGGATCGTCTGTTTGCATGATTTCCATGAAACAGCAGCACCGCCAAGAGTGAAGACGTATCCACTAGTGGCATACAGCTCATCTAGATCCGATATCCAATTAGCATCACTGTATCCTTCCAGTACTGCAGGAAAACCGGAATAGTGAATCCCGTATTCCATAGTACCCACCAGGTAGTGCATTACGCGCTCAAGCGCACGCCAATGATCATCTCCCGGATTACTCGTAAACCGGCTCAACTTGCTAACAGCAAAAGAGATGTCAGGCCTCGTTGCACTCGCAAGATACATGAGTGAGCCAATTATCTGTGAATATCTCAATTGGTCTCTGCCAATTCTTTTGTTCTTTCGAAGGATCAAGCTCGGATCATAAGGAGTTGGACTAGATTTGCTATCCTTATAGCCAAACCGATTTAACATTTTCTCCACATAATGGGATTGCGAAAGAGTAATCCCATTATCTCCCTTGATCAGCTTGATGTTGAGAATAACATCAGCCTCACCAAGATCTTTCATATCAAAGTTTTGACACAAGAATATCTTGACCTCGTTGATCATATCAAGACTAGTGCCAAAAATCAGTATGTCATCGACATACAAACACAATATAACTCCTTGACCCCCACCATAGCGGTAATACACACATCGATCAGCCTCATTGACACTAAAACCTGCTGATATGAGTGTTAAGTTGAATTTCTCATGCCATTGCTTAGGTGCTTGCTTCAGGCCATACAAAGATTTATACAACTTGCACACCTTGTTCTCATGACCCTCTACTACAAACCCATCAGGCTGTGTCATGTAGATTTCCTCTTCCAGCTCTCCGTTGAGGAAAGCTGTCTTAACATCCATCTGATGGATGAGAAGACCATGCGAGGCAGCCAGGGAGAGTAGGACACGAATAGTGGTCAATTTCGCAACAGGTGAGTAAGTATCAAAGAAATCTTCGCCTTCTTTCTGGGTGTAACCCTTAGCCACAAGACGAGCCTTGTACTTATCAATAGTACCATCAGGCTTAAGTTTCCTTTTGAACACCCACTTGCAACCCACAGGTTTGCAACGGTACGGTCTTTCGACCAGCTCCCAAGTTCCATTGGAGAGAATGGAGTCCATCTCGCTACGGACAGCTTCTTTCCAATCATCCGCATCAGGAGATGAGAATGCCTCAGAAATTGTTTTGGGAGAATCATCTATGAGATATACAGTAAAATCATCACCAAAAGACTTCACAGTCTTTTGTCTCTTGCTCCTCCTAGGAGCATCACTGTGAATCTCCTCATGATTTGATTCAAGTGTGTGTTCATCATGCTCAGAAAAATCAACAGATTCAGGAGTTGTATTCACTGTTTTATTTAGAGGTAATGAACATATAGCATGCGTGGCTTTCATAGGAAAAATATTCTCAAAGAAAGTTGCATCATGAGACTCAATCAGAGAATTTACAAGCATATCAGGCACCTCAGATTTAACTACTAGAAATCTATAAGCAACGCTATGATGTGCATAACCCAAAAAGACACAATCCACAGTTTTAGGTCCCAACTTGCGCTTCTTGTTGATTGGCACATTCACCTTGGCCAAACAACCCCAAGTGCGCAAGTAAGAGAGTGAAGCTCTTCTCCCAATCCACTCCTCGTAAGGAGTCTTTTCCTTATTCTTCATGGGAACTCTATTCAGGACATGACATGCAGTCAATACTGCCTCCCCCCACCATGCCTTAGATAATCCAGCGGTGTCTAACATGGCGTTAACCAAGTCAGACAACGTGCGATTCTTCCTTTCGGCAACCCCGTTTGATTCGGGTGAATAGGGAGGCGTCCTCTCATGAATAATGCCATGTTCCGCACAGAATAAGTCAAAATCATTAGAGAAATATTCACCTCCTCAATCGGATCTAAGTCGTTTGATCTTTTTCTCAAGTTGGGTTTCTACTTCAGCCTTATAGATTTTAAAGCAGTTAAGAGCCTCATCTTTCGTTTTCAGCAAGTACACATAGCAAAATCTAGTTGCATCGTCAATCAAGGTCATGAAATATCTTTTCCCACCTTCTGTTAACACGCCATTCATCTCACAGATATCTGAATGGACGAGTTCTAGAGGTGCCAAATGTCTCTCCTCTGCTACCTTGTGAGGTTTTCGAGGTTGCTTAGACTGCACGCAACTATGGCACTTAGAATCTTTAACTATGGAAAAATTCGGAATTAAACTCATGGTAGAAAGTCGAAACATAGAGCCAAAATTCAGATGACATAAACGCGAGTGCCAAACAGATGCATCGCTCTCATTTATTCCATCTGAAATAAAGTTCACAGACTTATTGCAGTAATCTGAGACTGAAAAGCGGAACAGACCTCCGCACTCATAGCCTTTACCGATAAATTGTCCACACTTAGACACGACAAATTTATTGGACTCAATTACTACTTTAAAACTATCCCTACACAGAAGGGATCCACTAACTAGATTCTTGCCGATAGTAGGGACATGTTGTACGTTCTTCAGCTGCACGATCTTTCCCGAAGTAAGTTTCAGATCGACCGTGCCAACACCATGAACAGTAGCATGCGAGCCATTGCCCATCATCACGGTAGAATCCCGAGCGGTCTGGTAAGAAGAAAACAAGGTAGTATCAGAACACACATGAACATTTGCACCAGTATCAAGCCACCAACTAGTAGATTGAAACACTGAAAAAACCGAAGGTATAGAATTATACCCACTGGTTTCCACTCCAGCCATGGTGACCGTGTTCACAGTCTTCTGCTCAGGTGAAGGCTTTCTTCCTTTGCGGTGTGGGCACTTCTTTGCCCAATGATCAGTAGATCCACACACAAAACAGCCTCGACCTTCCTTAAATTTCTTCTTCTTGAAAGTAGTTGTAGGCTGCGGCTTGGTCTTCTTTCCCTTGCTCTTGCCTTTGCCATGAGACTTTTGCACCATGTTGACACTAGTCTGGCCCTCAGCAGCCTTAGATCGCCCATCCTTGGCCCGAGCTTTCTCCTCAACATCAAGAGATGCTATCAGATCAGACACTGATATCTCCATCCTCTTGTGTTCGAGAGTAGTGGCAAAATCCCTCCATGAAGGAGGCAACTTGGCAATGATGCCACCAGCCACAAACTTGTCGGGTAGGTTGATCTTGAGGTGCTCAAGCTCCTTGGCCATGCACTGTATCTCATGAGCCTGCACGACTACAGATTTCCCATCGGTCATCTTGTAGTCATGGTACTGCTCCATGATATACAGCTCAGCGCCAGCATCTGTGCCACCATAATCGGCTTCCAGGGCGTCCCACAACTTTTTAGCGTCTGTGTGATGTAGGTACACATCCTGTAGACGATCTACAAGTGTACCGATCACAGCGCCCACAAAAAGTGTGTTGGCCTCGGTAAAAGCCTTCTCCTGATCAGGGGTAAGAATCCCATCAGGTTTGCCCTTAGACACCCACAGCACGTTCATGGCGGAGAGCCACAGAATCACTCTCGTTTGCCATCTTTTGAAGTGCTCGCCAGAGAACTTCTCGAGCCTCAGAGCATCAACAAATCCAGGCATGAAACTGAAATTCCTATAATAAGGTTTTTGGATTGTTGGAAAAATGAGGAGTTTCAGTTTTAAATTAATCCGAAGATAAATCATGACCACGATGAAAATTGTGTACAGAAAACGTATAGATCTAAACATGCTCATAATATGATAGAAAATAAAATATTGCAGCAACAATATCAATCCTAACTAAATCATACTAGGTATGAAAAGCATAGTTAGGAACAGAAAGTCGTACGTGTCTTGCGTGACTGGAATAACCAGGCAAAGATGACGACGTCGATGATCAGCACCTCCGCGCGCTTGACGACGCTGAGTCGCGCCCCACTGACGAGGAGGTAGGCGAGCCGTGGTGACGAGGATGCAGAGCCGATGTGGAAGCGTTCGAGCAGTCGCGCAGAGCGCTTCCCAAAAACCTTATTCGCCCTCTCCCGGTGCAGGATCGCTGAGGACGAGGTTCCGGAGACGTGCTCTCCCGATCGCCGGTGCACGCCGACGAACGGGATGAAGTAGCGTACGCGGCGGCGCAACAAGCAGGCTGAGGCGTGTTGTGCTTTGTAGGTTTTTCTCTACGCTGTTTTGCTTGTACTTCTTTCTGTGCTGGCACCCGTGCGTATTTATATGGGGAACCGCTAGGGTTTTGGCGTCCCAAAACCTAGTCAGTTACGAGTCCCAAAAATCCGCGCGTGAAATCCGTAACAGATTCAAAGTGGCAAAAAGGAAGGAAGCCGCCGGGCTTTCTACAGCCTTTTACCCGAGACTGGAGAGCCGATTCATAGGAAACAATCGGCTCTTTCGCCCGAGTCTGAAGAGCCGATCATGGGAATGATCGGTTCTTTTACAGCCGTAGTAGTTCGCCCGAGACCGAAGAACAATCGGATCTTTCGCCCGCAAGAGACCGGAGAGAGCCGATCGGCTCTTTACCGGATCGGCAAAAAGAGGCCGCATGCCCGCAAGGGTTGGACACGGATTTTGGCGGACCATTCACGCGCACGTCGCGTGCGGGCGCCCTTCGCCCGAAGCCCGAGCCCGGCCCGGCGAGCAAGCGCGCGCGTGTGTTCTTACTTCTTTCTTTCACCCACACTTGCAAGAGCATGGAGAGCATCCAACTATTTAAGTTAGGTTCCCTCCACCTTCACTAGCAAGGTGGGACTAACTTGTTGCCATGCACCTATGCACTAATGGGCCTTTGAGATTTTACATGAATTATTTGGATTTACATGGGCTAGGCCCAAATATTCCAACAACAACAGTTTCAGTGGCATAATTGCAGGTTGAATTGTTGTGGTGAACAGGATGCAGTCAGCATACCTATGGATATAATTGTCTAGATAAGTTTTTTCCAATCATTTAGGCTTACATCCCTATGTTATTTCCGAGCTGATTAGGTATAGGAAGACAAGTTCCTTCTCTTCTTAGATTATCAGTCAACTCTGAAGACGTGTTTGGTATCTCTGCTTTTGAACCTTGACTACTTTGAACTGCTGTTCGACGCCGTAAGGCATATGCTAGCTAGTCGCTTTATTTCCAGGGGACATCGTAATTCTTTATTTTCTCTCTAATACAGACAAATTGTTACTTCCGTGATGAGAATGATTCAACTGCTGAAAAGTGCGGTGCACAAAAGAAAAGGCGTTAGTCTTTAAGGTGATGATGACACTTTCTGCTGTCTATCGTGGCTGAGTACAGTCCAGTAAATTAATTTTGTATTCCTGCAACTGATCAAATGAACATACGTGCAGTGGACCAGTTAGTGTTGGCTATTTGTGAATTATGTGTAACCTTTTTCGTTACGGTTGAGGACTTCGTTGTGACAGCTGCTTAAGGCCATTCATCATATCGGTTTCAAGAAATGTTTACCTCTTAAGTTCAAGGATTAGTCTGTTCTAATCCCATCATTGTGTACATAAAAGGGGTTGCTGTTTGAATGGGTTGAGAATTTTATGGATTAATATTGCTTTAGTTTTAATTAAAAATGGTTTCATTAGTTAAAATGGCAAGTCTTATTTGGGGCAAAGTGTTAATATATTCTTTCTTTTCAAAGCGGAGAATCAGAAATGACATGTAAGACCACACGATGTAAAAGTAGTCAAGCAGGTCATATTCAGAATAACTATATGCTGAATCTAGTGTTCTTGTACCTAATCACTATATGTTGACTCTTTTTAGGAAATTGATGAATATCATGTACCTAATAGCTAGTTTCTAAAGAAGCAGTACAAAAACTAAAAATATAGGCAGCGTTAACCATTGTAAGCCACCATTTATTAAGGCTGCTCTTCCCTGCTCCTTCCAGAGATTGAGTGGGAGAGGGAGAGGAAACTAAAGAGGGAGAAACACACACACACGAGAGAGAGAGAGAGAGAGAGAGAGAGAGAGAGAGAGAGAGAGAGTTTCAAGCTTCATTATAACTCTTCGATCTTAGCCTACTAGAG
Organism: Panicum hallii; assembly: GCF_002211085.1. Lineage (NCBI taxonomy): Eukaryota > Viridiplantae > Streptophyta > Magnoliopsida > Poales > Poaceae > Panicum > Panicum hallii. Next base: position 7,700,099 of record NC_038043.1, on the reverse strand, counting down.
GCCTAGCCCAAACTTCAGATCATCAGATATGAATCAGATGAAGCATAGGTCCTTCTTGTGCTTCACCATCTCCCTTGTCTTAACCTTTTCAGATTTTGCAGCTAGTGATGACCAGTTTGTCTACCATGGCTTTGGCGGAGTTAACCTCACCTTAGATGGAAACGCCTTGATCACACCAGACGGCCTCCTTGAGCTCACCAATGACACAGTCAATCTAGGCCATGCATTTTACCCTACTCCATTAAACTTCCACCAACAGCTCAACGGTACCGTGCAATCCTTCTCCATCTCCTTTGTGTTTGCAATCCTCTCTGTCCATGCTGACATTAGTGCCGATGGCATGGCCTTCTTTGTTGCCCCAACTAAGAACCTCTCAAACACATGGGCACAGTACATAGGCCTCCTCAACAGCGGGAATGACGGCAACGCGAGCAACCACATGTTCGCTGTCGAGCTTGATACGACCCAAAATGATGAGTTCAAGGACATCGACAACAACCATGTGGGCATCAACATCAATAGTCTCACCTCTTTGCAAGCCCATCACACTGGATACTACGAGGACAAGAGTGGTTTCTTCAATAACTTGACTCTAATTAGTGGGAAGGAAATGCAGGTGTGGGCAGACTATGATGGAGAGACATCAAAAATTGATGTGACCTTAGCTCAAGCAGGAGCAGCCAAACCTGTAAGGCCTCTTCTTTCATCTACCTATAATCTCTCAGTGATTCTCAAAGATAAATCCTACATCGGTTTCTCGGCAACAACTGGTGCAATAAGCACACGACACTGTGTTCTTGGCTGGAGCTTTGCAATGAATAGACCAGCCCCAGCCATTGACATATCCAAGCTGCCAAAGCTACCACGAGTTGGCCCAAAACCCCGTTCCAAGGTCCTAGAGATCACCCTGCCTATAGCCACTGCAACATTTGTCCTTACTGTTGGGCTTGTCATTGTCCTACTTGTTTATAGAAGATTAAGGTATAAGGAGGTAAAAGAAGATTGGGAGGTTGATTTCGGTCCACATCGGTTCTCGTTCAAGGACTTATTCCATGCTACAAGAGGGTTCAGGAAAAAGAACCTACTTGGTGTGGGTGGGTTTGGAAAGGTCTACCAAGGGGTTCTTCCAAAGTCCAAAGTTGAGGTAGCTGTAAAGAGGGTATCCCACGAGTCAAGGCAAGGGATGAAGGAGTTCATTGCTGAGGTTGTTAGCATTGGCCGGCTTCGACACCGCAGCATTGTACCGCTACTTGGATATTGTCGGCGACAAGGTGAACTTCTTTTGGTGTATGACTATATGTCGAACGGCAGCCTCAATAAGTATTTGTACTGTGAAGATGCCCAACCATCATTGAGTTGGGCCAGGAGGTTCCACATCATCAAGGGTGTTGCATCTGGGTTGTTCTACCTCCATGAGAAGTGGGAAAAGGTTGTCATCCACCGAGACATTAAGCCAAGCAATATCCTCCTTGATAATGAAATGAATGGACGAATAGGTGACTTTGGTCTTTCGAGGTTATATGATCATGGCACTGATCCACAGACCACGCATATGGTTGGAACCATGGGTTACCTAGCTCCAGAGTTGGTACGCTCAGGTAAAGCATCCACGTCGACAGACGTATTTGCATTTGGCGTACTTCTTCTCGAGGTCACTTGTGCACAAAGGCCGGTTAAGAAAAATGCACAAGGTGACCAGCATACAATGATGGATTGGGTTTTAGAGCATTGGCATAATGGATCGCTAATGGAGACAGTGGATCCAAGACTCAAAGATGATTATAACATTGATGAGGCATGCCTAGTACTAAAGCTGGGACTTTTATGCTCACATCCATTTGTCAGCGCAAGACCCACCATGCGACAAGTGATGCAGTACCTTGAAGGTGACACAGCAATCCCAGAGCTGACATCAACACATTTCATCTTCACCATGCAGGCCTTCACGCAGGACGAAGGTTTTGGATCACCTAATGTGACATATCCACAATTAACTTCAAGTATTGGCACATTTTCAAGTCTCTCAGGAGGAAGGTGATGTATGGGTGTCTAGAATTATGGTGTCCCTTCAAAGAAACTGGTTACAAATGCTTTTCCAGGGAAGTGATTTGTGACTGGTTCTGGATGTAAGAATGTATTGCGCCACAAGGAAGTACTGCAAAAATCTGTTCCATGTCAAAAGTATAGTGCTCAATCTTATTATTTATGAAGTTATAATCATGTGGTCAAAAACATTTAGTGGATATGTTACTTGAAAAATAGTGGATATGATGAGTTTGCTTGTATACTTAGTGGAAGTATTTTTTTTTAAAAGGTATTTCTGCTATTAGATGCTGCATTAATGTGATTGTACACTTCTGTGTTTAGTAGACATTGAATAATAATATGTTATCATGACTAGAGAACCATACAACATCGATTGGATCAGTAAGATCAGGGAAGAATGGAGAACGGCTTGTGTGTGCGCTTTTGTTTTCGGTTTGGGCTGACCTACCAGGACTACCAGCTGGTTCTGCCCATGCTCCAAAGGTTTATATATTCTAGTATATATTTTCCTGTTATATATAACAGTAGGTTCATTCAAATAAAAAGGTTCTCATTTTTCATTCTTGCACTTTGCTTAACTTAGGAGTGTTTTATAAAATTTACCAAACACAAACGTCATAACAAAATAAATTACATAAATATAACCAATTCCTTCATCTTTAATAAGGATTTATGAAAACAGATGGCTTTGAATTTCGGATACCATGGAGGCACAAACCTATATAGTCTTTAAAGCAGTGGTCATCCATCTTTATTGCAAATAACACGCTATAGGATCATACCACTACTTTGGATGAGATAACGGGACTTCAGATTAGGCCCGAGATGTACATTCTTGGGTAGATAGACTTTCTAGGTACTTCTCCACAATATTGAAACCGCACAGTTCTTTCACCAGTGTCATTGGTGCAGGGACATCCATCTGGAATTCTAGCGGTGAGCTTCCAGATCCAGTGGCGTTTGCAAACTCCTTTCTCGCTGCTCGGATAGCTTCTTTCAGTGCACAATGAACTGATGAGGCAAGAACCAAGGCAGGTTCACCAGAAGCTGGAAGAAGCAGAAGTTAATTGGTATTGACCAAGTTTATTTCGATCTGAAGAGAAACCTTATTGCACCGAGGAAACCACTAAAATGCCTACCTTTTGATGAAAGCACACGGTTCTTATGGTATCCTGTGTTCAGCACCTCGGCATTAAACTGCTTTGGGATTATGTCAACACTTGGTATCTTGTAGTCCCATGTGCTGTTGCTAATCATAAAACCATCATTGTTCGTAATATATTCTTCATATATGAAGAAACCAATTCCCTGTATAAAGGAGCCTTCAATCTGAAAGATAGATACCATATATCAAATATGGTGCCCTCATAATAATGTACCAAAGCCCAATAACTGATTAAAAAAGGAAAAGGATCAACTGCAAACCTGGCCTAAGTCCACTGCAGGGTTCAAGCTCTTCCCACAGTCATACACAAGATCGCCCCTTAGTAAAGTAATGGCTCCTGTTAGAAGATCAATCTCCACCTGCACTTTTCAGAATATTTTGAACAGAAAATGTATCACCTATAAGACATCCAAACACGATCTGCATTGTTGTAAATTGGCATTTAAAAGAAAATTGTCTCACCTCACTTATACCAGCTCCATAGTTCAGGTACTTATTAGAATATTGGCTAGGTACCCAGTATGCACTCGCAGATAAATCAACATTATCTCTAGAGGCCTGCTCGGAAACATTGTATTACAGGAAAAAATAGTATGCGCACAGCAAGAGGAAAAACTAGACTACTGGAGGGGCTAGACTTACCTGAGAAATCAATGTATCCCATGAGACATTTTTGGATTGCTGCTGCAGCCTATAGAAGATTGGCTTTAATCTGTCAATCAGCATATTGCACGCCTGAAGAGTTGCTGCACAACTAGATTCAGATGTAGTGCTACCAGCAGTAAGTCCGCCTTGTATTAAGTTCAAGGTATCAGCCTGCAGAATACGAACTCTGTCAAGAAGGCCTTTACCCCCATATGGCCACAACTGTCCGAGAGCGAAAGCCGCTATCTGCTGTACTTTAGTCCACAGTCCTTGGCCAATTTCAGTTCCTCCAACCTCGACCACTATGGAACCATCATTGAGCACAGAAACTCTTCCTGGAGCTGGCCTTGGTTCAACTCTGAAAATGAGGGGCACACAAGAGATACCCCGTTTCCGCCACTTATTGCTACTGTTAAACTGCTTGATGGATTCAGCTCGATCCAGATAGCTAGAAGTTGAGACCAACCTACAGAAAATAGAAGGTAATGTATATGCAGAAGCTTCACCTGCACTATCTGGGTAGAACAACTGAAGACTTTCGTAGGTGTGAAAATTCTTTTCCCTCACGCTATTAGCATCCAATGAAAGCACTGATGCAACATGCTCAATGATAGCATCAGCAATTAGAGAGCCTTGCGTATCTCCAGGAGCACGCATTACAGATTTGGATGTATTATTCGTTTTGCAGAGCTTGATGTCAAATGACAGAGCACCCCAATTGTACTTCTTCAAACTTGAGAAAATAGTGCCTGGTATGATGGGGCTTGCATCTGGAGATATCCCAGCATTAATTAGTAGATTTAGGTGCAAGGCTGTAATTCTCCCGTCAGACTTGAATCCAACAGAGTAGTGAGCTTCCACTGGGTGTCTACCCCCAACCATAACCATATCGGTATTGCGATTAAGGTACATCCGTACAGGACATTTTAACTTGTATGCACAAAGTGCAGCTGCTGTTGCAACCTACACAAACATGTATAATATAAATGAGAGAAAATAGATATTCACTCCAGGTGCTTGTGCTTTCATGGATATTTTTATTAGATTGACAGATATGACTATTGGTGGTCTGGAATCATTTCAACTAAAATGTGGACCAGATGTTATTAAGGCACTTCTGAGAATTAACTTGATTTTGGGCTAGGGGCTTCCCCACTGGTGAGCCCTATAAAACATCAATGTTAGATATTTGTGTGTTTATATAAAAGCACAGAGAGATTTATTGAATGTAAATGGCTTTCCTAATAACCAAAAATCCCCACATAAAAAATTTCATTCTAGAAACTATGAATCAAGCATTTCTTGTCCAAAAGTCCATTGGTCTTATGTTCATATCTTAATGGCCCGACATATATTACAACTAATAATACAGTTAACTATGCATTGCAGTATAGATCTATATATAAGAAGGAAATGCCATTTTCAGTTGTACTGGATGACTTAATTTTGGTTGTGCCTTTTCAGCTTGAATGTTTAAAGAAAAAGGCATGGAATGAGCAATAAAAAAGATTTACAAATCAACATTAGAACATTTTTGGAACCACTAGTCCTGATATAAAATGCATAGACACCAGAAAATTCTTCTAAAAAAAAAGACACCACAAAGTTCAAAAGATACAGAAGTACTATAAATTCTCTTTGAAAGTAAAACTTCTGAATTATTGAAATTAAAAAGGATAACTTGAATTATTAGACTGATGATCTTGGTTTGCAGATCCTCACCGGGAATGATCTGTATGCCTTCCCACCAAAGCCACCTCCAGCCCTTCTTGTAATGACACGCACATTGCTGAATGGAATTCCCACACACCTTGCTATTACACTTTGTGCAAGCTCAGGGTACTGTGACGAACTGTAGACCACCAAGGTGTTATCCTCATCTGGAATTGCTAGTGCGGTCTGTGTTTCCATGTAGAAGTGGTACTCAGAAGCAAGTTTTACCTGCAGTCATAAAAATCATAAAAGATTGGTATCTTCCCTTAATTTCCACAAAAACGAAAGTAGGGTTAGTAATAGAAAAATATGCAGTGGTGGATCTTATTATATAATTCATAGAAAATTGCATCACTTCAATTTAATTGACGTTTTAGAATCCATGTGGTGAAACATACCAAAATTGTGTGACTAAATGTATCAGCAAAAAGTACTTTTGAAATTTGAACATTGCACTATTTTAAATTCCAGTGATGTAAAATTATATAAAATAATGGCCAAAGTCATATGTCAAGACCGTCAAAAGATCAAAACCATGAGTTCAGAGAGAACTTTGGTGGGTATGGTGAGGGGGTGGGAGTGTATTGATATAGTTGTACCTTCCATCTGCATATGAATTCCATGGAAAATAAATAGCTGCACCACAACATTTAATTATCAATTTAGCACAACTATTCTACACCTAGGATCTAGCTAGTAGCTACACCCACCCAGAACAGCGAATAGAAAACTGAGGTCTACAGAATGTCATTAGTAACCATTACAGACAATCATTACTAAGGACTATTACCATCGTGACTATCCTAAATTTTTAGTAAGCAATGGAATAGACAGTATCATACAACAACACCAGATTAAGTCAACCTTTGGCTTCTCGAATGTGATAAGGTATTTTTTTTCTCTATTGATATACTACGTCTGTCCTTAAATATATGATACCATTAACTTTTTAATAAAATTTGACCAACAATATTTATTTAATTTTTTAGTTAAATAAAGTAAAATGAGTACCACTACGCCAGTCATCAAAAGTACTTTAGATCTAACTTGTAGATTTATCTATTTGCATAAATATTTGTAGAAAAGATGAATAGTCAAATGAAAGAAAAATGTCAATGGATCATATATTTAAGAAAGGAAGTAGTATTAAGGAGTAGTATATATGGTAAGTCCGAAGAAGACTCCAAATCTACCCATGATGAAAATTTCAAATTTTGGAGAAAATAGAACTGCATGCTAAAACATCATCTCGCTTATAAGGATGCAAGTGAAGTTAAATTATCAAAAGATATTGAAGATAGTTGAACTAAAATACTTCAGCTGACGGGATCTTGTAATCAGCTTCTGCCATGCCCTTGGAAACATCACCAACTTCTGTAGGATACAACTCTGGGGGAACTTTGAAGTAGCTACTGTTTGCCACTGCTTGATCCACAGTTAAGATCGGTGGCCTCAAACCTTTTGTGTCATATTCAATAATAACCTGCTTTGCTGCCATGTCAGCATACCTCTGAGTTTCTGCAATCTAAGGTAAAGGTAATGTTGTAGCAATATATGGTCAGCAATATGCATAACTATCTTATACTATAGAGTGTTTTAAGACAACAGTAATCCCTGGTAGTGGGACCTACCACAATGCCAAGAGCTTGTCCAGCATACTCAGCAATTGGATCACCAAACAATGGCTCATCCCCAAACATGAAGGCCGATCCAATATTTTCTCCTCCACATGGAATATCCTTCGCAGTAATAACATCGATGATCTTCGCTGATGCTAAAGAAGATTTGAACTTAATACTCTTGACACAAGCAAGAGGTTGTGTGCTGTAAATAAATTCCCCATAGAGGCAATTCTTTGGAGCAGGAATATCATCCACATAAACTGCCTCCCCTGTGTTACATAGTACAAAGTTCAAATCTATCCCTGCAAGGTGATTTTGGAAAATATCCTGACAAAATTACTAAAACCATAATGATGTAAACACATACCGGAAGCTTGAAGTTCAACGGCATACTTCTTAATCGGCTCACCAACTGGTTTATAATCGTCGTTGGAAATTGTTTCTCGACGTGATGACAACGGCAGGTTACGTACATCATCTGTATCTGCTGAATTAGACCAGCCACTGGTCAGAGCTTTTCCGGGCTCTGGGATGCCTTTGGCAAGCGGAGATAGGAAACTAAAGAGAAACCCAACAGCTGCACTGACTCTATATTCAGGATGTGATGTTCCCTCCATTGGTACAATCGTTTCTCTGAGTAAGCGAACTGCTCCAAGTACAACCAATGCACTGAGTGATTTACCAGTTAGGAATTTCTCCACCTTCTTGGCTCGTATAGCATGTTCTGTCCCATACGCACCAAAAGCCAAGCGCAGATTACTCAATACAAGAGTATCTGATTGTTCATCCACAGAAGAAAGCCCCAAGAAAGCACAATTTACATATGAAACAGCATTGCCAAGAGGACGAGGTGCTGCTCGGTAAGTTTCAAATAACAAACTTGTTTCTCCTTGATAATCTGAAATCCAATGTGGAATAAATATGCTCAGGAGTAAAGTAGTAGGATCCAAAGGAGGCTGCTCTAGGAACTCTTCCAAAGTAATTTGCCTTCGTTCTGTAACAACCTGAAGACAAACGGTTGCGCCAGCACCGAGAAGTATGGTTGCAATATCTGAGGGAAATGGGTATTTTTGTGCCAAAATTATGTTTCCTCCAATGCTAGCTGTGTTGCGGACAAACGGGTTGGCAACTTTGCCCATGTGGTCAGCAAGTTTTCTGAAAACCACACTACCATTTGGAGAGGATATAGATTCACATTCTTGCTTAAGTATCTCAATGGTCCTAGAAATTGTTGTAGCTGCTCCAATTTCAAAGCCTGACTCCTTTTTTACAATATTTGAAAGTTCAGGAATGCCACTTATGTCAATATACTTATTGTAGAGGTCTTGATCCTTGTATCCTGGTATACCAGTACTAGTATTTGCAACAACCACTTTGACGGAGTCCCTAAATAAACAAGAGTTTATTAACTCATAATACTCTTTGATACTTCTCGGATGATACCAGCCCTCCCCAGAGGCTGCAATATAAACATCATTCCGATGCTCAAGAGAAGATTTTATCTCACATTTTAGGAAATCCGGGAAAGTGCAGACTCCACCACCAAGAGTGTAACTTGGCAATTCACTAACATCTGGATTCTTATCGCTTCTCTTCCAGAATATATTAAGGCCCAAATCCTCCAAGTCAACATCCGATGCAAAACTTTTGCAGGCATCAACAATTGGACGGTAACCAGTGCATCTACACATGTTGCCTGAGAAGGCCTTTTCTGCTTCAGATACTTTTAGTTTTGAGAACCCTTTTGGTGGTTCAGACCTCTTCGATTTGTCAGCATTGATAAGGGAGGTGAAAATAGACATGCACATGCCAGGGGTGCAGAAGCCACACTGAGAGGCATGAAACCCAGACATCCTTTCCTGAACAGCATGAAAGCCATCTTTGGTATTCCCCAGACCCTCAGTAGTGATAATTGAACAGAAATGTATACTGTAAAGAAGTGTTAGGCACGAACTTGCAGTAAATTCGGTCACTTCATCTGTCTCTGGGTTATACTTTGCTATGAGGACGACACAAGCCCCACACCCGCCTGCAATATGAATTGCAAACCTTAACTGACGAAAGTAACCAAACTCACTGCAATTTTATTTAGTCCAATTCGTGCGAATGTCTATTTGAAAGTCTAATTTAACAGAAGAACAAGATAGTCGCATAATTGATCGACATATGTACCCAAAATCAATTGAATTTAGAACACAACCATTTGACGAATGCTATATCTAGCTATTCATTGCCCCCTTTGAAGAACACACCCATGTTTACAGTCACATGCCTCGAAGAAAAACCAGGAGCATAACAATTATGTGAATGCACGTAGCTGCACATTACAACAGCAGTGTCTCTATAACAAAAAATGGCCCTTGCTTAGAGCATTAATTAGTGCGGAATCTAAATCTGCAGTGTACAAGATCACGCTTATGTTTCGAAAAGATGTCTACATATATACCCTCTAAAATTCTTTGAACATTAGACTTTTTTCAGGACTAACCCAGTACAATCAATCAAGACATTTTTTCTTAAATTGCAGTTTTTAGACTTTCCCAACATCGTTCTGAACCCTGCAACCTGTTTCGAAGTCCATGGCCGCCGCTGCGGTCAGGGGAGGGCGGCCGCCCATGGGTGCGGTGACGGAGGGTGGCAACGGCAGCACGAACAGAGGTACGGCAAAAGGCGACGTACCGGTGCGGCCACGGCGCATGCAGGGAGGAGGCGGCGGTGGCGGCCATGGCTCGAGCAGAAGAGCAGCGGCGTCGCCGGACGCAGACTGCCTGTGGGTGAGGTCGCAGCGCGCACGGCCCTAGTCTCCCCGCCTCCGGTGGCACCGTGCCACCGTACGTGGCTCCCTCGTGGCGCATCTCCGAGGCCGCCGCCCCTGCTCGAGCAAGGCCCGATCGCCGGCGGCCACAAGATCGACCACGCGAGCTCATCTCGTGGCCGCACATTCTGCGGCCACACCAACCTTGCCCCATGACTGAAGAGTCCCCTCGCAGACGTGCTTTGGCGAAGCAAGGGACAGGAACGGCGAAGCAGGCCCGTACATCGTACGGTGCAAACGGCGTGACGGCACCGGGCCCCCAAATTTGAGGGGCCTCCTAATCAGTGGTTAGTCTATCTAAGTGCAGATTACAGCAGCTTGGTGGCCTGGCCTCGAGTCCCGACGCAGCTATATATGCTTCGTATTCCATCGACGCAAGAGACTGACGCAGCACGACAGCGACATGATCGACCAATTGGTGATTAGTGTTTTAGAGCGAGGGGCAGGCCCCGGCGCATGGATGGCTTCACGTCTTCTCATCTAATATTCTAACTAAGTAATTTCTTATTCTAAATTAGGTTGATGTGTGAGTCTAATCATCTTATGGATACGTGGAGCTAAGGTATCCTCGACCCTCCACGTAGGATGATTTTTATAGCATTAATTATATCGTCACATAGAATTTTAAGCTTACGTGGCACCATAATAAATGAGAGAGAGTGGAGAGCTAGATCTCGTGCAAGACCCTGTGTCAACACGTAAACCAATACGCTAGACACTACAAGTTGTGCATCGGGAGTGAAGTGGTGTCTTCATAATAAATGGAGAATAAATATGATAGGTAGAGAAAATAGAGTGAGTTTAAATGAAATTTTTTAGAGTGTAGTTTCTAAAAGTGGTGTTTTGATGATATGGCAATATAGAAACTACCCATAGACTATGGGTTGGGATTGCCCTCATTCTATCATGTGCATCAAGGTTCGACATCACAATAAAAGCAAATTATCCCCCTTTTCTAGTTACTATGAATGAACTATAGTACTTCATTTATGTTATTTGTATTTAGCATGGTGAAGTCTAAATATATTTTAGCTTTTTATTCATTTAGTATAAAATCTTATGGTACCGCGTTACATGATGAAATATAAATACATTTTGGTTATTTATATTTTTTTTAAATATAGGACCTCTATTTTGTATTTCGTACCAGGTCCCAAAAACTTAGGTACGGAACTGCGACGAAGATCACAAGAGAACCATGGAGGTTGGCGGGTGGCTGGACTGCGACGGCACCACCACCACAGCAGGAAGATCACTCGGAAGCTATTCGACGAAATGTCTTAAACGTAGATGGAGCAAAACGGAGTTTTCTTGAATGATATTGGGTACTAGGATGAACAGCGTGCTTCGCTGCGCCCTTATAGGAATGATGTTAACTTCTCTCCGTCGGTTCTTTATACCACAGAAAAAGGAGCAACAAAAAAGATGTTTTGATGTATGGAAACCGTTGGTGATTTTCTTCAAGAAAGAAAACCAAAAGGTGAAATATGGACAAAGTTCAGATTTTTTGACTATGGCTTGAGCAATCAATATTGCCAAATTCTGGAATGCTGGGCACTGTAACGACCTTTAAATTAACTTATAAAGGGTGCCAAGTTTAGCACAAGATAGTTCTAGCACAGTATAATAGGCAGCACTTTATGAGGAGAGTTGCCTGCAGTGAATCTGCCACTGGTAGTATCAAACAGTTTGTCTTATCTGTTGGGAATCTACTAGTGCTACCGGGTATGAAGGCCTCATGTGCAAGATCGTATCAAGCGGGACGTGGACGGAAAAGACGTCGGCGTGACGGCCTCCTTGCACAGTCGTCACCGCTGCTTCGCCTTGTTCGCAGCCCGCCGTGGTCGGGGCTGGCTATCTGAGGACGACAGCGGTGGGTTGGGCGGACGGCGTGCTCCAGGGCGACGGCTAGTTGGCGATGAGTTTGAGCGGGAGCACGTAGGCCGGTTACGACATGGGAGGAAGCGGAGAGGATCAGTTTTTTTAAAACAACGGAGAAGAGCAGAGGACTGGTGAGTGGTGAAGGAGCAGGTATGATCTGATCCCGCCGATTTCTTCGCTGCACAAGGAGGACCACCCCCTGGCCACGCGCTGAGCGGACTGAAGCGGTTTCCGTTTCCAACACGCCACCTCGGTGGAATTGTTTTCTACCGTGAACAGTGCCACACAGTAACTGGAGGCTCCCTTTGGCCATGGAGTTCTTGGGGCATAAGAGTTAACATATTCAAGAAGAAAGAAAAACAATAGCACAAATTTGGTAGCAAAAATGGAGCAACATACAAAACTAAAAAGGAAAAAGTGTATTTTTCATCCTCAAGTATTATAAAAGTGTGACATTCATCCCTTATGTTTCATTTGGTGCAAATCAAACCCTTAACTAACTAAAATGGTGTATTTATCATTCCATATAAGTTTAACAATGGTTTAGTACCATCTAATAACGATTTACGTCATGCAATCATCTTACCAATCCCTTCTTAGCGATGGAATATGCTGAGTAGAAGATATAAAACCAAGAAAATTATGTAAATCCTCTAAATTGGGTAAAAATTTTATCGGAAAAAATAACAGAATCGATTCACACCGAACTATTATAGCGATTGATTCAATATTAGACATGGCTAAGTAATGATTAGTAAGATAATTATATAACCTAAACTAATATTATATGACACTAAATCATTTTTAAACTAAGGTGGGGATGATAAATGCACCGGTTTAGTTGGTTAAGAGGTTGATTTGCAACAAAAAAAAATCAAGGATGAATATCACACTTTTACAATACTTGAGGAATAAAAAATACACTTTTTTCAAAGAATAATTGGAACTTGAGCTCGAGACCTCGTGCCTCGCGTGTAACTTCCTTATATCCTAGTTACATAGCATATGTGACTTTAGATGTGATGCTTTCATTTAAACTAATCCGCGAAGAACGTACCAACCGGAACTAAACGTCCTTTCATATCCGTAAAATCTAGACCCGGAACTAATAAAGCATTAGTCCGGATCTAAACTCAACCGAGGTAAATGAAAGAGATGAATGTAGATTTCTCTACTAGTGGGTGCTAGCACCAACGAACATGAAGTAAACAAACCAAAAATGAACTGCTTCTTTATTGTTAAAATTATACCATCATGGATATTTTTTATTTAGTGGGCCCTAAACCAGTGATGCCACGCCATGAATGCCACTCACAGCATAGGTCACAGGAGGTCGGTGCCTATTTTCTTTCGTGGGTCCTATTTAAATTTTGAGGCACCGTCATAGAACCGTAGAGAGACATGTAAATAGGTACTCCATCCATCTTTAAATATAAGGTACTTAGTTTGTACTAAGCCGACTATTCTAAATTTAACTAAATTTATAGAATAAAGTAATAATATTTTGAACATCAAATGAGAATAACTAGATCCATTATGAAATATATATTTATAATTTACTTATTTAATATGTTAGATGTTAATATTTTTTTCTAAAAGTTTGATCAAACTGAAACTATTTTAATTTAGAATAAATCAAAATATCCTATATTTTAAGGTGATGGATGTTCATAAATGATAGTAAATGCATGTTGGAGATGTGGGCAAAACCAACAGTGGTAGGCGGGATGGCAAAAGGAGTAGGCAGCGCCATGGTGACGAGGTCAAAGTGATGGTTTCTACTACGATGGAGGAAGCTAAGGTGGCAAAATATTCAAGCCAGGAGCTACTATAAGGATGGTTGGCAAAAGGGTAGTGGGAGCGATGGATCCGACTATCGCAGGCCATAGCAAAATAGAAGAGCATCATGACAACATATATCATGTCATAGCAAACAGTACATAACTAAATCTTCAGTTTCATGCATGCATCTACCTCTTCCAAAACTTAATACAAGACCGTGGTGGTAAATATTATAAAAGAAAGGGCCTAAAACTAAAAGGCCCACGGATATGTGGTCTCCACAGTGCAGTAAGGTTCGCATATCAGTGGAAGTGAGTACCTCTGCAGTACTGCACAGGATCCGTTTCCAAAAAGTCTAGATTTGTTTATAATTTCTTGCTGTGTGATTATATTGATGCATCATCTGTACCAGAATCCCCGCGGCGTAATCTCAATCTGGTTGCCAAGGGCGGAGCCAGGACCCATGCTGAGCGTGCAGCACGAGCCCAACTCAATTTATCTCATATAAATCTCTATATTAATTAGATCTAAAATAATATTATTTAGCATAATTTTTATCAGTCTAGCATTTATCGATTTGTTAAGCCCGAGCTGGGCAGCCTGAAAACCGCCTCTGCTAGGCAGCCTTTGAGGCTCCGCCCCTGCTGGTTGGTGTGCCGTCGCACGGGCTATCGGTGATCGAGCTAGACACACGAGTGCACCGTCACCCTCTTTGACAATTATTTGTGATGAAAGGCTACTATATACACTAGTACCTTTTGTGTTGCGTCGGCCTCATTTAGGGCTCGCAATAGCGACGCAAGCCATGTAAGTCCGGCCGTACGACGCATCTTGATCTCTCCGAAAGGACATGCACACACGAGTGCAAAGCCATCATCACCTTCCTTGACAATCGGAAAAAGGCTAGACACGGACTCCGATCTGTGATGGATGCTAATCCAAAACTACTCTTGGTGGATTTTTCCAAGGAGGATGATTATTCTTTCTTTCGTTCGTCATCAGCCGGCCGTAACAGACGTCGTCGTCGCAACCATCTCCGTCTTGCCCTACCTACTCCTGCAGAGAACTGACGTCTCTTTTCTTACTATGTGATGTGTGACTGTCATCCAAACCGAAAGAAAAAGATCAAGAGCTGGGGCGATGCAGCACAAGCAAGTCCACAACCATGAGAGTGTCTTTACCGCAAACGTGTGCATCTCGTCATCATCAAAGTCTTTCGTCGCTTGACGTACACTGGACTGAGCAAGTCACAACTGCTACTTCCATTAGCAGTTCGCTAAACGTGACGTCGAAGAGATAATACACAGTAGGTGCGTATAAGGAAATTCTTGCCTTCTTTGTACGAACATATTCTCGATGTCGTATATATTAGTATTTTTTCAGTCAATACTCAATAGTATACGATAGTTTTGGTTTTCTGACTGACTCGATGAGGCTTATTATTACAATATTCTCATTCATATATACATGCATGCGAACTAACAACAGTAGGTTGGTTTATTTATGGTTGCTGTATATGTTGTAGTGCGTTGTAGATTTTAGTTACCTTTTCAGATTCCATACTAATTAACGTAACTATATTGTTACATCATCACGAGAAAAAACTATGCTAACAACTAACTGTAACTCCAGGTAACATCAAAAATGAACAGTGCTTCGTCTGCCTTGCAATGCCAAATTAGAGTCTCCTGTGCATTGTTTCCATTATTTCTATATGGTGAGGCACAATCCTTCACAAAAGAATATACAGAACTTTTTGGGTGCAAAGAGGGATCTTTACCTTTTAGATATTTGGGAATTCCTATGCACCACAAAAAAAATGTTCTAACAAAGATTGGCAGCCAGTGGAAGAAAGATTTTAGAAGAAACTTGGTAGCTGGAAAGGAAAACTCCTCTCAGTAGGGGGCGGATTGGTACTAATTAACTCAGCCTTATCCAGCCTGGCCATATTTATGTTTTTTTAAAGCTCCCAAAGGGGTACTTAGAAAGCTGGACTACTATAGGTCCAGATTCTTTTGGCAATGTGACGAACACAAGAAAAAGTTTAGATTACCAAAGAGCTTAGGTGGTTTGGGAATTTTAAATTTGGACCTTCAAAATAAGTGTTTGTTGAGCAAGTGGCTGTTTAAATTGCTGAATGAGGATGGTCTTCGGCAAGATATACTTAAGAAGAAATATTTACAGAACAAAGGCCATCACTCAGGCTACCAAACAACATGGAGGCTCTCACTTTTGGTCAGGGCTCATGTAAATAAAAGAGGAATTCTTGTCCTTTGGTTCATTTAAAATCCAAAATGGAAAGCAAATAAGATTTGGAGGACCTGTGGATTGGAGACAAACCTTTAAGCTTGGCTTATCCCATGTTATACAGAATTGTTAGAAAGAAACATGTCACAGTAGCTAAAGTATTAAATACAGTCCCTGTTAATGTCTCCTTTCGAAGAGCTTTGACAGGGGATAAATTAATAGCATGGTTTGATCTAGTGTCAAAAGTCGCTACTGTAATTTTGAGTGAAGAGAAAGATATTTTTTGGTGGGATTTGCATGGGAAGGGCAGCTTCACATTGAGTTCAATGTATAATGCTTTCATACAAACTGGTAGTTTACCGAGGAAGTGTGTGTTGTGGAAATTAAAGGTTCCTCTCAAGATTAAAGTCTTCTTATGGTATTTGAAAACAGGAGTGATTCTCACCAAAGATAATTTGGCTAAAAGATGTTGGCAAGGAAGCACTAAGTATTGTTTTTGTAATGCAACTGAAACAATAAAACACTTATTTTTTGATTGCCATGTGGCTCGGTTCTTTTGGAATGCCATTTACATTATCTTCAATATTCGACCACCTTCTAATGTATCTGATTTATTTGGATCATGGCTAAAAGGGTTTTCTTCTAAGCTTAGGATCCAAATTTTAGTGGGTGCAACAGCTCTATATTGGGCAATATGGTTGAGTATGAATGATGTGGTTTTCAATAGAATTTCTACTAAATCTATCTTGCAGGTGGTTTTCAGGGGGATTTACTGGGTCAGAGAGTGGATGTTGCTGTTTAAAGAGGAAGAGAGAAATGAGCTTAAGAAAAAGAATGCAGGATTCTGGAGACTAGTGTCATGGAGCTTTTCAACAACTTCGGTTGGAATTTCAGCTATAGGATTATTGATGCTTAGCTTTTGATCTTGTTGCTTTGTTTAAAACTTCTCCTTTTATGGTGCTTGTAGTCTAAGTACTACTTTGATCTGTACTGTGTGATGCTATTACATATCCATAAATGTTGGGTGTAGAGGCTGGAACCCTTTTTTCCTTTATCTAAAAGAGTCTCCTGTGCAGTGCCTGCTACTCTCTGCCTCTATAGAACGAAGGACCATGACAGCAAGGTTAGCTAGTTAATCAGTGTCCGTTGTTACATGCTGCTGAGCACTGGACTTCGTATATTATGAATTATTATGATATGAACTTGCTCATGATATTCATTATTCTCACTCAAAACCAAACTGTTTCGGTACCTTCGCCGCAGCCGAGCTTGGTGCCCTTGAACGGCGTCCGGGTGCGGATGAACTCCACCAGCCTCATCGACGGGTCCATCTCGCCGGCGCCCACCTCGTACCGCCGCCCGTTCAACGCGAACACCAGCCTGTCCACCGCCACCCCCGCCGCCGCCGCCATGGATCACCAGCTCGATCCTTCTTCGATCTCTTGCTACACTGATCGACACCTCCACTATACGCAAGCATTGCAGATGCAAATCAAGCAAGCAGTCGAGGCATATATATACAAATAGAGAGGCGCGTGTTAGGCGTTGGGCGTTGGGCGTTGAGGAGGAGAAAGGAGGAGGGAGTTCAATGCTAGCAGGTCGTGTTTGGTTGCGTGATGCCGTCTGCCTAGGAAAGGACTGATCGTTTGTTGGCTACAGGTTCGCTGTTGATGCAGCGTACCATCTGGGCTGAGATGACGCTATGATGGTGCCCAGCTGATGAGAGGCACATGGCTGTGTACTTGTTTGTTCATGTTTCGGTGCATTCGTGTAGAAGCTTACAAACTGTGGTACTATGTGATACAAATTTCAAAAAGGCTGGAATCTTTACCTTTATTATCTAAGAAAATGTGATACATAATGGCGGAGCGTGGAGCCAAACCATTGGATTTCTGCTCGTGGTTATCAGCCGAACAAGCACAGACATAGTCTTCCAATAGCACAGTACGTGCGTAGGAAGCAGGGGCCGATAGGTGTACAGTTTCGCCTCCCCCTCTGCTTGTTAAGTTACATCATCTATCATTTGTAGTTGATGACGAGGATCTACCTTTTAAGTACGGTGGTGGAGGCAAGCATTAGGGTAAGACGTCGCCATGTGCCCACATTTATCATTTCTACAAGCAACTGCTAGTTGTTTTTTTTCTTCCAGAGGTTTATGTTTTCATGTGTCGCCGCAGGGTCACCCTCACGCGGTTCGTGAGTGTCGCTTTCCTTAAATCAATTGATTGGTAGATATTATCATCAGGGTTCTTTTAATTTAAAATAGCGAGTGTGTAGCAGAGGGACATCAATAATGTGAAACTACAATAACAAATTTACCGAATTTACCCCTACTTTTCTAAGTTCCTAGAATCAGCAGCAAGCAAATGACTCAGCGAAAAGGACAGTTTCACTGGCCAACTGCTAAGTCCTAGCATGGTTTCGACCGCTGAAAACGGTTCGAAAGGAGCTGACAGGCTGACAGCTCGATGCTCCGAGCCAGAAGCGGGCCCACGTTATATCAAAGATATTCAGTTGAATATCTATTATTTTTTTAAAAAAAATTATATATATAATATTTATCAAGTATACGAAGAAAAATAAATAATAAATAATATAACAACGTAACGGGCTAAAAGACAAAGCAGCCCACCTCGCCAGTCCCCTCTCCCCTCCGACCCACCCTACTCGCCCTCCCCTCCCAGGCGCGACTGCGCGAGACCGCGAGTTGCCGTCGCCCCTGCCCTCCGCCCCTCCCGGCTCCTGCTCCCGATTCCCCAATCCCCGCAACCCTAGGATGCGGCGCGCGGCACGGCGACCGGCGACCAGGCGCACCGGCGCAGGGGAGCCGCGGAGGGGCCACGTGGCGCGGGCAACGGCTGCTCGCCTCCTCGGCGCCTCGACGGGCGCGCGGCGCGGCGGTCGGCGGCGAGGGCTGGCGACCAGGCGCAGGCGGCAGGGGCGCACCGGCGCATGGGAGCCGCGGAGGGGCCGCGGCGCGGGGGCAACGGCTGCTCGCCTGCTCGGCACCTCAGATGGAGCCTGACCGAGCTCCTTCCGATTGTAGGTCGTTGCTGGATGCTGCCGCTGTCGCGAGTATCGACGGCGTCATCGGTGGTGGACGATGGGGGCGGCTGGCTGCAGCAGTCTGCTCCTCGACCGGGTGGCGAAGTGAGGGACAGGGTGGCGCTGCGCGCAATTGCGTGAGATCGCCCGCGCTGGCCACTACGTGAATCGCTCGCCTTTTAGTAGTTGCCTTGCCGGCGGCGCCCTTTCCTGACGTTGTCGTAGCTTCTCCACATGCTCACCTCGTCCCGTCCCGCTTGTCAATTACCCACCTCTCCCGAGTACCTGAGCCCGCCCGAGCCTTTGACTCGGCGGATGGCTCCAGCGGGCGGGCGACTCGATCGAACAGCGGGACACGCGTCGGCATCTGGGCGGTGTCGAGAATACTTTTTGCCCCCCATTTCGTTCATCCTCCTTGCCGCCGGGTGATCCGATTCTTCCAGACCCAAACGTGCGTGCGCGGCAATGCCGATGTTCGCCTGCCAGTAACTCCTGCGCCGCGCGCGACGCCGTCGTCTCGCCTGCCTGCCTGCCCTGCACGCCAACAGGCTGCGCCTGCTCTGCGACGCCGCCATGCACGGGTCCGCCGCCGCCGCCGCGGGGCACCACCCGCGCGCCCCGCTCTGCGACACCGGCGTCGTCGCGCGCGCTCCGCGACGGGTGCGCCGGCCGCGTCGCTCCCGCCGGCGCCCGGCGCCCGGCGCCCTCGTCGTCCCCCAGTACGCCGGCTGCACCGCGGCCGCCGAGTTGGCGCGCCCCAGAGCCGTCGAGGCGCCGCAGCAGCCGCGCCCAGGAGGACTTCGAGGCCTTGGTGCGCCGGCGGCGGCGCCTGGAGGCCGCCACGCGCCCGAATCCACCGGCCGCAAGCCGCCTGCTTGAATCGCCGCCGTCCCTGCCGGCTGCCGGAATCGCGTGATGCGAAACAGAACTATGACATGGAACGCCATGCAACACATAAGTGGTGGTTTGAAGCTTGGCATGGCTGTTAACACATATTGTACCTGCACAACCCTGCCAGCCCGTGTCATTATATTGCTCTCATGAGTTATGAAATGCTCGTTCAAATAAAATGTGTATGACTCCAGCTTTCACTTTGTTTAACCAAGTTAGCAGGAGAGTGCTTAATAAAATTCATCAGCACTCGAACTTCATAACAATTAAATTACACAAATACAACCACTTCCTGCAGCTTTGATAAGGATATACGAATATAGATGTTTGAATTCCAGATAGTATGGAGGCACAGCAGGCGCGGAACCTTGTACATTGTTCAAAGCATTCAAATATTCATGCCTATTTGACCCCCCTCTCTCTCTCTTTATTGTAACATAAGATAGGAAGAGACCACTCCTTTATATGCGCGATAAAACAGGAGCGTAGATTACGCCCCAGCTGCACGTTCATAGGCAGATAGACTTTCTAGGTACTTCTCCACGATATCAAAACCACATAGTTCTTTCACCAGTGTCATTGGCGCAGGGACATCCATCTGGAATTCCAGAGGTGAGCTTCCAGATCCAGTGCTGTTTGCAAACTCCTTTCTTGCTGCTCTAATAGCTTCTCTCAGTGCACAATGAACGGATGAGGCAGCAATCAAAGCAGGTTCACCAGAAGCTGGCAGAAACAGTAGAAATTAATATCTACCAAGTTTATGTCAACCTATGTTGCATTGAGGAAATCACCGAAGTGCCTACCTTTTGAAGAAAGCACGCGGTCCTTGTGGTATCCAGTGTTCAGAACCTCAGCATTAAACTGCTTTGGGATTATGTCGACGCTTGGGATCTTGTAGTCCCATGTGCTGTTGCTAATCATCAAGCCATCACTGTTCGTAACATATTCTTCGTATATGAAGAAGCCAATTCCCTGTATAAAGGAACCTTCAATCTGCAAGATAAATGCCACAGAATAAGATATCGTGCCATCATATCAATGTACTAGAGCCCAATAAGTATGTTGCAAAACCTAAGCAAGTATTTAGTTATAGTGATGTGTCCAAAGGATTAGCATGGCGCGCAACAGAACAACCTCTTGACTAGGGAAATGCCCAGATAGCAAAACAATGATTATGTCAGTTAGTTGAACATTGCTGTTAGCATGTCCATCATAGTTAGAAACATATGGTATTTGCAAATGTTGCAAAAACTGAATGCCACAACATTTGAAACATGCAACATTCACGAACTGCAACAATTCCAAACTACACCTGCAACAAATCGAAACAATGCTCACAAATAAAAATAAATAAATTTCCAGAACTTAACCCGTTTTCACTAGAAATATCACCGGACAAGTTAATTCTTTAATATACGTCAAATGATGAACAGAAAATGTGATGCATAATTCTCGTTAACTTACATTATGTTGCCTCATCCTGTCTTTAGCTTAAGACAGGGCATGTTCCATAAATCAATGAACTACGTCAAAAATTTAGAATTGGATAAAACAAGAAACAGAAAAGGATCAACTGCATACCTGGCCTAAGTCCACCGCAGGGTTCATGCTCTTTCCACAGTCATACACAAGATCACCCCTTAATATAGTAATTGCTCCTGTAAGAAGATCAATCTCCACCTGCACTTTTTCAGAATGAACAGAAAGAGTATCTCACCTATAAGACATCAAAACATGATTAAGCTGCATTGTTGTAAATGGCCTTTAAAAGAAAATTTTGTCGCACCTCACTTATACCAGCTCCATAGTTCAGGTACTGGTAAGAATCTTGGCCAGGTACCCAGTATGCACTCGCAGATAAATTAACATTTTCTTTAGAAGCCTGCTTGGGAACACTGTGTTATAGGGAGAAATAGTATAGTACACAGCATGAGGAAAACTTGAGGGGAAAAACTTACCTGAGAAATCAAAGTATCCCATGAGACATTTTCGGATTGCTGCTGCAGCCTATCCAAGACTGGCTTTAATCTGCCAATCAGCATATCGCACGCCTGCAGGGTTGCGGCGCAACTAGATTCAGATCCAGTGCTACCAGCAGTAAGTCCGCCTTGTATTAAGTTCAAAGTGTCAGCCTGTAGAACACGCACTCTCTCAAGAAGATCTTCACCCCCATTTGGCCACAATTGTCCTAGAGCAAAGGCCGTCATCTGCTGTACTTTAGTCCACAGTCCTTGCCCGATTTCAATTCCTCCAACCTCCACCACTATGGAGCCATCATCAAGCACAGAAACCCGTCCTGGAGCTGGCTTTTGTTCAGCTCTGAAAATGAGGGGCACACAAGAGATGCCACGTTTCCGCCACTTGTTGCTACTGTTAAACTGCTTTATGGATTCAGCTCGATCAAGGTAGCTTGAAGTTGAGACCAATCTATCAAAAATAGAATGTAATGTGTATGTAGAAGCTTCGCCTGCACTTTCTGGGTAGAACAGCTGAAGAGTATCATAGGTGTGAAAATTCTTTTCCCTCACGCTGATAGCATCAACTGAAAGCACGGATGCGACATGTCCAATTATTGCATCAGCAATTAGAGAGCCTTGTGTATCTCCTGGAGCACGCATAACAGATTTAGACGTATTATTTGTTTTGCAGAGCTTGATGTCAAATGACAGAGCACCCCAGTTGTACTTCTTGACACTAGATATAATATTGAGTGGCATAATGGGGCTTGCATCTTCAGATATCCCAGCGTTAATTAATAAATCTAGATGCAAGGCTGTAATTTTCCCATCAGATTTGAATCCAACAGAATAATGAGCTTTCACTGGGTGCCGACCACCAATCATAACCATATCAGTGTTGCGATTAAGGTACATTCGTACAGGACGTCGTAGCTTGTATGCACAAAGTGCAGCTGCCGTTGCGACCTACACAAGCATGTAACATAATAGTAAGAAACAGCTGGTAATATATTCTAGGTCTTTATTATTCAGGAGATCATTATTAGATTATCAGATGTAATCATCAAAGATGTGATTTATGTCAATTGGGCCGCATCTCCAGAAGGCACGTTTTGGGAGTTTGGATATGGACTGGGACTTCACAACTGCGGAGCCCAAAATAAATAGTCAAAGTTAGATGTGTTTGCTTGTTGGTACAAAAGCACAAAGAGAACTCTAAATGGCTTTCCATGAAAGCGTGAAGCCTACATAGCCAAATCTCATAGTTACAACTTATAACTATCAATACAACATTCATTGTCCAATAATCATTTGATCTTATGTTCATGTCTAGACATATGATACAACTAATAATGCAGTTAACGATGCGCCAAAGTATAAAACAGTATAATAAATATAGAAAATAATAGCATTGTCAACTGTACAACATATATAAACACTTTGAAAGCACTAGTCCTGGTCTAAACAATCACAGGCCTCAAAAGTTCAAAAAGACACAGAAGAACAATAATTTCTCTTTCAGAGTAAAATTTTATGTTATTTAGCTTTTGGAAAAAAAGATTTGAAATTATTAGAGTAATGATCAAGTTTTTCTGATTCTCACTTGGAATGATCTGAATGCCTTTCCTCCAAAACCTCCTCCAACCCTTCTTGTAATGACACGCACATTACTGAATGGAATGCCCAGGCACCTTGCTATGACACGTTGCGCAAACTCAGGGTACTGCGATGAACTGTAGACTACCAAGGTATTATCCTCATCTGGAATTGCTAGTGCTGTCTGTGTTTCCATGTAGAAGTAGTACTCAGAGGCAAATTTTACCTGCAGTCATCAAAATCGTATGAGATGCGGTATGCTCTCCTAGCTTCCATGAAAAGCAAGGTATGATTGGTACAAGAGAAAGGTACAGTGATGGTATATAATTTAGAGAAAATTGCATTGCTTCAATTTTGAAGCTCCATATTCATAAATCCCTTCTCTCTTAATACAAAGATACGCAGCTCTCCTGCGTGTTCGAGAAAAAAAAATTCATAAATCCCTCCATCATTGACACTTAAGAATCCATGCGGTGAAATATCCCAATTTTTTAATGTGTATGTTTCAAATCATCAAAGTTCGATATAAAAAATGTGTCATTAAAGTAGTTTTCGAACATTACTATTGTGATGCGAAGTTATCTACAGTAACAACCGAGGGCACATCTCAAGACAAACCATCAGGTAAGAAAGAACTTTGGAGAGTACCGTAAGGGGGAGGGTGTCTATTAGTGTTGCAACTACAGTTTGCAGATTCAAGGAAAAAATAGTTGCAAAGCAGTACATATACCACAATAGTTTTAGTTACTAATTTAGCAACAAGTACAATTCTACACCTAAAGGTGTAGCTACACCCATCCAGATCATCAAATAGAAGACTGAGATTTACTGAATGTTGTTAGTAATGGTTACTGATAATAATCACAGAGCACCATTACCACAGTGATTCAGTAATCCTGAACTTTCGGTTAGGTAATGGTGTAGGATGTATTCTCATCACCTCAAGGGACTAACTCAACTTTTTCCTTCTCAAATGTAATAAGGTTTCTTGCTCTTTTGATACATTAATGCTACATTATGTATATGGTATGGTTCAAAGCAGACTCCACAAAGGATGAAATTTTAAAATTTTGGAGTGAACTGCATGCCATGATTTCCATTCATTTTTTAACTATGCAAGTGAAATTAAATTATTAAAAAGTCTGGAAGGTTGTTGAATTAAAATACTTCTGCTGCTGGAATCTTGTGATCAGCTTCTGCCATGCCCCTCGAGAAATCACCAACTTCTTTAGGAAAATATTTGGGGGGAACACTGAAGTAGCTACTGTTTTCCACAGCTTGGTCCACAGTTAAGATCGGTGGACTCAAATCTTTTGTGTCATATTCAATAATAACCTGCTTGGCTGCCATGTCAGCATACCTCTGCGTTTCTGCAATCTGGTAAAGGTAATATTTTAGCGACTTTTGTGTATGGTCAGTAATATACACAACTAATATTATAGAGTGGACACCAGTAATATCTGGCAGTGGGACCTACCACAATGCCAAGAGCTTGTCCAGCATACTCAGCAATTGGATCACCAAACAATGGCTCATCCCCAAATATGAAGGCCGATCCAATATTTTCTCCTCCACATGGAATATCCTTCGCAGTAATAACATCGATGATCTTCGCTGATGCTAAAGAAGATTTGAACTTAATACTCTTGACACAAGCAAGAGGTTGTGTGCTGTAAATAAATTCCCCATAGAGGCAATTCTTTGGAGCAGGAATATCATCCACATAAACTGCCTCCCCTGTGTTACATAGTACAAAGTTCAAATCTATCCCTGCAAGGTGATTTTGGAAAATATCCTGACAAAATTACTAAAACCATAATGATGTAAACACATACCGGAAGCTTGAAGTTCAACGGCATACTTCTTAATCGGCTCACCAACTGGTTTATAATCGTCGTTGGAAATTGTTTCTCGACGTGATGACAACGGCAGGTTACGTACATCATCTGTATCTGCTGAATTAGACCAGCCACTGGTCAGAGCTTTTCCGGGCTCTGGGATGCCTTTGGCAAGCGGAGATAGGAAACTAAAGAGAAACCCAACAGCTGCACTGACTCTATATTCAGGATGTGATGTTCCCTCCATTGGTACAATCGTTTCTCTGAGTAAGCGAACTGCTCCAAGTACAACCAATGCACTGAGTGATTTACCTGTTAGGAATTTCTCCACCTTCTTGGCTCGTATAGCATGTTCTGTCCCATACGCACCAAAAGCCAAGCGCAGATTACTCAATACAAGAGTATCTGATTGTTCATCCACAGAAGAAAGCCCCAAGAAAGCACAATTTACATATGAAACAGCATTGCCAAGAGGACGAGGTGCTGCTCGGTAAGTTTCAAATAACAAACTTGTTTCTCCTTGATAATCTGAAATCCAATGTGGAATAAATATGCTCAGGAGTAAAGTAGTAGGATCCAAAGGAGGCTGCTCTAGGAACTCTTCCAAAGTAATTTGCCTTCGTTCTGTAACAACCTGAAGACAAACGGTTGCGCCAGCACCGAGAAGTATGGTTGCAATATCTGAGGGAAATGGGTATTTTTGTGCCAAAATTATGTTTCCTCCAATGCTAGCTGTGTTGCGGACAAACGGGTTGGCAACTTTGCCCATGTGGTCAGCAAGTTTTCTGAAAACCACACTACCATTTGGAGAGGATATAGATTCACATTCTTGCTTAAGTATCTCAATGGTCCTAGAAATTGTTGTAGCTGCTCCAATTTCAAAGCCTGACTCCTTTTTTACAATATTTGAAAGTTCAGGAATGCCACTTATGTCAATATACTTATTGTAGAGGTCTTGATCCTTGTATCCTGGTATACCAGTACTAGTATTTGCAACAACCACTTTGACGGAGTCCCTAAATAAACAAGAGTTTATTAACTCATAATACTCTTTGATACTTCTCGGATGATACCAGCCCTCCCCAGAGGCTGCAATATAAACATCATTCCGATGCTCAAGAGAAGATTTTATCTCACATTTTAGGAAATCCGGGAAAGTGCAGACTCCACCACCAAGAGTGTAACTTGGCAATTCACTAACATCTGGATTCTTATCGCTTCTCTTCCAGAATATATTAAGGCCCAAATCCTCCAAGTCAACATCCGATGCAAAACTTTTGCAGGCATCAACAATTGGACGGTAACCAGTGCATCTACACATGTTGCCTGAGAAGGCCTTTTCTGCTTCAGATACTTTTAGTTTTGAGAACCCTTTTGGTGGTTCAGACCTCTTCGATTTGTCAGCATTGATAAGGGAGGTGAAAATAGACATGCACATGCCAGGGGTGCAGAAGCCACACTGAGAGGCATGAAACCCAGACATCCTTTCCTGAACAGCATGAAAGCCATCTTTGGTATTCCCCAGACCCTCAGTAGTGATAATTGAACAGAAATGTATACTGTAAAGAAGTGTTAGGCACGAACTTGCAGTAAATTCGGTCACTTCATCTGTCTCTGGGTTATACTTTGCTATGAGGACGACACAAGCCCCACACCCGCCTGCAATATAAATTATTGATAACATGTTAAATTAAATCTACCATCACACATGCGCAATGATTTATCCCAATTGGCAAATATTTCTATCCCAAGCCTCAATTAAACAAAAAGGCAATAAGATCGTCACACAAAAATGGTTGAGATGGACCAAATTAATTCAGTTTACAAAACAATCATTTTGAGAATTCAATGCCTATTCTATTATCCCATTTTAGGAACTCTCACAGATACTTGTTACATGACTTGAAAAGTAAGGAGCGTTGCAGTTATGCAAATACAAGGACCTGCATGATTCTGTTGCAAAAGAGATACTCTTTAACATACTTCGAACATTGCATTTTAGAGGGATAACCCAGGATGAGACTTGCCCATCGATAACCTGGAAGATGACTCGCTTTCTAGATGCAACACCTATATTGAGGGCATCCTGAAGTTTACTCCACTAATTTATTTTTATATAGGCCCACTAACATTTCTGATCCATGTCTCGAAATGTAGAGCTGAACGGAATCGGAAATCGTACTACAATACTGCATTGTGTCGTTATAGGTGTCACCGGTGGATTCGAAGGCAAGCGCAAACAAAAGGCGGCACCTGAAGACGAACGCACCGGAGGAGGTCCCCTGTGCCCCACTGCAAGCAGGGGAGGGGCAGCGGAGGTGGTGTCCCTGAGCGGCATGGGGAGGAGGTCGCAGCGCGCACGGCCCCGTCTCACCGGCTACGAAGGCCCCCCTCATTGCGGTGGCGCCGCGACCCACTCCTTCCGGCTACCGCCACCCGCCCGCCCACCCGCCCCTGGTCGAGCTAGACCCGGCCGGCCGGCGCGAGCTAATCTCGTGGCCGCTGCCCGCATTGCTGGAAGCGCATTCCGCGGCCACCCCCACCCTCGCGCCATGAATAATGGACAGTCCCTTGCCGCCGGACTTCCGCGAAGCGAGGCGGAGGGATGGCGTGGCGGGCACCGCGGCAGGAGGAAGAGGGTGCTCGGAAGCTGTTCGACGAAACGCCTCAGCAGGTAGCATTTTCGGCCGAGGATCAAATTAGTCATTTGGCTCCGGTCAAGTCAAACCACTGTCGGGGTGGAAATGGAGGCTACCCCGTCGTTAAGGGGCGTGTTTGGCACAGCTGAAACTTGTTCTGAAGCTAATTGATGGCTAGCTGGTCAGAGAAGCAGCTTGTTAAAGAAGCAGCTGGTCACAGAAGTTAAATGTTTGGCAGACTGCTTATTGAATGGGCTGAAATCCTGTATGAAGTGAAAAATGACTGAAATACCCTTATTGTTTACTGAATACATGTATTTCTTATGTACCTATATATATTTATTTATTTTTATAACAGAATAACAATAAAATTATTAACAATACAAATATATCAAACAATTAAATCGTGGACTGTCAATCTTAGGCCGTACCCCTGTCTCTCTCGAACTCCCCTGTTCTTCTTCCCCAAACCTTCCAATTTCCTCTCTAATTTACCCTTCCTCTCAAATTCCCAAGCAAGTTCATAGCAATCGGTATCCAGAGCCTCTACCACCATCATATGTCCCCTAATTTTTTCCCCATTCGCTAGATTTTGGGCGCTCTGGCTCCCGCGCGCAAGCCTACGAAAGTTCAACTCCAAATGGCCAACTCCATTCGAGGGATTCGACCTCATCATGCAGCAGATCCTCGACAAGGTCACCGGCATCGAGGCGTGGAAGTCGTCGGCCACGGATTCCATGGACGCGCTGCTCTCCAAGGCGGAGGAGCGGGGGGCCTGGCGCGGGGGGCACGGCGCGGGGGGAGGGGGCGGCGCGGGCGGGGGCGGCGCGGGGGGCGCCGGCGGGGGGGCAGCGCCGGCCGGTGCGGGGGGTGGCGCAGGGGGTCACGGGCACGGGAGGTCGAGAGGATTGGATCGGGGGAAGAGACGGGAGGTCGGGAGGATAAGCTGGTCCGGAGCGGCTGCTGGAGGAAGCGCGATTTGACGGGCCGTCCGCAAGCGCTGCTGGGGCAAGCTGGACCAGAAGCGGACCGTTTAGCAACCTCGTGATTTAAAATTGTTCACAAGCTGGGCCAGAAGCGGAGCCAAACAGGGCCTATGACACTTTCAGCTAGTCTTAAGCTGTGCACAAGCCATCAGGATAGGGGGGGCATTTACTATTTGAGAGGTGCAATTAGCCCCTCTCACGTAGCGGCAAATTTCGTACCGCTCGCATTTGTTTTCTTTCAAATATATGTTAAATTTTATAAATTTTGATCACTACTTTGAGAAACGCTAAGATTTGCCAGCCATATGAAAAATAGAAGCAACATATATGTATGACGAGTGGATTGTTTTATACAGTGCCATCCATCTTTTTCAGAAGGAAGCAAGAAGAATGCAATAGTATATCGGCTACGACTTAGCCCTTGTCACCGTTAGAGAGGTAGTGAAAATTATAGGTAAACTGAATTCAGACAATTAAAATCATCTATCGTACAGAAAATTCCTTGACGACCTCATTTATAATAACTAGCATAACATATTGGGGTTTCTTCAAATAAATAGTACACACTGAATCGTCACTGGAAGAATATCTTTCCTAGCATGTTATTAGTCCCAAATTATTACGATCTTTTGAGGCTAGAAAAATATTTTTTAAAAAAATACAAGGCTGTACACATGGACGTCGCAAGCCGCAAGTTCCACCTATCAATGGCTATATATTAACTAATGACGACAGTAGGTTTTTCTTCTTCTTCTTGACTACCCTTTCCGGCCTCCTAATAACGTTGGTTTTAAATTAAAAAAAAGTGCGCCCCTTCCCACTTTAATCTGGACATATGTAAGATACCCTCTCATAATCAAATCACTTGTAATACAAATAGGCTAATCGCAAGGTGGGCGTACCCATCCAGTCGTCGTATCAAGCGACTGATTATATATAATCTGAGTCCACAAGCAGAATCACGCGTATACAGATCAACTTGCGTTATTATCATGTCGATCGTGCAT
Organism: Panicum hallii; assembly: GCF_002211085.1. NCBI lineage: Eukaryota > Viridiplantae > Streptophyta > Magnoliopsida > Poales > Poaceae > Panicum > Panicum hallii. Next base: position 7,670,223 of record NC_038043.1, on the reverse strand, counting down.
ATTTGTTGTATCTACAATCATGTTAGTGTCAACGGAGATGTATAGTTATTAATAAGCATGTATTTGGTTCTGGGACCAACTGGGTTGGATTGGCTCATGTGTTTTTTCATCGGGATGCATCATGCGAGAGCATGTATGCCAAACGTCGCTATAGGGAAATAATAAAATATGGTTTAATATGGTTTGGAAAGAGATCAGAATTGGAGAAAAGGTGTGAATAGCCGAAAAGGAGAGGGCATCTAATATAATGCAAACTTTAATTTCTCTACTTTTATCATTGGCTATATATATTATTGAAGCGTACAGCAGGTCTAGAATAATTTTCTTTTTCTGCATGTATGTATGTATGTATGTATGTATGTATGTATGTATGTATGTATGTATGTATGTATGTATGTATGTATGTATGTATGTATGTATGTTGGGTTGAATATTGGGGAGGCTCTATTTGCCACCTATCCATAATCTTCTCAACTAAGAACTAATCATGCATGGTACGGTCCACAACCATTGGTTTGAAAAATAAGCTAAGTAGCCACGATAGACCAGATGCATTTACATACATGTGAAAAATACGGGCCGGGTTGAATTGGCTCTAGACTATGAAACCGCAATGCTAGGTTTGCTACTTACCATCATTTTTTTTGGAGCCCATAATAAATTTCACTTGAGAGTTGGTTGGACGTACTAGACCCTACTACAGAAATCAAACCCGTGTCAAGTTGATGTACTGTGTTCCTAATAGTGAAAAATAAGCAGGCCCTAGCTATTTAATACAATAAAGGCGGTTTTCCTTTCTTCTTAATTACCATGAGAATTTGTGCAAATTTGTATGGATGCACTATACTAACAAATATATCCGTACGTTACTACGGATACTTTCAGAAAAAAAAAGATCACGTCTGCCTGCGTCTTTCCCCTTCTCATGTTGCTAAGATTCCATCTAGCTTGCTTGCTATTTACAAGAGAAACATAAGACAACCTTAATTCAGTATCGCACGATACTTCTATCCAAGATGAGCTATGTCCGCTTCCAATTCCGTATCAGATGAGAAATATAATGAACCAAATAAAGTTAATGGATCATGAAAAAGATCCTCTCTTTAGTCAATGCATTATATGCTAGCAAATATATCCGTGCATTGCTATAGGAAGCCATGTAAATATATTGATTAGCATATAAATATATATATATATTATACAATATATATATATATATTTTATAATAATATAGTATGTGTGAGGACTTCAGTTTTTTTATTTTACTACACAACCTTCTAATAGTCCCGGTTGCGAAACGTTATTTGTCCCGATTGGCACCGTGAATATGGGACAAGTTCCGGCCATAACCGGGACTAAAGGGTGTGCAAGCACAAAAAAAAATAATTAGCAACCATCACTGACCTAGCTATCTGCAAGATTTGAATCTAAAATCTCTTGCGTTATGCATAGCTTTTTTACCATCCCACGTACATAAGATATATGCCTCTTCATGGGATGTTTTTCCTTTAAACTAATCCGCGAAGGATTTTCTAGCCCCGGTTGATAATGCTCGCTCCGTGCAATTATCAAGTACAATGGAATATATGCGCCCACGCACACGTCATCCATCGATCTATAGCGTGCGTGTAGTGGCTGGCTGGGGTACACATCCGATCCAGCGAAGACGATCACGGGCGTTGAATCAGGGATGAAGGAGGACGCTGGAGCGTGCAAGCACGCAACACATTAAAGGCCGCCGTACCGGCAGAGCCGTGAGCTAGCAAGCTAGCGCCATCTCCGATCCCCGTCTCTCCGATCTCTCTCGATCGCGTATATCTAGTTGGTTGCCATCACGTACGGCTAGCTATATTGCTATAGCTTCCAGCTGCAAGTAGCAGAGTAGCAGTACGTACACCGTTGCAGCTGCAACACAGCGCGGCACACCACCGCACACGGTACGACCGTATGTACCTTTATTTCTTCTTCCGAGTACGTACAGCATGTGACAACGAAGTCCAGAAAAGAAAAAGTTCCCATTTTGGGGGAAAAAAATATAATGCTGCTAGCTCCAGCTAAATTCAATAGGTACTTTTTTTTTCTGCCGTCGCATGCAATCCCAATTATTATTATAGATAGACTTAATTTGCAACCAGTACTGATGAACGATCTCTTATTATCACTGCCGTAATACTGATTGTATGATTTGAGTTGGAGACCCACAACCCGATCGATTTCAAACCTGTGATTTAAATTTGCACCCGTGATGGCGCGCCAATAAGCTAAACTAGCTAGCCTGTTAATCAGCGGCTCTGCAGATGTTACATGCACGTGGACCGACCACTGTGCGTGCACGCGGCGACCGGAGGCACAGTACGATGCAGCCAGGGCCATGCCAGAAACATCTGCACAGACACGTACGTACCTTCGCCGCAGCCGATCTTGGTGCCCTTGAACGGCGTCCGCGTGCGGATGAACTCCACCAGCCTCGTCGACGGGTCCACGTCGCCGGCGGCCACCTCGTACCGCCGCCCGTTCAGGGCGAACACCAGCCTCTCCACCGCCGCCGCCATGGATCGATCGAGAGCTAGCTTAGCTTGACCCACCGCACCCTGCTGCACGTCGCCCTCTGCACCACCGGCCGGCCGGCGCTGCTCGAGTAGCTAGCTAGCTCTTTCTCGTCCAACAGCAAGCACATGCTGCGGCCTGATTAAGCTGTGGTACGGTACTACCCTGTGCTAGCTTCTGCAGGAGAATGGGCGAGGCTATATATGCGAGGCGAGGCGGACGGACGGACGTGTTCGGTTGCGTGACGCCGCCGGGTGCCTGCCTGGCTGGGATCGGATCGGATCGGCCGACGTCGTCGCACCGCCCGCCTGGCGCGCGCCGGCCGCGCGCGACGTCGACGTCGACGACGACGGCGACGGCGACGGCGAACGGTGCAATAGCGACGGCGACTGCGAGCAGTGCACTAGCGACGGCGATGGCTTTGTGTAATTCCTATTGAGCGAGTGGATGATGGGTAGAGCAGCGCGATGATCGATGCCGATCGGAACGGTAGGTGCAAGAGCTAGCGCACGTGAGATATGATCGTGCAATGCAAGGGTGCAAGACTGCAAGCTAGCCGTACCGTACGTGTGTAGCATGTCAGCGCCTCTCTTTGACAACCGATCGATGAGGAAATTAAAGGCCGTGAATCGTACACGACCCTACTCACCAGCTCGCTCGATTTTTTTTTCTTTTTCCTTCACCGGTTGGTATCTCCGAGACGGCGATGAAATGGCCAACCGAAAGGAGCTGGCCTGGCCACTGATTCCTTCACTGTTTTGGGGTAAGCGTGTGGTACACGTTCATAAAAAATGTGGCGGTTTATGGTATGTGCATATGTTGATGTACAGTGCGATCGCGATTAGGAAATAAATACTTTTCTCACCACGTGTTGTGTACCTTTATTCCAGACTCTCTCGTTGAATTTTGCTATGAACATTAATTAATCATATATATTCTAGTTAATACTACAGTGACATAAATAGACATTTACCTGCACCATTTGTGCTTGAAATATATGTCAAAATTTTTTATCAGATAATTATGAGTTAGTAGTGTTGCGGTACACCAGAATTAGTGATCAATAACTAATTACGTGGATTAGCGGCTGCTAATCGGAAGGGCATGTTCGAAGGGGCGCGTCCCTCCGAACAGACATCCTCGTGCCCCCTGGGCTGGTATAAACAATGCAATCAACGGAACATCCCTTTCACTTGCATTCTCTTCCACTTTTCCGTTCTCAACAAGCAGTACATAAATCTTTGTTCTCTCAGAAAATAAGATTAAAAAGAAATCAAAATTAACCTGATTGTTAATCTTCACCGCCCGATCTAGCTTGCTTGTTGGTGCATGCCCATGAGGTGCGTCCGGGTGCACGGATGAACATGAACTCCAGTATAGCCAGCCCGCGCGTGGACTCTTGCCGGCGGCCGTTGAAGGCGAGCACCGGCCGATCAACGACCGCCGCGGCCATGGATACCGTCGCCGCCGCTCCCAGCTTGGATCTACCGGCCGGTCCTGGGGGGATATGAAAGTGAGGCGGCGCCGGCGGCGCACCGCGCGCCGACCGTGACGTACGGCTGTGATGCATGGTTGTTGGTGGCCGGTGCAAAGGCTAGGCTTGCGAAGATCTTTTCAACGTTCACTTGTTTGACGATCAGGGAAAGTGCAATTGGTGTGTTGAACGATTGGTACACAGCTGCTCCCGTACTGTAATAAGTTATTGCGTGCAAGTGCTGCACATTGTGTGCGCGTGCCCTTGGCTACATGGCCGAAGCTATGTTACAGAGGTTGCGGGTGCCGATACACCAACAGGAAAATGAAAAAAAACAGTGATACAGTCTATTTTTTCACTATATATATATTCTTACAGCAAAACTCGATGCACTCACAAGGCAAGTGCATCCCTTTCGATTTGCTCTAGTTTCGGCACTGCTTGGCTGCATATTTCTCCTGATACGACTCCAGATCGGCCGGACGACGGCCTGTCAATCACTTCTCAAAACTTAGCAGTCTTCTTAACTAGTCCGTGGTGTGTGTCATCATCCAACCGATCGAAAGACGACGTACAGGCCAGTAGCTGGCGATCGGATGATCGTGATGGGAGCTGAGCATCGCAAGTCGTCGTCCCTCTCGACTCTAGATTGACCACATGCATGCATCGCACCACCCAACTGCTACCTCTGTACGTTCGCTATACATCAAAAAGACACCTCATCTCCCCATGAGAGTAGGAATGGCTACCCGTAACCCGTTCCAGCATTGCGCGCTTTATTTTGTTTGTTTTCCGTTTCTTTTCCCAAGAACATGCAAAAGAAAAATCTGAAGATCAGAACCGTGGCCGTGAGAGCTCTGATGCTCTCGCCTGATCACATCGCGCGTCAGCTCGCACCGCGGCACCGCGCGGCATTTCATAGCGGCCAGAGCACCCCAGTGATCAGGGAGGACCAGCAGCGCATCGGCAAAGCAATTCAGCAATCACCGTCTCGAATCATTGCGACATCTATCGCCCATCTGTCATTGCTCGGTGATCCCCCCGTCAGGTACGACAAGCCAACACTACTCCAACAACCAAACTCTCTGGACCCCTATTTTTCTCCTACTACTCTACTGAGAGTCACTTCTTTCAACATCTTTCTCAGCGAGTTGTGTGTGAGAGAGAGAGGAGAGAGCGAGCGAGCCAGCAGTGAGCACCGTCACCATCTCCGATCCCTTTGGCATTCCCAAAACGACTGCGAGCCGCCTGTGTGAGAGGTGAGCACTGCTAGACAAACTAGCATTAAGGCTCCCTTTGGTTCAGCTTCCAGTCTCAGATTCACGTTTCAAAAATCAGATTGCCAACCAAACGCTTCCGCCAAACGAATCGATTCCGGTGAATCTACCGATTCCGGCCAGTCTGAACTGAAATCGGGACGCAGGGCAGATTTCCCCGCTTCACAGCGGTATTTACCCGCACTGCCATCCGTTACGAACGATCGAATCGTTTTCTTTTGTTTCCCCGTGACCTTCTCTTTCCTCCTTATCCACGAGCCCCCCCCCCCCCCCCGCCGCAGGTGCTCCCGCCGCCCCCCCCCCCCCCCGACGCCCTCCCCGGCGCCCCCCGCCGGCCCCGCCGCGCCCCCCGCCACCCCCCAACGCACCGCCCGCTGCCCCCGACGCGGCCCCCGCCGCCCCCCCCCGCCGGCCGCGCCGCCCGCCCCCGACGCGCCCCCCACGGCCCCCGGCCCCCTCCCTACCGACGCCCACCGCCCCCGCCGCCCACCCCCCGCCGCCCGGCCTCCCGCCACACCCCCCCCCCCGACGCGCCCCCCGCCGCCCCAAACGCGCCCCCAACGCGCCGCGCGCCGCCGCCCGCCGCGCCGCCCCCCACCGCCCGCCCCCTGACGCGCCCCGCCGTGCCCCCCGCACAGCTGAACATCTAATTCTTGCGTCTCTGTTCTCTGTTCCCACTAGTTTTGGTGGCTAATTTGGAGTCAGTTGGCATCATTGCCCATGATTAATAGGTGAACATCTGATAGTTTAGTCCCATTCGTGCGTGTCTGTTCTCTGTTCCCCTTGTTCGAAGCATATTATGAGCGCATCTTATCTGTTCTCCTGCAGGCACGTCCTAGTAGTTAGCTAGTTTTGCGTCATCCATTCACTGCATCGAGGAAAGGTACTTGAATAAAAATGATTACAGAAATGCTCAACAATCTGGAATTGAGTGGGTCGAAGAGTGCCTAGCTGCACCTAGATATTTCTACAAGATGTTTAGGATGACTCTTGAGGTTTTCATGGTACTTCATAATTTGCTTGTCGCTAACTATGGTTTGAAATCAACAAGCAATGTTTCATCTGTGGAGTCAGTACCTATATTTTTATGGATTGTTGGAGGACCTCAATCTTTTTCTCAAGCTAAAAACCGCTTCGTTCGATCCCTATGGACAGTTCACACTAAATTTAAGGAAGTCTTGAAATGTTTGCGAAAATTAGAAAAAGATAATATCACACCGAGGGATCCTACTTTTAGTACCGAGCATGCAAAGGTTAGAGAAAACCGTTTCTGGCCTTATTTCGAAGATGCTGTTGGAGCTATAGATGGGTCACATGTACAAGTTTCGGTACCTACAGAGGATGTTGTCAACCACACATGTCGGCATGGGTACACATCGCAAAATATTATAGCAGTTTGTGATTTTAATATGAGGTTTACTTTTGTGGTTACTGGTTGGCCGGGCTCTGCACATGACACACGAATCCTCAATCATGCCTTAACAAATTTTGGTGACAAATTTCCGAAACCACCTGCAGGTACAAATGCTAACTTTGTGTATACTTTGGTATTATTTGAAGTATAAGTCATGAAGTATATGTCATTGACTTGTGTTCTTTTTTAGGCAAATACTACCTTGTGGATTTCGGTTATCCGAACTGAACCGATATCTTGCTCCTTACAAAGGAAGTACATATCATCTACCCGAATTTCGTCTTCGCAGACAGCGAGCACCTCAAGGGAGATATGAGATGTTCAATTATTTGCATTCATCCCTTCGCAATGTAATTGAGCGTGCATTTGGAGTCCTTAAGCAAAAGTGGCATATATTGAAGTCGATGCCAAGTTTCTCAACTCGTACGTAGGCGCATATCATTACGGCTTGCATGACATTGCACAATTTCATTCGTGATAGCGCGTTACAAGATGATGCGTTTGATAAATGTGATGAAGATGAGAACTATATGCCGCGAGATGAGGACGACACCGAGGAACAAGAAGTGGCGCAACCAGTAGTGGATGAAATTCTTGAGGAGGAGAATGAGGTTACCATGAATACTGTTCGTGATAACATAGCTAATATTTTGGTTAGTTGAAGGTAATATTTTAGTTAGATCGAGGTGGATCTATATATCTTTTATATTAATTATATATGTCAAACAGTTCTAATTATGATAATTTTCTTTCCAAAATGGTCATCTATATATCCTTATAATTAATCAGCATATAAACAGTCTTATACAGTCTCAGGGGCAAAACTGACATTTCTCACAGAATCCCACAGTTGACAGCTATTTCAGCCAAACAGCTTTCAGCTTTCCTACAGCTGTCAGCTCACAGCAGCTTTCCCACAGCTGATTCCAGAAATCAGATTTTCAAGAATCCACAGCTGAACCAAACACACCCTAAGTAGCGGGTATAGGGCGTATTTTGTACCGGCCTCGCACGTAGCTTCCTTGCCATTCCAACTTTGCATCACGTATTACTAGGTGGGAGATGCATTCCTTTTGAAGTAACCCACGGAGGACCATTTAGTACCGGGTCCGGACACCGGACGGTACTAAATGTCACTTCGGGTGGTGTCATTGGCTGGTACTAAATGGCCGCGCTATTTTAGTACTGGGCCAAAACACCGGGTGATACTAAAATGCGACATTTAGTATCAACCGGTGTCTTGGTCCGGTACTGAAATGGCTCTGAAGGCTTTCAAATTTGGATCCGGTACTAAATTGACTCCAGGACAACTTTAGCACCGGATCAAAAGTTAATTGGTACTGACAGGAACGAAAGCTCATTTTTCTAACGGTACTCGTATATATTTTCTTCCAACAACTATTGAACGAAGAAGTTGTTTAACCTTCTATTTTTTTTCCAAGCTAGTAGTTGCATAGTACATAGCATTTCATCGGAGCTTTGCGGCGATGCGATCGAGCACAGGAGAGCTCCCCATCATCCCTTCCATCCAAGTGCTTGTTGGGGGTGGAATATTTTTAATTTTATACCGCTTTCGCAAATCGTTCGAGATCTGATTTGTTTAGTCTAACACTTTTTTATTTTTTTAAAAAATGAAATTATGTTTCAACCCTCTGCGATCGCACAAGGTCAAATAAACACTTTTCCATATCCGAAGGAGACCTTCGATTTTTTTTGTGGAGTCCACCACAACTCGATCGATTTCTCAAGTGTCCACGCAACGGCAACTACTCAAGATCGTGATGGCACCATGGCGAATAGTCTTCATCGCTTGACGTACACTAGGTAGGTTCAAGTCTCACAACACACAAACCGCTTGCTACCCCTGTTCGCTAGAACGTGACATTGACAATTCATGCTGACGCTGCCCGTGGCTTCCATCAAAGAATGACAATTAAGAGATCAATTGTTGTTTCCCCATTCCAGCTATATATGTCAGGCTTACCATGGCTAAATAGTTTGGCTGGCTTGCCGAGCATGGCTAATTGCTACTCTCACCTTTTAAAAATATAGCATCCAGGACAAGCTAATTAATTTATTTAAAATAATATAAAGTAAATAGCTTGACACGCATGCATGTTCTGTATTTGAAAAAAGAGAAGGTTTTTCTTTTCCCGAAACACAGTACAGATGCAGACGCTTATATATATATTTTTTTCAAAACACGGTATAGATGCAAGCACTCATATACACGCGCACACACTTACCCATACGAATACACACATGCAACACAACCCTACTGTCATGATCCAAAATGTAAAAGCACAGGATAAAAATTTAAAACCTCATCATGAGCACCATCCAAGCATAATCAAGCATCATGTGCATGTTTTGACATGAGTTATCCATTTTCTTTGTTATTGTTGAGTGAAGCTTGTGAAGGAAGTTTACAAATTGCTATGTGGCTGTGCCCCCAAATATTTTATTAAAATACTAGATTTCAAATGGTGATTTGTAGATATTTTTCCTCAATTTTTGGATGTCTCTGTCGAGCCATAAAATTCTTGGAAAGTTTGAAAACTGAAATGTTGTTTGAATTTTTGTGAACAATCCATAATAGATTTTATGGCCCTAGTGGTTGCATTGTGTTCTTGATGGTTTAATCTTGCTTCAGTAAAATTTTGGTGATTTTTGGAGCTCGAGAAGTACCATTTTTAGATTTTAGAAATTGGGCTTTTCCTTTTCGGGTATTTTCTTCTCTCTCGGCCCCACCTGTCGGCCTCCCTCTCTCCTCCGCGCACGTGGGCCCGCGTGTCAGCCTCCCCCTCCGCGCCTCCCGCGTCTGCGCCCGCCCGTTGGGCGCCCGCGCGGTGGCGCACGCCGGCGGCCGCTGGCCCGTCCAGCGTGGCCGCCGCCCCTTCGTTTCCCGCGCCGCCCGCCCGTCTTCTCCCCTCCCGACTTCAAAGCGCGTCCTCTCCTCTCCCCCGGCCCGAACCCTAGCGCCCCAACCCTCCCTCTTCCCCCCTGCTGCCGCCTCCCCTTCCGCCGCCGCAATCCACCACCGCCGGTAAGCCCCGCCCGATTGGCCGCGCATACACCATCCCCTCCTCCTCCTCGCTCGATTCCGACCACTCCCCGCCTCCCCCTCCGCCTGCTGCACCTCCCCGGCGCGCTCCTTCCTCCGCCGCCGCCATGCCCCGTCGCGCCGCCGCTCCCCGCCTCGCCCCGCTCGCCCGTGCCGCGGGCGAGCACCGCCGTGGCGCCGAGCTGCTCGCGCGCGCGTCGCCCCGCCCGCCTGCGCCCCCCTGCCACTCCTCCGCTTGCTGGCCGCAGCCGCGTCGCGCCGCGCGCGCGTGCGTTCGCGCGCGGGTCGCGCCGTGGGCGTGCGCTGGCCGCGCCCGTGGCGAGTCAAGGCCACGGCTGGCCTTGACTTTGCCTGGGCCGCGCGCTGGCCGCCTGGGCCCGCCTGTCGGCGCCCAGGGGCGCTAGATCCGGGTGGATCTAGCGCTTGCCGCCTCGTTTTGTTTTTGTTATTTCATGTGTGATCTTGTAAATTGCGTAGAAATTGTTGTAGATCTCCAAAAATTATGAAATTTGTTTTGTTTGAATCCTCTGTAATAGATCTACTTAGATAAATTAATGTTATGCATGTTAGAGCCCTGTACCTTGAGTTATAGTTCTTTTCTTGCTAAACCAAGTTAATTGTTAATCTTGTTGTGTGATGCTTTAAAAATGTCAAACTAAATATTGTTGTGTTCCTTGTGAAATGATCTATCTCATGGTCCAGCTTATGTAATTGTTCCTGTACTGTTTGATAGGTTTTTAATGCATTTTTGGTTTTGCTGCCTGCAAGCTTGTAAAATGCATAACTTTTGATAGAAAATTGATAAAATGATAAAACCACTTCTGTTACTTTTCTTATCATGTACTTTGCCTCCAGTAATTATTTGAGAATTTGTAGAGATTCTTTGTGTATCTTTTAAGATTTAACTTGAGTTTAACGGCTGAAAATTATAAATAACATAAGTAATTCCACAAATATACTCTTGATGCAATTTCAACTCTCATGAGTTTGTTGTGAGATCCCCTGTGTGCCTAAATTAAATCATGATTTATGCTTGTAGATGTCTTGCTAGGCGAAGTTCGCCTCGGTCCTAGTATTAAAATTAGTAATCGAGCTTGTGGTGCCATGGTGATTTTGCTTTCGCGTTGATGTGACATTTTTCTTCTATTACCATGTCATTGCATATCATCTCATTTTCACATCATTGGCATCATCCTAATGCATACATCTCATTCATGCATTATAGTGACCGAGACGCCGGAGGACGCGCCCGTTGAGCCCACCGAGTTCGTTGAGACCGAGCCGGGAGCCGAGTGTGTTGTTGAGCAAGAAGAGAACCAAGGCAAGCAGCTAAGCATGATCCCTTGACCTACTTAACTTACTTAAATTTAGTTATTTCACTTGGGGTATCTATGCTTATGTTAATATTTATCTATTGCATTGTTGATCCTACTTTTGAGTTATGCCCTTTCTTGATTTCACTTCCATGTCCTTGTCACGTGTTGTTAACAATTAAATGATCTAATGAACGCTTAGTCATGCTTAGATTTGGTCTTTAGTTGCAAGAAACATCGAAATAAGGATCACTTTACTCACTACACCACTCTTAGTATATGTGTGCTTATCCTTCGTTGTCGGAAGTTCGGAAAAAGGGGTTAGTGAGATGGTTATGTCTTAATTCGAGCGGAAGGTAGGGCCTAGGGAAAGGAGTCTCGGAGGCATAGTCCGCTCAAATTGGTTAAGGACCGTCCGTGGATGACCTCGGAAATTGAGCACTTATCGTACTACCACATGTCCATTCATGGGGTGGATAAACCGATTACCCTCTAGTTCTAATCGTTGATGCACGGTCCTAGATGCGTGGTCGTAGGGCTTTGTAGAGAGGCTTAGGGGTGTCCCCGGTGGACCTAGGTAACTCTCCACGCAAGCTAGGCGTGATGTTCAACGGTTACAACTTGTCGGGAAAGGTTGATGCGAGTACCCCCTTGCCCAATGTGATCGGTTGGGTGAGTCGCATGGTCCTTGCGTCGTGTGGGTAAAGATGTACACCCTTGCAAGGTTAATGAATCAATTCGAATTGCCGCGCTCTCGGTTACGAGCAAGCTCTTTATCCTATGAAATCTTCGTAGAAGTTGTGGTCAAGTGGTTGGTTTCTTGTTACCTCTTGTTGATACTTAGAAATTGAGTTATCTAATTAACTAAAATTTGAGGTGGGTTGGGCAAGCAAATTAAAATGCTAGGAGGCTAGATGGTGGAATCAGGGAGCTCATGCTTAATTAATTTACTTAACCCTAAAGCCTTTCTTGTGAGCCTTCATATGCATTTTTCCTTGATCTATTTATTCGCATAAGTCTTGCGAGTACCTTTGTACTCATGTTGCTTTATTATACTAAGTTGCAGGTGAGCCGGAAGTGGTGTTTGGCCATTTCTACCCCGCCGAACCCGGCGCGGGCGAGGAATAGGCCAATATGGTCAATGGTGTCCTTGAGCAAGACGCCATTAATATTATCTATCGTTATATTTTCCGCTGCGTATCGTACTTGGGGTTATCATGATAAACATTAAACCTTATGGTTCTTATCTTATCTATGTTATTGTGAGCCCGAGGCTTGTATCCTCTATTGAACCTTAAATTTCAGATTTGGAACCTTCCCTTATATCATTGTTGTAATGGTTAATGGCTTAACTTTGTATTAAAATTTGCTCTTTGTGGATCAATGGTGATGTATGAGCTTGCGACGGTATGTGCATATGCGTGATTTTGGGCATATGTTGGAGCACATACCGGGACTACCGGGTTTAATATTATTTTCGGCGAAAAGTTAAGCTGGTTCTTGGGAATTTAGATGTGGGTTAACCCGTGGCGCGCCATTGGTGCGAGCGCGAGTTAACTCTCATCTTCATGATAAGGACCGACGGTTTCACTTAAAATGATATTAAATTAGGCGGTTCTCACACCTACCTCTATAAGCACCTTCGAGAGACTGAGTCCAGGGATCTCCATATTGATGAAGTCATCACAAGCGTCTCGCTGTCGACGGGCGATAGCCACTAAAAGAATAGCGCAATTAAATTCTTAAATAAAATTTAAAAAATATGAGAAACTGTGCCAAGTCGAAAACTCAAATTTGGATGGATAAGTTCCACCTTACCATTTGAGTTACACTGAGTTCGTCACACTCATCCTACTTTAACACTACCCCAATATGATCTCAGGTTCTTCGAGGACTCCTTCCCTCCCACGACTCCCAAATATTTCTAGTTTATTTTTTATACTACTCAATTTGCGAAATGGCTTCTCGTTCATGGATGGTGCGGGTACAATATTGTTTGAGTTGAAGTTGGAGCCGGTAGAAGCTGTGCTAAATAGGGCCCTAAATTCTATCACCACCCTATGAAACAGTGAAACAATAAAATAACATTATGTATTGGGGAGGGTTGTTTCATTGGTCAAATTGAAGCACTCTAGACAATGTGCCTTTCTTGGAATCAATAAAATGACATTATTGATTGAAGACTGTGAGTTTTGACTTTAGAGCGTGTGTGTGTGTATGTGTGTGTGTGTGTGTGTGTATATATATATATATATATGTGTGTGTGTGTGGGGGGGGGGGGGAGGGGGAGAGGGGGATGGCCAGGTAAAACTATGAATGTATACTTTATTTTTTGAGTTTGGTTTTAAAAATCAACTTTTGAAGAAAACTACTTAGGAAACTTCCTGTAGAGTGTTGGCTGTCTAGTTCCAAATTGTTAATTACATTTTATAAACTTAAGAATCGATTTTTCAGATTTTTCAATTCAAAAAAGCAAAAATCACCATAAATCTACAAATGTAATTTAATTATAAGTATGAGAAAAAAGAAAACAAAAAAAACCTTCCGTGCCTCCTTGGGCTGCGTCCAGTCATTGGTGGGCTGCCTGGGCCGTGAGTGTGCGTTTACAATTCCGAGGCAGCCTTGTCGTCAATGTATTGCAACTCCCCGCAAACCCCTCTCATTCCTCACCATTCGCCGGCAATGGCGACGGCTTGTCCACCCAAGAAACATAGGGTAGCGGCGGCGGCGGCTCCGGGTGCGGGAACCAAGAACAGCCGCCGGAGTCCGGGACCGACCTCATCAGCAGCCTCCCGGACGCTGCACTCACCACCATCATCTCCCTCCTCCCCACCAACGACGGCGCGCGCACGCAGGCCTTGGCCACGCGGTGGCGCCACCTCTGGCGCGCCGCCCCGCTCAGCCTCTGCGACGACGACATCCTCAGGCGGATGTCCGGCGGCGACGTCTCCCGCGTCCTCTCGGTGCACCGTGGCCCCGTCCGCCGCCTCTCCCTCGGCTGGCGCAGCTGGAGCGGCAACTACCCCGACCTCGACGCCTGGCTCCGGTTCCCCGCGCTCGACGGCCTGCAGGAGCTCGAGCTCTGGCACGGGTTCACGCACCCGGCGCCAATGCCGCCGGCCGCGTTCCGGCTGTCGGCCTCCCTCCGCGGCCTCGGCCTCAGCGGCGGCGTCAGCAACTTTTGCGGCGGCGAGTTCGTCTTATTCCCAGCGGAGGACGTGGACAGGCTCCACTTCCCCCACCTCGAGCAGCTCACGATGAAGTGCGTCGACATTGCCGAGACCGTGCTCCACGCCCTGCTGTCCAAATGCCCCGTGCTTGAGAGCTTGGTGCTCAGCCAAAATGAGGGTTTCCATCGCCTCCGGATCAGCTCCCCTACCCTTAGTAGCCTTGGGGTTTCGGATGACCGCGAAGAGCTCTGGGATCTTGAGAGGCTGAAAGAAGTCGTCATCGAGGATGCCCCTCTCCTGGAAAGGTTCTTCATCAGGCATTCGGAAGAGGGAGATGGAGATGGTCTGTCGATTCGCATATCCGGGGCGCCCAATCTTGAGTTCTTGGGGTCTCTCACGTGTGGCATTACAACACCTGAGCTAGGAAGTACTGTTCTGAAGGTTGTCTTTAGTTTCCCATCACTTAATAATGTGTTATCCCTCTTATGTTTACAGAACTGCTAGTTCTTGCTCATACATTTTTTGTACTTAATGTTTTAACTTAGGAAACTTTGCCTGTCAACTCAACGACTGTGGTACGTACGGACTGTGAAGGTTTTGGTTGTGCAAATGCTTTCCCTTCTTGCAGAAGCTATATGTCTTGGTAAAGAACAATGCCTCCCACCAATCTTTCATATTCTTATTTCCAACTGCTTTGTTCCTAATCATCCTGTTAAATCTGTTGCCATTTTAAACCATGGTAGACTTTAATTTTCTGATTTGTGGTAAGGTATTTCTGGACAAGGAGTCAAAAAGAGTGCGACTTCATGATCCACGTGATTATCTGGAATGCCTTGATCTCCATCTGAAGAAATTAGTACTGATAAACTATCGAGGGATAAAGAGGGAGGTGGAATTTGCCAAGTTCTTTCTTTTGAAAGCAAGAGTCGCTAGAAATGATGGAATTGGCAACCCGCCGTCAGAGCTGTGATTCGAAATATTTGACTAAACAGGGTAGCAAACTGCAGCTGAAGATCAGAGCCTGTAAAGATGCTCAAGTTCTCTTTTCATGCCATAACTATTCAAATGATTCCATGCACATCAGGCATATGCACGATCTGAGCATTGGTGATCCCTTTGATCAGTCGTTGTGTAGCTGTAAAAGTTTCCAGTTTCTTTGAGCTGGTATCCTGCAAACCATAGATGGAATATTAATGGTTTCTGCTTACATCCAGGAAACCTTCACTACCTCTGGCAAGATGTGTTCTGTTCATCTATCCAGCCACTGCACAGATATACTATCTGGTGTCAACCTTACTTTGTTTTGCTACATCTTTATCAAGCTATACAGATATAGATGAATTGAGAATCAAATCGCAGTTTACTAAGTAATTGCATATCAACTCGAGCTTGAAAGCTTAAACTAAAACTCGAGCTTGGCGCAAATATCGGGGTTATGAGCTTTATAAAAATGGAGCATATTTACATATTTGTTAGTACCTTTCGGTACTTTTCATCCTAGGTGATCACCCGTTCTCTTACTATGACGTAAGGCCCTAATTACAATAAGAAGACTGTTTGATGCTTATTTTCACTGGCCCATTGTGCTTCTGTTGCACATACTTACTTTGAAACAAAGATCATGTCTTATGTTCAAATAATTTATAGTGAGGATGTTGACTTTCTCACCTAGAAAATATAGTAATTGTATCTATATATTCTCTAGTGAATTTGTCATATGGGCTTATTGATTGTGATTGGATCTTAGATCAATGAGTACTATGAACGAAGATCCGTTTACATTATACTACCTCTGTTCTTAAATATATGATATTGTGAAACTTTTCCTCAAATTTTGACCAACAATATTTATTAAATGGAGTAAAATGAGTATCATTATGTCTATCGGTCAAAAGTCTTTTAGATTTAACTTGTAGATTTATTTGTTTGCATAAATCTTTAATAAAAAAAGATGAATAGTCAAACGAAAGGAGAAGGTCAATAGTATTACCTGTTTAAGAACGCAGGTAGTATAAACATAATCTGAAGAAAGTAATAAAAATGGGTGGCTCCTATGTATCTTCCATAGTTCCATTTGATGGAAAACGTTTGAATCGCACAGCCCACCACGGCCCATTACAAGAAGGCAGCCACGCACGCACAGCCGTGCAGCGCGCAGTTGACCAGCGCACACATGCATGCAGCAAAGCAACGCGCGGGGTGGCAGGTGGACAGGCCGGCGGGGTAAGCTTTCTTGCCTTTTCCACCCTAGCTAGTATGCGACCATGATTCATTATTTTTGCTATAAATATGAATAACCTAGCATGTTTAAAATATTTAACTGATATAGTCAACATTTTAAGCCACTAGAGCCAACATCAATCAAAATCTGCTTCAACAATTCTAATAAACTATTTCAACATTTCACATGAAAATATTGATGTAGTATACCTATAATGTTGAACATACATATTTAAAATGTTGAAGCGTTATAATTTGAATGTTGACTTAAAAAAGATCAAGAAGTCAAAATATATTCATATTGGATCTTGTTCTTTTGCATAGATTCCAAATAACACCGTGACTCATACGGAATCTAAAACACACTTACAGTTTGAAAGAAAATTGAAACCAAAGTTTTAAATTCAAAAGGAATCCATCCGACTTCTCATGGCACCCTGGTCCCTGGATGCGTCAGGAGCATGCACGTGTCCTCCTCCTACTGCTTGCTGTCCGCTCGGATGACCAACCAGCAATCCCCGCTCACGCGCACGAATCTCAAAGTGGAAGTTATATAGCATCCTACCTCCCTGAAGATATATAGGATTAGCGACAAAAATATGGTGTACGGCGGGGCCCGCTTATTGGTGCGTTGTTGGGTCAGTCAGGATCTTAGCTACGACCTGTTTTCTGTTCTGGTGCTTTGCCTCCCCTTCGAGGTGAATCGTGCGGTGGATGCTGATGGTTGCAGCGTCAGATAGCTTGCTGTCTGACGAAGCGATAGGCTCCGACCATCTTCTCTAACCTAAGCGTTCGGCGGCTACAAAGCATATTGAAGTTCCTGATGTGTGCCCATGAAAATTTCGAATGTTGGTTCGTCGGGATGGTGGGGTGGTAGACGTCAACGAGTTTGCTCCGATCGTTGGCGACCATGACAAGATTGTCTTGCAAGAATTTATGTGTAATTTTTATTTCTTTCAAAAACGTCTTTGTAAGATGTGGGATGTAAACTATTACAACTCTATACGAAATACAAACCCGGTTTTTCTAAAAAAAAAATCTCCACGCAAGAAGTTTGAGGCAGCATGTTAAATTTTGCCTGAGCCTGGCGGCCATTTAAGGCCCAAACAGTAATCAGGCTACTTGCCGGTCTGGCCCAAGCGGCTGAGCCTAGCAGCCATTGAAGGCCCAGAAAAATCAGGCTACTTGCACCGGCCTGGCCCAAGCTCAGTCCAGAACAACGTCCGGCCCGGCTCAGACCAGAAATACTGAGGCCTCTGACCGGGACCCGACCAAACGTTCCCCCATTTCCCTCTCGTCAGCATTCGCCGGCTCGCCGCCATGGCGGCGGTTCCTGGAGCCAAGAAAGCGAGGGTGCAGCCGGCCGGCGGCGCGCGGCAGCCAACATCCACCAGCGAAGCACCGGAACCGCGGTCCCGACCTCATCAGTAACCTCCCGGACGCCATCCTCGCCACCATCATCTCCCTCCTCCCCACCGACGACGGCGCCCGCACGCAAGCCCTCGCCACCCGGTGGCGCCACCTCTGGCGCTCCGCCCCCCTCAACCTCTGCGACGACGACCTCGTCGGCTATGACGACCTCTGTGGCCTCGAGGAGCACGGCTGGATCGCCGATCTCGTCTCCCGCGTCCTCTTCGCTCACCGGGGCCCCGTCCGCCGCCTCTCCCTCGTCTCCCACAGGTACCCCGATCTGGACGGCTGGCTCCGGTCCCCCGCGGTCGACAACCTCGAGGAGCTCGAGCTATGGGACGGCTTCGCGCCGACCGCGCTGCCGCCGGCCGCGTTCCGGTTCTCGTCCTCCCTCCGCGCCCTCAGCGTCAGCGCCGGCCGCGAGGTAGTCGTCAATTTCCCCGCCGAAGATGTCGATAGGTTCCATTTCCCCCACCTCAAGCATCTCACGATCCGGTGCGTCGAGATCGACGAGAGCTCGCTCCACACACTCTGCTGTCCAAAATGGGGGCTCCCGATGCGTCCGAATCAGGTCCCGAACCCTTAAAAGCTTTGGTGTATCTGTCGTGGGCAATGAGCCGATTGTTGGTCAAAGGCTGGAACAGGTGATCATCGAGGATGCCCCTCTCCTACAGAGGCTATTCCTCCGGCATGCAGAAGATGGCCTATCAGTCCGGGTATCTGGGGCGCCCAAGCTGGAGTTCTTGGGCGCTCTGACATCTGGCATTACCAAACTTGAGCTGGGAACTACTGTTTTCAAGGTGCCATTTGGATTTCTCATACATGTAATGGGGTACCTTATGCTTATACAATTGCTAGTTCGTGCACTTATACTTTTTATATGTTCAATGGCTAATTCAGGAAATGGTAGCTGTCAATGTGACGACTGTTGTGCGTACTGTGAAAATTCTGGTTCTTCGCATGTCCCCTCCTAGTGTCGACGATGCTATCGGCCTCATGAAATGCTTTCCTTGCGTGGAGAAGTTATACATCTTGGTGAGGACACCTTTCTATCAAGACTATATGTTTTTCATGCCACTTATTGTTTTCTTGTTCTATCAGTCACCATGCTGAACCAGTATATAAACTATTTTTATGACTTTCCTTTTTCCTATTCAGATATTTCTGAATAATAAATCGAGACGAGTGCTGCATCGTCATTTTCATGATTATATCGAATGCCTTGATCTCCATCTGAAGAAATTAGTGTTGATAAATTACCGAGGGTTCACGAGAGATGTGGAATTTGCAAAGTTCTTTCTTTTGAATGCGAGGGTGCTAGAAGTTTTGGAATGCACGACCCGCTGTAGGAAGTGTGATGCAGAATGGATTTCTCAACAGCGTAGTAAAGTGCAGCTGGAGAGAAGAGCTTCTCAAGATGTTCGATTTGTCATGGCACATGCTTCTTACGTCAGTGATCATATACATATTAGGCATATCCATGATCTGACCTTCGATGATCCCTTTGACAATTCATCATGTGGATGCAAAACTATTGAGTACCTCTGAGTTGGTGTCTGGGGCCTGTTTTGTTGTGTCATGCTTTCTGCAAACTATAGATGGCATTTGTAATGGTTTACACTTACTTTCAGAAAACCTTAGCTTTCACTAAGGAGCTATAATTTGCTGTCCATCTGTTCAGCTACTGCATAGACGTTATATTTGTTGCTGGTCATGCTTACTCAATTTTCATCAAGCAATACGTGCCTTTTCCATTTTCATTTGATCAAGAGGACTACCGTATTGTTGCCGTGCACTGCTGTCCGTACTCTATATGCTATCCATAAGGTAGTATCTAGATGGATTATTTACCCTCCAAACTGGAGGATTTTGTGTTCTGTTTCTGTACCAAATTCAACTTTTGGAAGTTGGAACTGCAGTTTTATGGTTGTAGCAATCTCTGAGATCATGTTTGCCAGTTTGGGACTCCTTTCCTTGCATGTAAGTTACTCCGTTACCAATGTTTCTGAAATATATATATAGTTAAATGCCTGTGTGTTGCTTCCGGGTAACAAAAATCATAAAGTCTAATTTGTTTTCATCATAATTGTACAGCTAATTCATGAAATGTTGATAACTTTGGAAATCAAAGAACTAGTAATTATTTATTCTTCTGTTCGGATGAGCCAAACTTTAACACTACAAAATTTCTTAGTAGAGGATTTCAAGTTGACAATGAGATACTAATTCCTTTCACAGCACACAGTTTCAAGATACACATGATGATCTGAACGATGTATGGCAATCCAAGTCATGTCCCAAAAAACTCTTTCAACTTGCACTTCACTCCCCTGCCTCAAAATCTTCATAAGCTTGGAACTCAGATCACTCAGCTAGCACTTTACATGGGGTCCATATATGAACAAGGATGCATCAATTTGTTTTTTTGATACAAAAAACCCAAATATATTAAGTCTATGGAAACATGGTACCAGGACGTATAAGGATGTAGCTCCGAAGCTACGATTAAAGAGTCAATACAATGACTCGTACAAAGATGCTCATACTTATGGGCATAAACTGATCTAAATATCAGAAAACTGATCTCCTGCAGAAGCAAACACAGGTGGTGTCTCCGTCGGGGGCGCTGGGCGGAGTACTCACCTGGCTTCACACACCGTGGCAGGTTGTTGCTGACTTTGCTGAGCTGCTGCCTGCCACTGCATTGCTGCTGCTGAGGCCCTCAGCCTCTGGTGTTCAGCGGCTCAAACTGAATGCAATGCCTGGTTTCTTGAAAATTTCCACAAAGTCTCCTTACATTTTGGACGCCCTGGACAAACAATTTACATAAAAGACACAAGAACATGCGATAACTAAGCATTACACCCCATCTCAAGTTCCCAGCAACCAAATAAACTATGCAGACAACCCATCACAAGGCTGACATACATGACATCTGCATATACGCACGGAGCAAGCTTCAACTTTTTATAGTGCACAGTACAATTTATTCAACACTTCATGACCTGTCAACACTAAATTGTCTCCCTTCTTTGATGTGAACAGAGATCTTGCTTGGATTCGGATCCTAAAAGAATTTCTAACATCTGCAGTGACGCAGTATGGGGGAGTGCTGCCAGCTGATGTAACCTGATGAGGTGGTGGTAGAGGAGATTGTAGCAGATTTCACTAAAAAGTTTGCTAAACATACAGGTAAATTGTTACTCGTATTTACATATAGGGATATATGTAGCACTATCATTGCCTCCCTCCAACAGAAAAAGGAACAGAATCAATGGCTGCTCTTTCGAGTGCGCCTTTTCTGAACATCCAATTCTGGTGCTTTATGTATCTCACAGCTAAAAATGTAGCTGTAGTAAGGTGGTATGGAAGATCTCCATGCCAGGACATCAAGTTTCCCATAGGGTAGAACACCCCCGGACGAAATTTCCTGAAACGTTACCATCTGAGCTTCACCCTGAGCAGAAACTATTTGATAGTCATTGTAAACCGAGCAGTAGCTATTAGAACCATTTATTCTTGGAATATATGCTTGTTTTGTGTTTTGCCAAGGACTTACAGGGTGTGCACCAAATATCAAGCTATATCTCTGACTGACTTCTTTGACGCATGACAAAGCCATGCGCCAGAACTTCATACTGAAATTAGCTCTGAGCATGCTCGCAACAATACTCCCAGCTATGAAAGAACCATTCAAGCGCTGGGCCATCTGCATAGCCACTGCAGCAAGCGTCGGTTCCTCCTCGGGATCTGTGCTGCCAAATGCAAGAGATTTAAAGAAGTACCAGTATTGTTCTTGTCTTAGATACTCTACCTTGACAGCTCGAGTTGTTCCAAATCTTGCAATCCTATCTGACTGGCTAGAAATTATTATCTTGGTACCATCTTCTGCACACCTTTTGGATGCTGAGTATAATCTACTCCATGTACCCTCTTCCATATCCCCATCTATCTCAATAATAACCAAAAACCTTTCTCTGTCAGGGGCATGATTTTGATGCTTTATTGTGCCACCATCTCTAACAGAAGTAAGCATTTCATCGATGTTGTCTCTGTAAATAATATAATTCGAGAAAAGGCATTGCACACCCTTTCATCGTCGCACACATGCTCGATAAGGGTGCTCTTACCAGCCTTTTGCTGGATCAACAATTGGTAGGACATCCAACTTTGAAGCAACTGGTGACCCCTTTGTTGGCATCAAAAAGTTAATGATATGTTCCACTTCAGCATGACGGCCAAACATACACTTCTGGAAAACCAAGTATGTGCTACATGGCTGGCGGTGCAATGGAGGACAGGCAGTTAAAAACAAGACAAACTCACTCGCATCAGTTATGAGTATTTCCAGAGAGCCAAGCACTTGATGCAGCTCCTTTTCACCTTGAACACTTCCTCTACACAATTGGACCCGTTTCGCAGGGTTAAACTTAGACAGAGCAAAAGAGTAACTCACACTATGATCAGCCTTGCTGCTATTCTCTTGGTAAGCTCGACACTTGAAGGTGTCCAGCATGAAGTAGCCTCTGTACATGCTCTCTCTAATAACCTTGAGCTGCTCTAGCATGGCCTGATTTCTGATTTGCCGGCCCTCTGCTTCCTCGACGATGATGCGGACCCGCAGCAGCTTGCGGCGCAGGTTCTCATCGACAGGCAGTGTTGCTGCTTCCTTAGAGAGCTTCTCGAGGAAGAAAGACCGTGCGGCAAGGCGCTGGAGGTCCTCATCTTGTAGCGAATGGGCAAGGTGCTGGAGGCCCGCCCTGGCCAGCGACTCCGTCCAGACTTGTCGCGAGAAGACGCAAGAGGTGAGGAGGTGGCTGAATGGTCTCCTCCTCCTGGTCGCAGAGCAGAGAGGGCACTTATCCGATCCGCCGTCCAACATCTGTTGTGGGCAGCAACCAGAGGAACAGGTCTCTTTGTGACTAATGAGACCTCCATTTCAACAGGTCTCTGTTGCTTGAACGTCTGAGCTGGGAAAACCTTTTTCCTAGGCCCTATTAATAGCTTCAGAAAAATCCGCATCTTTTACGTGTAGCAACCGTCAATCCATATATTCACACGGGTTGAACATATACCTATTTCTATGCTAGAGGTCGTAGAATGAATTTTAGTTTATCTCGTATAATAAAGATGCCATGATTTCACAAAGCAAGCATGCTGTATTACCAACAAAGCGCACATAAAGACTTCCCACTTCCGGTACTTCCAACTGCTCCTCGGATCTGCTGTTACAATTGGTTTGGGTTCTTTTGAATACAGGTGTGCTAAAAACAATGAAATTTGCAACCTGTTGTCACAGCTGTGATGCAGAATTGATGACTCGAAAGCGTGTGAAATCGCAGCTGAAAAACAGAGCTGATGATGATGCCCAATTTTATCCAATTCATTATATGGTGTATGGCAGGAGCTAAAGGTCTTGGGAACATTTGACCATGGATGAGATGCTTAGGTCGCTGGTTGAATTCTTTATTCATGGTGATTTTACATTAAACCTTGCCCTAATGGGCTTGATGGCCCTTCTTATCATCTTCTTAATGTAATGATGCGCAGCTCTCCTGCATGTTCAAGAAAAAAAAGAAAGCATGGTTGCACGATGAAGTACAAGAGGATCATGAGCTAAAGAGTGAATAATGAGCTTTGTGCAAAATTATCATTAAATATTGCAGGGAGCAATTGCATTGACATTATTGAATTTTGGCAGTATTAAAGTATTCTTTTAATCAGACCAGCTTAGAAAGGGTGAATGATAGAAGTTACACACTGGTGGGTCACATCATTCATCACAAATAGTAGTTGCTATGAATCTCGATTGTCGATTACAGTTTTGTTTGCCAAGAAGATGCCCATATTGCGTGCATATATATAAAAAGACTTCTCATGTTTCCACATAATTCGTAGCAAACTCCAATACAAGTGCATCTATATATAAATTTTCAATCAATCAGCTCTTCATCATTTCCAAATGTGGAAGAGCTTGTTTGTTCAGTTGCAGCAGCAGCAGCAGCAGGTCTTTCTCCTCTGCACTAGATAATCAATACAGGGCACCGTAAAAGGCACATCAGTAAGCAGTATAATGATTTCAAATGTTTCTGATCACATTTACCTGTTAGGCAATATCAAGGTGCTACTTCTCTCAATATTGGTGCTGATAGCCTAACATTTTGCTCAACTTGCTAATTCATGGGCTGATAGATTCTCTAGGTACTTCTCCACAATATCGAAACCACATAATTCCTTCACTACTGTCATTGGTGCTGGGACATTGAGCTGGAATATCAGCGGGGAGGTTCCAGCAGATTCAGTGCTGTATGAGAAATCCTTCCTCGCTGCTCGGATCGCTTCCCTGAGTGCACAGTGAACGGATGATGCAAGAACCACGGCAGGCTCACCAGAAGCTGCAGAAGTAATAGTTAGTTGCTTTTAAACATTGTTCTTTAAAATTTGTAAAATTCATATTGCACTGTGATCACATAATACCTTTTGAGGAAAGCACACGGTTCTTGTGATATCCAGTGTTGAGGACCTCAACATTGAACTGCTTTGGGATAGTGTCGACACTTGGGATTTTGTAGTCCCATGTGCTGTTGCTGACCACTAGGCCGTCACTGTTAGTCTGGTGTTCTTCATATATGAAGAAACCAACTCCTTGTATAAAGGAACCCTCAATCTGTAACAGATTACACAGATCAGATATTAGCCATCAAAATTAGGGCAACTCTTGAGTGGATTTGTAAAACCAAAAGGCCAAATTTCACATCATAATTTTATCAAAAAAGGAAGGAAAAGATGGATTTCATTGGCCTTTCTTAGTGTGATCTACTTCCAAGATAAATATATTTTTCTCGAACATCAAGGAGAGCTGTGTATCTTTGCACTAATGAATTTTTTTAAAAAAACATATGTTAAATGAACGAAATATAAAACTTTTGTAGTATAGAAGGAACAACAAAGAGGAAACTTTCTTCATAATATAATGATCTGCAGCTCTCCTGCATGTTCGAGAAAAAAAACAAAGAGAAAACACAAGAAAACCTGGCCCAAGTCGACTGCAGGGTTCAAACTCATGCCACAATCATATACAAGATCACTCCTTAGTATTGTAATCGCTCCTGTAATAAGATCAATCTCAACCTGCTTTTTTCAGAAGAATTTGAATAAAACAAGTTAAATAAAGAGAGTATTCATACACGATGAACCAAACTCAATTTGAATATGTGATCAACATTTGGCTGGAAATTTGACGCACCTCACTAATTCCAGCTCCATAATTCAAATAGCTATTGGACCCTTGTTCAGGTACCCAGTACACACTTGCTGACAAATTCACATTTTCCTGAGAGGCCTGCATGTGAACGAGAGGTTAGATCAATGTGAAGTACTAGAAACATAAACTTTTCCATAGACCAAAAAGACATTCTATTATTCAGCCTAACCAGAAACATCAGATAAATAATATTACTTGAGAAATCAAATTATCCCACGAGACAGTGGCTGATTGCAGTCGCAGCTTATTCATGATAGGATTTAATCTGCTAATCAGCAGCTTGCAGGCCTGAAGGGTTGCTGCACAACTAGATTCAGAAGTACTGCTACCGCCGGTAACTCCACTCTGTATTAAATTCAATGTATCAGCCTGAAGTATGCGCACTCTCTCCAGGAGGCCTTCACAACCTTCAGGCCACAGCTGCCCCAAAGCGAAAGCTGTCATCTGCTGTACTTTCGTCCAAAGTCCTTGTCCAATTTCAATTCCTCCAACCTGAACCACAATAGAACCATCCTTGAGTACCGACACTCGGCCAGGTGCTGACCTTGGTGATACGTTGAAAATTAGGGGCACACAAGAGATACCCCTCTTCCGCCACTTATTGCAAATGTTAAACTGCTTGACAGTATCAGCTCGATGCCGGTAGCTTGAAGTCAGTGCTAGTCTATTGAAAATAGAATGTAATGTGTATGTTGATTCTTCGCCTGCACTAGCTGGGTAGAACAATAAGAGACTATCATAGGTGTGAAAATTCATTTCCCTGACACAGTTAGCATCAAGTGATAACACTGAAGCAACATGCTCAATGATAGCTTCAGCAATTAAAGAACCTTGTGTATCTCCTGGAGCTCGCATTGATGATTTGGATGTGTTGTTTGTTTTGCAAAGCTTGATGTCAAACGAGAGAGCACCCCAGTTGTACTTCTTCAGAGCTGATATAACACCACTAGGTATTATAGGGCTTAAATCCTCAGATATCCCAGCATCAATTAGTAGATCTAGGTGTAAGGCTGTAATTTTTCCATCAGACTTGAAACCAACAGAGTAATGAGCCTTCATGGGGTGCCTGCTGCCAACCATGATCATATCAGTATTACGATTGAGATACATCCGTACAGGACATCGTAACTTGTATGCACAAAGTGCCGCTGCTGTTGCAACCTACAAAAGGATATTTTGCATTAGTCAGCGGCAAGAAATGTGCTCTATGTGTTTCACTATCCTGGAATTCTTTCTTACCAGATGAATAATCACATTTTGAAATTCTTTCAACAATCATATTATTTGTACCCTGCCCACTGCAGAATAAATGCATTGAGAAATAAAAGAACATGTTCTTGGAATGGGTGCTCATGATTTTACTTCTCGAGCAATCTACTATCTTCTTGCCTTCCTAAAGTTTGCTCTTTGGTTAGGACCTTGTACTATTTATGTACTGATATATTTTATGCCACTAGGAAATTATCCTGCCGCTCTTCTTAAAAAAGAAAAAAAACACTGGTGTATGTAATTTTATAAGCATAGCATGTTTTCTACTCATGTTCATTATTAAGACATAAGCTAAAAATAAGTATGCAATTTGTGACGTGGTCAAGTGTAAATATAAATAAGATTGGTAATACTAAACATAAAGGTATAATAATATGTTCAGTCAGCACATGATATCTGGTTGTTTTTTGTCATTTTGAATATCTTAAGAAGCAGGCCTTCAAATACGAAACAATAAGAGTTGTGAAATGCAGAATAATATTTAGTAGACAAGAGAAGATAAAAATTGCAGTCACAAATATAACATAATCACTAAGACACTGGTTTGATTCATCAGATTCTCACAGGGAACGATCGATATGCCTTTCCACCGAAGCCTCCTCCAACCCTTCTTGTAATGACACGCACATTACCAAGCGGAATACCAAGGCACTTAGCAATGACAGTCTGAGCAAGCTCAGGGTATTGTGAGGAACTGTAGACAACAATGGTGTTATCTTCATCTGGAATTGCCAATGCTGTTTGTGTTTCCATGTAAAAGTAGTACTGAGAAGCAAGTTTTACCTGCAAAGATCAAAGCTACACAAATTAATATGGGACAAGGTATTCTCTGCTGGCATTCATGAAAAAGGAAATTACTACCTTTGTGTTAAAATAGATGCAAAAAAGTGTGTATTCTTATAATATGGAAATGATATTAGCATATTCTCATCAAATATTTGTTCACACTGATATATTTTTAAATTTTTCTAACTCATGGTGATAAGAAGTAAAGGTTAAAGATTTGATTTGGAAGTCACATTGATTGCCAAAAACATCTGTTTGGCATGGAGGTGCTAGCATTTGTATAATGAGAAAAAATTATCTATATTTTATAGAAAGTTGCATGATTCCTTTTAAAAGTTCCACACATAGTTCCTAAATGTATTAGCACACAAACAAAATACTTTTAACTTTTTGACAGTCTGTTTAACAACAAAGCAGTTCATACTACATACACGGCTATATCATAACATTAGTTTTTAGGTTTATGAACTATATTGTGAGAGAAGGCAAGTGGAGTATGGTGTGGGAGAAAACCATTCAATATGATCCTTGGTTTACATTTGTATAAATAATGTGCAGAAGATGGCTGCACAGCATGACTTGAAAGGGATTTGAAATTTAGATAGGCATACTCTTCGATAAGAGAGCTAGAGGGAGCTAGATATAGAAAAAGGAGACAAGGGAAATATAATTCTTTCATGATCCACTGCATAGGATCTCTTTTTAGTATATTACTAAACTTCTCAGACACCTGTCATGACTTGAATTCTATTCCATAACAACATGGACTCAAGTTTTCTTAACTATCTGGACATATTTCCCAGCCAGCATAAATTATCCCTTCAGAATGATTGTACTACTTGCAAGCCTTCTTCTGCCCCTCTAACCGGCATTGACTGCTGGAGTTCCAGTCAAAACATATCCACGCTGCTTGGACCTTTGTCAGTTTCATTTTCTCAAGGAGGATCTATGTAAATATATTAGGACACCTGCTACCTGAGTGTTTATCAGTAGCATTATCTCAAGCAGGTAATGAGCTTGTGTTGATGTTATGTTCTTTTTCCATTTTATAGACAACATGGTATTTGCTGTTTATATTGACAAAATTCAAATACAAGTATAGTTCAGTGCAATACCGAATCCAAAACGAGAACTAACATTCAAAAGTGAGGATAGCTAGGTATCAATTGTTAAAGTAAGAGTCCATAATTTCATTCATTCTATTTTTTAGTAACGTAATTGTGATGGCATTAGAATAGGTCTAGGAGTGTATTGAGTAAACATACTTCAGTTGATAGTATCTTGTGATCAGCTTCAGCCATGCCCATAGAAAAATCACCAACTTGCTTGGGATAAAAAACAGCAGGAACATTGAAGTAGCTATTGTTTTGCACTGCTTGTTCCACGGTTAAGATTGGTGGCTTCAAATCCACAATATCATACTCAACAACAACCTGTTTTGCTGCCATGTCAGCATATCTCTGTGTTTCTGCAATCTGATGTAAACATCATGTTTTAGGCTTTTAGCTAATGTCTCCTAAACTCTATTTCTAAAAATGCTAGATGTTCAGGAATAGAAATCCCTTAAGAGAGTAATAAAAAGATGAAATAGATAACTACCACAACACCAAGAGCCTGTCCGGCAAATTCAGTAATTGGATCACCAAATAGTGGTTCATCACCAAACATGGACATTGATCCAATATTTTGTCCTTCCTTTGGAATATCCTTGGCAGAAACAACTGCAATGATCTTCTGTGATGATAAAGAAGACTTGAATGTAATATTCTTGACAAAAGCAAGAGGTTGTGTGCTGTAAATAAATTCTCCATGGAGGCAATTCTTTGGAGCTGGAATGTCATCCACATATACAGCCTCACCTATATCATACAAAAGAAAGTTTGTGTGATGTCCTTTAAGAAGGATGCATGGGCAAAATATTGATGATTGTATTAGTTTGTTTTTCGAAAATCATGGTTGTATTTGTAATTGTGGTGATTTATTGAAACCACCAACCGGAAGCTTGAAGCTCAACTCCATACTTCTTCATTGGCTCGCCAATGGGTTTATATTCATCACCAGAAATTGTTTCCTGACGTGAAGTCAATGGGCTGTCATGTTCAATTATATCCACAGAATCATCAGGGCTAGTGCTAAAAGCTTTTCCAGGATCAGCAATGCCTTTAACATGTACACAAAGAAAACTGAAGAGAAATCCAACAGCCACACTGATTCTATATTCAGGATGTGATGTTCCCTTCATTGGTACAATTGTTTCTTTAAGTAACTGAATTGCTCCATGTATATTGGATGCAGTGAGTAATTTGCCAGTTAGGAATTTCTCCACTTTCCTTGCTCTAATAGCATGTTCTGTTCCATATGCACCAAAAGCCAAGTGCAGATTACTTAAAACATGATCACCTGATGATTCATCAAAACTAACATGTCCTAGGAAGGCAGAGTTAACATATGAAATTGCATTTCCAAGAGGACGAGATGCTGCTCGGTAAGTTTGAAAGACCAAACTTGTTTCTGTCTGAGAATCTAAAATCCAGTGTGGAATAAATATGCTCAGGAGTAAACTGGTACAATCAAGAGGAGGCTGCTCCAAGAACTCCTCCAAAGTAATATGTCTCTGTTCTTCAACAACCTGAATGCAAACAGTTGAACCAGCACCAAGAAGTATGGTTGCAATATCAGAAGGAAATGGTTTTTTTTGTGCTAAAATTATGTTTCCTCCAAGGCTTGCTGTGTTACGGACAAATGGTGAGGCCACCTTGCTCATGTGGTCAGCAAGTTTTCTGAAAACCACACTTCCATTTGGAGATGACATGTGCTTACTTTCTTTCTCAAGTATTTCAATGCACCTAGAAATTGTTATTGCTGCTCCAATTTCAATGCCCTCAGCTTTCCTCACAATAGACGAAAGTTCTGGAATTCCTCCTATGTCAATATACTTATTATAAAGGTCATAATCCTTGTAAACACCAGCACTAGTGTTCCCAACAATCACTTTGACAGAACATTCACTGAATAGAGTAGAATTTATTAATTCATAGTACTGTTTAATACTTGTAGGGTGATACCAGCCATCCTTGGAGGCTGTATTATTAGCATCATTCAGATGATATCGCTGGTATTTAAGGCTAGACTTTAGAAAATCCAGGAAAGTGAAGATTCCACCGCAAAGAGTGTAATTTTGCAATGTAGGATGATACAGACTCCCCTTGGAGGTTGTAATGTTAACATCATCCAGATGTTGCTGTAGAGTTTTGATCTCAGACCTTAGGAAGCCTGGGAAAGTGCAGATTCCACCACCGAAAGTGTAGCTTGGTAACTTGCCAACATCTGGTTTCTTATCACCTTTTTTCCAAAATATATTAAGGCCCAAATCCTCCAAGTCAACATCTGATGCAAAACTTTTGCAGGCATCAACAATCGGTCGGTAACCTGTGCATCGACACAAGTTGCCTGAGAAAGCCTTCTCTGCTTCTGATACTTTTAGTTTTGAAAACCCATTTGGCGGTTGAGGCCTCTTCGAATTGTCAGCACCGACAAGGGAAGAGAAAATGGACATGCACATGCCTGGAGTGCAGAAACCACACTGAGATGCATGGAACCCCGACATTCTTTTCTGAATAGCATGGAATCCATCTCGGGTGTTCCCAAGACCTTCAGTGGTGATAACAGAACAAAAGTTTAGACTGTAAATGAGCGTGAGGCATGAACTGGCTGAAAATTCAGTCACCTCGTCTGTCTTGGGGTTATACTTTGCTATAAGGACTACACAAGCCCCACATCCACCTGCAAGGAAACACAGTAATTGACTAAGTAACACAACGTAACTCTCTAAGTCTGATTGGTGCTACATTATGTGCATAGGCATGGTCCACAATGATTTCCATAGAAATATATGCCTAGAACCAATGAAATATATACCCACAACAATATAAAAAATTGAACGTACAAATTCCATATGGCCAATTGAAATGCATAAAAAGACATGGCAGATCAGAATTAAAATGGTCCGGCTGCATGCATTCTAAATGTCAATATTTTTTTTATTACTGAAGGTTGTATATTTGCTTCTCATCAATAAGCTTAACTGGGAAACCAAACCTCAACTGGTCCAAAATTACAGCATTTATTGCTATTTTCTTGTTCCATTTTGGTTAGGAATTTCGTACTGAAATCTGATATGGCAAAAAGAACCAAATAGTGTAATTATTTAAAGTTTAAACATAAACTATAGGATGTTGCGAATGCAGGCAGTCGCATGCCAGTGCGTAGAATACAATAGTACTGAACATTGCAATTGGAATGACAGATCCTCAACAGAAGGCCATTCAATCAGCACATAGTAGCAGCAGTCACACTCGCAATGTCCTTGGCAAATTAATGAATTATCCTTATTTCGAGTAGCTAGCCTAGTATAGCAATGCCATCCTGCCCCTGGGTCATAGATCCGCCGGTCTGGTGGCAAGGTGGGACCTGAGGTGAATCTGTGTCAACAGCTTTAGAGTAACATCACAGTGAGATGCTAGTTGGTGGTGGGGGTTGGGGGCGCACACTCAAGATATCCTACTCCCGCAATGCCGCAATAGGTTAGAGTTTATATGACCCCAAAATCCAAACTCGGGATCATGCAAATGCAAGCAGTTGCATGTCAGTGTGCAGGCTAAAATATCGATGAATATTACGACGACGGATCCCCAACAAACGGAGGGGGCAATATGTTTAATCCAGATTAAAGAAAGGCGAGGGCTACTTATCTACAATCTAGGTCTCGCAATGAGGACACAGATTGCAGAAACTTGGTCTCGGTACTTACCTCGAGGATTGAAGAATTTGGCAGGGGAGGAAGTCCCGGAAGCAGGAACTGAGGGAGCCGCCAGAAGAGGACGGCACCCAAGGAGCCCAGTGCGCGCGGCGGCCGCGTGGCTGCGGCCAGTCCCGACGGGCGCATTGCGCTGCTGGAGCGGACGGCGCCGACACGCCGCACAAAGGGGGCGGCGGAGATGGGAGAGTGGAGCCCAGCGGTTTTTTTTTATCCTTTTTCTCCTTTTGCAAATACGAGTACTCAACTTGTTCCTTCAAGTTTCTCAAAACGTGTCAATTTACCCCCTCATAGTAAAATCTCCATCTCTTCTCTATTTCTATAACTATTTCTAAAATACATAATATTTTCACTAAAAATTTTCTATAACTATTTCTACCTTTACCTATTTCTAAAGCAGTAATATTTTCACTAAAAATTTTAGAAAAAAATTTAATTTATACCCTCGAACTATCATAAAAGTCCGATTTTCAACCTTCAACTATAAAATAGAATAACATAGGCAATCCAACTATCGAAACTGAATAAATTTGACCCTTTGGGTGGTTTTAAAAGTAGTTTTTTATTTTATAAAAATTTAAAATATTCAAATTTAAACTAAAAAATTCATAAGTAATTTATTTCAAATTAAAAAATACGAAATAGGTATAAAAAATTTTCTAAAAATGTAACCTATCTATTGACACTCTACTTATCAGTTATTCAGATCCATTTCTTTATATCCATTCTATTTGGTTGCTTGTAGTTATGCCTATTATTTTTAAATATATAAGATTCAAATAGAGCACTAATTGTAGGTTACATTTTTAGAAAAATTTTAGTACTAGTTTCATAATTTTTCTGGTTTAAAATGGATTAGTTTTGATTTTTTAGACTAATTAGAATTTTTAATTTTTTTAAAAAAATATACCACCTTAAAAATCACCCAAAGGGTCAAATTTATACGGTTTCGATAGTTGATGGTTTATGTTACCTAGTTCTGTAGTTCGAACTTTTGCAATAGTTTGAGAGTATAAATCGAATTTTTTCTAAAATTTTAGTTTAGTCCAATATCATCACCGACAAATGGACCCAAAACTTGTACGATAAGAATTAGACAATAACACTATATTATAATCTAAACGGGTTCGAATATAATGATTTGAATACCATGAAAAGGTGAAATTATAATAAAATCCGTGTCAGCGAAAATCCATCCCAAATAAAAAGAAATCAGCCACCACCTATGCACAACTTTCGACTGTAGTAACGTATGAACATATTACTTTACTATAAAAAGTAATAAAGCGGAACAAATATTTGGTGCGTGCTTGATCGGATTCTCATGCGCCTACAACCTACACACCTCAGTCGTCCGATCCGAATCTACGGACACCCTCACCCCACCTCTCCACCTCGCTCCACCTCTCGCTCGCGAGCAGCCACGCCGCCGCCGCTGCATCCACCTCGTGGCGTCACGCCTACCTTTGCCGCTGCAGCCCTGCAATACAGTCCGGCCGTGCCGCCGCACTGCACCGCTGCCGCGGCCACTACGATCCTGATCTCCATGCCGTCGCCCCCTCGCTTCGCTCACGCGCTCGAGGTCCGCCGCTGCGCTCCACCCCCGCACTCTGACCCCGCGCTCGCCTAGCTCTGCCGTGCTCCGGCGGTCCGTCTCGCCACATGGCCGCCGGCCATCGCCATCCACTTCCATTAACTACGTACTTTCCAGTTAATGAAACCGAGTCCTGATGCTGACGGCAGCTGTTGCCGATTCCCCGTCTCTCGAGCCGTGACGGCCGAGGCGCCCGACGCGAGGCCACAATTCATTTTGTTGAGCTGAAAGATGGACGATGCAAATGATGTATTTCATTTTGTTGTGAAACAGACAAGGTTCTGGTCAGATAATTCATTTTTGACTCAGTGAGTGATACAAACAAACAAGGTTCAGGTTCTGATCAGTTAATCCATCTTTCACGTGCATGAAAGGGCTTTTAATTTGTAGGGTATATTGTGCCTTGGTGTGTTTAATCATTCTAGGCACAACATAAAGTGATTCTTATGGTGGATTTTGATCAATATCATGATGTTTCTTTGTATATTTTTTAAAATTACGGGTTTCAAGCAGAGATTTCTATATGATAAACCTATTCAATAATCAGTGGATTATAATCCTTTGGAATAATATTATTTGTTTTATGTTTTAATTGACTAGAATTACTCTGGATTCTTATATGAAAAGTTGTTTGCCACCCGTAGGAGGCAATCACCTATAACAAATAATTTTTAGTAGCTTTTGTCACCCGTTGCAACGCATAGGTATTCAACTAATCCGGTCTAATTTACATTTTAATTGTTGCATGTGTTCAAGTTGCGTCCTTTGCTATTGGAGCTTGAGCAATATATTAACCCTTCAATAGCGATTTTGCCGTACTGGCTGTTAGTCTGTTACGTTAGCAGTGCTTTCTTCATCGTCTAGAAAGAATTGCCTGTGTTGCATGGCTGTTGGCTGATGTGTACTATACCGGCTTTCAAAGAAGCTAGAATTTAATTAATAAATCTTTCCTCATCGCCTACAAAGAAAATTGAGTCTAATCAAAAGATAAGAACAAAACATCCCCCTCAACTTTCGCTTGTTTTCTCGCCGGCCTCCTCTTCAATTTCTTGACCTAACTGCCAATCTCTGATTGGATTGGATGACATCGCAAAGCTAGCCTTTGTCTTCCAAACCATCATTGTTTGGTTTCTCTTTTAGATATTGATGGTAAGTTGATGTGTGCCCAGGGGTGACAATGAAATTGGAGGCACCAATTGCAACGGTGTGAGTTGCACAATTTTTTCCATTTGATTACGCCAATCAAATTCAGGATGTTAATACGTTTTCGCGCGCTATCTCAGCCTGTGCAGACTAAGAGCAACTCCAGTAGACCGTCTAAACAGATTTTTATTCTAAATTTAGAGGGTTAAACAAAAAAGATGCACTCCAACAGACCATGTATTAGACCCTCTATTTTGGGGAGGCCTTCAAATTCTCTCCTCCACCCTCTATTCATGGGGGGTCTCTAGGGAGCTCTCTATTATAAGTCAGAATTGAAGGCTATTGCTGAAGTTGAATCAAATTTGAAAGCCTCAAAAAATAGAAGCAAACCCCGTTTAGCATTTGGAGGTCTGATTTAGAACTTTTGCTGGAGTTGCTCTAACGCAAATAACCATATTTTTTGGAAAAGGGAAATCGTTTCCGGCCTCTGCAACACAAATAACCATACGAAGATAGTTATTCTTTGCGCGGACGCAGACGTCATCCACCAGCTGTTCTGTCTTATTTACTTCTCCTCCGATCCAATCCCTCCCTATTTTCATCTTGTTCTCCTTCACCATGGCCGAAAACATAGAAGTTGTGACAGGCAAAAGGAATCTAGGACCCTCAAAACAGTACAAGCACACTTAGATTTTTGTACAGGCCGGGACTGAAAGAGTAGTTTGGCTGTGCGAGTGCGACGTTGAAAGGTACAGTATAAAGGAGAGAAAAGACAAGCCAACTGTGTTCGTTCATATCGAAAGGCCAAGAACAAGTATCTAAATTCAAGATATTTCATTTTGATGGTGTTTGCAAAATGCCCTCATCAGTGAAAAAAAATGTAAATGAAGAACGAAATACACAGTAACAACTTTTAGAGAGCTAGCTAATAACCTATTAGCATGCAGGCAGGGCACATACAAGCAGAAGAGCTCGAGAAACAAAATAAGCAAAGCTAGCTATAAGCTCAGAGGAACGTATGTAGACTATGTAGGTACCTTCGCCGCAGCCGAGCTTGGGCCCCCTGAACGGCGTCCGGGTGCGGATGAACTCCAGCAGCGTCGTCGACGGGTCCAGCTCGTCGGCGGCGGCCTCGTACCGCCGGCCGTTCAGCGCGAGCACCAGCCTCTCCACCCGCAACGCGTCGCTCGCCGCCGCCATGGCTCCGCTCTCACTGCTAGCTGCTGGCTCGATGGTTCTGTGATTGTGAGCTCTAAGCAGCTATGGCTGCTGGCTGTGCTACCCCTGCTCGCTGGCTGAGAAGAAAAGGGCTCGTCCGTGCATGGCTGCTAAGCTCTGTGCTCTCCTCTCGCCACCAGCTACACTTTTACTAGTGATAACGTACGTGAGTAGCTGGTGGAAAATGCAAAGGGGTACGGGAAAGGCCTGCACCTCCTTTCGTTCTGTCTTATCTCTCCAAAAATATCTTTCATTCGTTGGTACAGCACGAGCAAGAGAGCAAAATATAAAGTTTTTATTTTTTGCTTTGAAGAGGTCAAACTTATATATACATGTTAGTGGAAAAGTCAAATTTGTTTCGACTGGTATTTCTGTGAAGATAAACATCAAGTTAAACCTTGAAGGTAATTAAGTTGAGTCGAAATAATGTGACTTGCATTCTTGAACAGAGGATTAACATACATTTTTCGAAAACGTAAACATTCAGATAATGATAAGTTACTCCTACTTGACGGTAAGTAATACCTACAAAGTACCAAAAACAAATAACAGTATTTGTTAAGTACGAAACAGGTAAGTTTTGATGTGTGTGTAGCAGACGGAAGCAAGATCGGGCAGTGCAATAATTAAAAATATCATGGCGAGTCATATGCAATAATGCAATCGTTTTTTGAATAAAAAAATTGCAAACAAAGTTAATATTTTGGGCCGAGCTAAAGCTATGCCCAGCTAATCTCCGGCCCGATCGTTACTGCCTAGGCCTGCCGATGCACTGAAACTGGGCCTTCTCATCAAGCCTTTTGTCTGAACTGTTTTAAACTTTAATGATAAACTTGTTAAAGAAGATTAGGATTTTTTTTAGAAGATTAGGATTTGACATGTTAAATTCATTCGTAAATTACTCTCCAAAAGTACTTCAGCAATATTGCAATATTTTCATAAATAAGATATAATAGGAAACAATGATCAAAGACCATTCCTCGCAACTTTTTCAGGCTTTGTTTGGATGAAGATATTTCATGCTTTTTCAGGGTTCTCAAGCATAGTAAAATCCAGATACACTTTTTAAGCACCTTAGACTTCATTATAGCAATCATTTATATCTATTCCTTGTGTCATAAAAGATCCTCAAGGTTGAATTCAAAACAAAATTCAGTTTGCCTTTAACATGTTTGTTTTTTTAATTATAATCAAACTACCATTTTGGAGGTTCAAGTGTAGGGTTTAGATTTGATCCGTCTGAGTTTGGAACTTCTTAAGCATTTAGAATAAAATGGCTATAGTGCAAACCAAATAAGCCCCCAAAAAATCCATTGGTTTGCCGCAAGGAAAAAGGCCTACATGGGAATGAAAAGGAGTAGAGGAAAAAATAAACAAGGAAATCTGAATAGATCCTGACACTCTCTAGATTGTGACTTGAGACCTCAAGATGATACATGATTTGCTATTTGATCTTGTGGACAAGTGATTGATGCATTCTGATACTCTGGCGTACTATGTGTCAGATCCGGGTCCACGGGACTGTGCACGTAGCGTACTGTTCCTAAGATAAGAGATGGGACATGGCCCACACCCTATATCTATTGTAACTACTCGTAGTGCAGTAGGACTACTCGTACAGTAGTAAAACTAGTCGGACACAGTAGGAAACTACCCAAAAAGTACTTAGGTAGGACTCCTGGATCTGTACCCGACTAGAACTTCCATGTAAAATTGTCCCTCCAGACTATATAAGGGCGGATAGAGACCCTCCTCAAGGAGGGAGCATGAGGGACAACTCATGCCTCATGCAACAGATCACATAGAAGATCACCCGATCACCACTTAATGCAATACAAACCACAAAGGACGTAGGGTATTACGCTCTCGGCGGCCCGAACCTGTCTAAACTTTTTGTTCCTTGCACCTTCGAGTTCCCGATCTCGGCGACACCCTACCTACAAACTCACCACCTGGAGATATCCCTCGGTGGGCGTGGCGGTTAAACACCGATAGCTGGCGCGCTAGGCAGGGGTGTTCATCGAGCATTACCGGAGAACTCGATGGCATCTCTTAGCTTCACCAACACCGTGCTCGAGAGGGCACAACTTTTATCTTTGGCTCCTGGATCTGGCTCGCCAACGGCCTGGGTGGCTTCAACAGCCACCTAGTCAACTCTAGGAAGCCGGAGGCCTCTGCACCAACTCGAAGCAGCGACCTCGACGAGTCCATCGATGATCTCGACGAGTTGTTGCTCCCCGATCTAGCCAGGCAGATCGAGAGGATGTCCGTTTTCGACGCGACTTCAATTCGTGTTGCACCAGGACTATTCAAACCGATCTGAAGAGGCTACGTGAAAGTGCATTAGGCCCCCTAAGTGAGTTTTGGTGTTGATGACATACAAAATTAAGGAGCTAATGAGTTTATTGAGTTTTGGACAGGTTAAAATTCAATGAAATGAAAAGGAGCAATAAAAGACGGCAAATTTGCTTAAAGGATGTGTTGGACTTAAAAAATCCTTACTTATTTTATATTTTGAATTTAAGTTTAGAAAATACCGTACTATTAAGAGGGATGTGAATAGACAGCATGAAGGTGTCAAAGTGCTCATTTGAGATGCTAACCATCAGGGAGAGACAAATTCACACACTTATGCATCTAGTTTTCTGTCTGTTTCAGTGTGTGTCGGAAGTTCCGACCCTAGGTCGGAAGTTCCGATACTTGTCGCAAGAAGCTGGATTCTTCCGACAAAGGGTCCTCGGCCAGCTGTTTTAAAATTATCGGAAGTTCCGACCCTGTGTCGGAAGTTCCGACAATCACTTAACCAGTGCACTAACGGCTAGTTTTTGAGGCTTGGATATTTATACCCCCTCAGCCCCCCTTCACTTGCTGCTGACCTAATCCGAGACAAACACCTCCAAGAGCATTCACTACTCCTCCCCAATCCCTTATTGAGCTAATCCTTTAGTTGATTTGAGCTAGGGCTTGAGTGAGAGTAAGATTGAGGTGTGAGACTCAACCTTTTAAGTGAAAGGGCAGCCAAGTTCATCTCAAGAGCACTTGAGTCATCTTCATCCTTCGATTCACGTTTGTTACTTTTGAAGCTTGCTTCTAAACGGTTTGGTGTCGCCCGTGGAGCATCCTCTCATGTGTGTGCGCTCCGGAAATTTTGTATCACCCTATCCTTTGTGGATTTCATAGTAAGTGACTCAATTCTCCTTTATGGTTGATTGAGTGAGGTAAAGGGTTAGTGGAAGACCCGGCTCTTTGTGAGCTCCTCAACGGAGACATAACTTCCTTAGTGGGAGTGAACTTCAGGAACAAATCTTTTGTGTCCTGTGGTTATTGAATTTATTTAGTTCTTATTGACATAGAGTTTGTTTTGTGCCGATCTACATACTTGAGTTGTTGTGCTTGCAAAGATCACCTACAGAAGTCACCTAGTATCATTGTGCAACTTTTGATTCAGCCAGGTTCTGCAGTTTTAAGTTTAATTTTGAATTTCGTATAAGAACTTTAGTTTTGTCAAAAGTTCCATTCCAGTGTCGGAAGTTCCGACACAATTAATTCCTGCGAAGAATTTTTTAGGTTTTTCTGGTACGTCTATTCGCCCCCCTTCTAGGCATCACCAAGATCCTTTCACTACGAAATCCAAGTCACTCTCCAACTTAGATCGTCTTCTCAAGATTCGAGATGAGGGAGCCACTGCGCGTCAGGGGCCCCCCGTTCTCGACTACGACTCAGACTCAAACGAAGAGTACCCATTAACTACAAGTTCGAGCCGAGGAGGACTCGAGGATGAGGGAGCCACCGCTCGTCGGAAGGCCCCGGTTCTCAACAACCACTCGCAACCCGATGACTACCCCAATTCATTTTTGAGTAATCATCTACGTTTAACCATAGCATCTACGTCACAAGGCCGTTTTGTGTACTGGAAGGGTCTAGAGCCCTCTGAGTTACTCGAATACGATTCCCATCTTGTGGCAGAATCCACCCTTCGGCGTATCGACCCCAGGGAGCTGGAAGATTTCGACTACCCCGCTCAACTTCACCTCACAGCACAACATCGATGCACTGCAGCGACGACCTCGACTACTCGACTCGCGCTGCAGTTACGACTGCTTCGACCAATCTGCAGCACCAATGACAACTTCAAAAATTTATCTCGACTAGAAACTAGTCAGGAACGAGCTTTAAACTACTCGGTTATTAGCTCCGCATGGTCAACAACTAGTGGGAATCAGCTCTGACTAGTTGACTCCATCGACAAATCGCTCACGGATCAAAATCAGTTCGAGGCGGTTCAACCGAGGATCCTCTCTGCATTGGAAGAGGATTTTGATCATCTACCACCACTCGGAGAAGGAGAAGCCACTCCGCATCGGGGGGCTGTTGTTTCCGACAACTACTCGGATTCAGCTACTCATGTGACCCGGGTTCTGGTAAGGGGATCATATTGGTTGGGCAGGTTTGGGCATCGGAAGGGCATGACACCCTCCAGGTATCTAAAATCAAGTGCACCACTATTCATTGCCACACCTGGCGAACTACCTTTTCAAGAAGGCAGACCCTCCCTCCTTCCGATGATGAAGATGAGGGCCAGGTGGTGCGGAGTGCCAAACGCTTCGCCCCTAATCAAGAAGTACTCATGATTCACGCCGACGAGGACTGTGAAGGCCTAGAATGGGTCCAGCTAGATGACTATGACAACTACCTCCTTGATCCACTCGAAAAAGATGTGGATGCAACAATGGATAGTGTATCCCCAGCCAGTATCAAGGCAGAAGACGCAGATGACATCTAGAAGGAACGCCGTAGGCTCATAAATGCAAAGCGCGCCCATCGCAGGCACCGCGCGGTCCAGACGAACCAGCAGGGGACCTTCACGACTCCTCCACGGGCGACCTTCACGCCATCATCAACGCTGGCAGGGATGCCCGCAATGTCATCATTGCCAGGCAGCAGGAGCGTGAAGAAGTGGAAGCCTACAGCCCCACCCGCTATCAACTCCCTCCCGACTACCTGGAGACTACTCGAAAGCGCTAGCCAGAAGCTGGGGAACAATCCACCCATAGAAGGAAGACTCTCAGTTCAAAGAAACGATTCAAGGAAGCCCTCCACGGGCAATGCCTGTGGCACCCGAAGAGCAAGCATTCCACGTTTGAATGTCAAACCCTTCGGAGGGCACTAGGAGCTCCATCAAAACTCCGAAGAACAGCGACGGGACTATCCGAATAATGATTTATATATAAATTAAATACCCGATTGAAGGAGGTTTTTTGAGGTTCTTTTAGGTGTTTCATTTTTTAAACCATTGTTTTGGGATTGTATCTTGAAACAAGGGGTTTTTTACACCTAAAAGCACCCCTTTTTACCACTTAATCAGGGTCACCATTTATGTTTATTATTCGGATTAATCATGACTCCCTCGCTAAACTTAGGGAACCCTGTCACAGCCGAACCATGCGACTGCCAAAAGTGGTTGCCTCATTTGGCAATGACTAGTGGAACCCGTTAAATAGTCAAATAAAGCACCTATGTGATTGTCTATCAAATAGTTCGAGTAACGCTCAGATTACTAGTCCCCGACTAGTTTTCTATATTACTGAAAGGGCCTTGCCCCCAAACTACCAGTAACCCCCAGATTACTAGTTCCCAACTAGTTTTCTATGTTACTAAATGGGCCTTGCTCCCAAACTTCCAGTAACGCTCTGTTTATTAGTTTCCAACTAGTACTACATGTAGTTTACTGAAGGGGCCTTTCTCCCATACAACCTCGCCAACGGTCTCGACGGAATTCAATTTTTCCCGACGTGAAGCACCCATACCACCCGCATGGATGTCAACTGTGCAATCGACGACTTGATTGATAACCTGGAACCCCTCAAACCGAATCCGCCTCATC
The DNA here is from genome assembly GCF_002211085.1 of Panicum hallii. Lineage (NCBI taxonomy): Eukaryota > Viridiplantae > Streptophyta > Magnoliopsida > Poales > Poaceae > Panicum > Panicum hallii. The sequence continues at coordinate 7,628,360 of NC_038043.1, read as the reverse complement.
CCGCGGTCCCGTACCACAAGTTCTTCTCTTAGTTGGAGGAGGATTTGGATCGTCTACCACAAGTTAGAGGAGGATTTGGATCGTCTACCACAAGTCGGAAGAGGATTTGAATTATCTACTACAAGTTGGAGGGGGACTAGCCAGCATCCATCGAAGGGCTCTCGTCCCCCCCCCTCCCCCGACTACTCGAACTTCACCAACAACACACTATCCTTATCAAACGGCCACCGGGGCTTGATGGCGTCTCCATCTTGGTCAGGTGGGCCCGGGCATTGGAAGCGCACAAGTCCTCCAAGCTACCCAGCTCAGCCCACCTTTCTGCGCCTTCAACTTGATCGGATGGGCCCGGGCATTGGAAGGGCACGAATCCTCCAAGCTAACCAGCTTAGCCCACCTTTCTGCACCTCCAACTTGGTCGGGCGGGCCCAGGCATTGGAAGGGCACGAGTCCTCCAAGCTACCCGGCGTAGCCAACCTCTCTGTGTTTTTAACTAGGTCGGGCGGGCCCGAGCATTGGAAAGGCACGAGTCCTCCACGCTACCCGGCTCAGCCCATCTCTCTGCGTTTTCAACTAGGTTGGGCGGGCTCGGGCATCGGATGGGCATGGAGTCCTCTAAGCTACCCGACCCCAGCCCACTTTTCCGCGCCACCAACCCCGACAACCTATCGGGCCTAGAACCATTCCAACCAGGCAGGAACCTCGATTCCTCGACGTCTACTTTGCCCTCGCGAGGGCACTCAGCGACTCGCCGATGACTACTTCGACTACACAACTAGTCGGAAGCGAGACTCATTACACCGGTGACTAGTTGTAATCAATGCTGAGACATCCTTGCATGGCAACATACGACTTGTTTTGGCCCGCCCAAGGAGTTCCTTCAGGCTAGCCGAGTCATCTTTGCACAACGACTACTTTCGTAACAACACATGTGCCACATTGCGTTGTCACTTACTTTGGGCCAGCCGAGACATCTTTGCATGGCACATAAGGCTTGTCTTTGCCCACCCAAGGAACTAATCAAGATCAAGTGCAGGACCTTGTCGTCACCTCCTTTGGGCCAACCGAGATTTCTTTGCATGGCACAATACGACTTGTCTTAGCCCGCCCAAGGAACTAATCACCCCACGTGAAGGACCCCGTCATCAATTCCTTCGGGCCAATACGTGAATTCTCATGGTCCGCCCAAGGAATCGACTGAAGCTACCAGCAAAATTTATTTCTCCCTAGTTAATTGAATTCCAATCACCTTCACATACTCCCAGTATGACTCTGTTTACTGGTTTACTACCGGTATTACGTGCAAGTTCGCTGAAGCCTTGCTCCTATGGTTCTAGTAACGCTCAGATTACTAGTTTTTGACTAGTATTCTATGTTACTGAAGGGAACTCCCTCCCATATTCCTAGTACAACTCTATTTACTGGTTTACGACCGGTATCCGTGCAAGTTTACGGAAGGAGCCTCACTCCCATAGTTCCAGTAACACTCAGATTACTAGTTTTCGACTAGTATTCTACGTTGTAGAAGGAGCCTCGCTCCCATACTTCCATTATAACTCCGTTTTACTGGTTTACGACCGGTATTATATGCAAGTTTATTGAAGGGGCCTCGCTCCCATAATTCCAGTAACGCTTAGATTACTAGTTTCTGCTTAGTATTCTACGTTACTGAAGGGGTTTTGCTCCTATACTTTCAGTAATAGATTACTGGTTTCTGACTAGTATGCTATGTTACTGAAGGGGCCTCGATCCCATACTTCCAGTATAACTCCGTTCTACTGGTTTATGACCGGTATTATGTGCAAGTTTGCTGAAGGGCCTCGCTCCCATACTTCTAATAACAGATTATTAGTTTCCGACTAGTATGCTATGTTGCCGAAGAGGCCTCGCTCCCATACTTCCAGTACAACTCCGTTTACTGGTTTACGACTGGTATCCGTGCAAATTTACTAAGGGGGCCTCGCTCCCATACTTCCAGTATAACTCCGTTCTACTGGTTTACGACCGGTATTATGTGCAAGTTTGCTGAAGGAGCCTCGCTCTCATACTTCCAGTAACGCTCTGATTACTAGTTTTCGACTAGTATTTTATGTTAATGTAGAGGTTTTGTTCTTATACTACCAGTAACATTCAGACGAAGACTAGTACTCTATGTTACTGAAGGGGTCTCGCTCCCATACTTTCAGTATTACTCCGTTTATTAGTTTTCGACTAGTTATACATGGAGTTTACTGCAAGGGCATAGTTACAACATATTTTTAAGTTTACATTGCAGGGGATCTGATCTGGATCGTGCTGCTGGGCGAGTCGGATTCCACTTCGATTAGTTGGCTTCATCAACAATTGCCAACGACTACTCTGACTTCGCGAGAACGCTTGACTACACGTCGCTAACTACAACGACTACTCGTCAGATTCGACTTCGACTAGTTGGGTTCATCAACAAACATCGGTGACTACTGGACTTCGTGAAGAATGAATGGGGACACGCTGGCGGCTACTTCGACTACTCATCTCGCCTACAAAACTAGTCGGAATCGACTCCAACTAGTCGGCTTCATCGACAGTTCAAGATTTAGCGGCAACTTGGCCAATACCTAGGCTCGGGGGCTGGCACCACCGACTACTAGGCATTTCCTATGCGATTCATTTAGCTCTCGGACTCGAAGGCTGGATACAACACGGCTCTCAGCAACGAATGTTTGATTTGAGTAGTAATTTAGGGCTTTTTTTGGTGAAGTTATTTGTTTAACCATTTTTTTAGGGAATGCTTCCCGGAAAAAGAGGTTCTCAAATTTACTGAACTGATTTTCCCATCTTCACCATCAGATCTTTACTGTCATATATTGCATGCCACAATTCTTTGGATCCTTATTCCAAACTTTGGGTATTTGGATTCAAGGCTCGGGGGCTGCGGGACATGTGTCATCAGTGACTTATTATTTAAAGCTTTTGAAAGATAAGGATAGAAGACTCAAGATTAAATTGACCCTCAGCCTGGTTCTACGAGTCAGCCTAAGTCTCGGGGGCTACTCCATATGAAGTGTGAGTTTAATCGCACCCCATATAAAATAAGACTTGACAACTACTCGTGGCATGAGCACCTCACAGCCTCGATGTAGCTAAGGAAGTATTCGGAAGACACCTTCAAGATGGAGTTCGGGAGGACTTGAAGATGCCTTCAGAAATACTCGGACGCCTATAGTACTCAACTACAAAGAGCTTGAGGGCTTGTCAGACCCGGACCTACGGGACTGTGCACGTAGCGTACTTTTCCTAGGATAAGGGATGGGATATGGCCCACGCTCTACATCTGTTGTAACTACTCGTAGCGTAGTAGGACTACTCATACAGTAGTAAAACTAGTCGGACAAACAGTAGGAAACTATCCGAAAAGTACTCGGGTAGGACTCCTGAGTTTGTACCCGATTAGGACTTCCATATAAATCTGTCCCCCGAGACTATATAAGAGCGGACAAGGACCCTTCTCAAGAAGGGAGCAAAGGGACAACTCGTGCCTCGTGCAACACGTCACCTAGGAGATCACCTGATCACCACCTAAGCCAATACAAACCACATAGGATGTAGGGTATTACGCTCTTGGCGGCCTGAAACTGTCTAAACTTTGTGTTCCTTACACCTTCGAGTTTCTGATCTCGGTGACACCCTAACTACAAACTCACCACCTCGGGGGTATTCCTCGGTGGGCGTGGTGGTAAAACACCGACATTATGCACATAGCAGAAGCTGTATATAGATGGTCATGCAAGTCTATGATGACAACGAGATATTAACTAAGCTCTAGTGGCGAATTTTCTACGGCGTGACGAAGTAGCAAGACTACCGCTATCTAGGGGCTTAGGGTATGATGGACAAAAAAATGAAACACAAGTCAATTCATCAAAGTTGGAGATGAAAATGGAAAACTAAACACAAGGGTATATCTACAATGGTCCCCTCGCTGAAATTATTAGACAATTATCAACAAGAGTTTAATTCCTAATAAATGATGTGCCACATCAGCAAATATGATGACATGGTATGATATTTATAAGGAGGGAGAGGAGATAGGTTTCATCATGATGAAATTGGGTGTATAGTGTTTCCAAGACTATAAAACGTATTGAAACTTCTGTTGAGGTATGTAGAGTTTCATTTCATCTGATTTCTTCCAATCCTAACCATTGCAATTAAAGTCTATATCTCCTATGGAACTGTGATATGAAACTGTGTATTAGAGCTATGGTTTCATTCATCAATAAAAATTAGTTTGGATGATGTGCTAGCCGTGGAAACCATCTCATAAAACTTTCCATTGGCAATGGCCTTAGCCACGTAGAAATCTATATGAGTAGTTGGGAGCCTCATGACCGTGGCCACGCGAACCACAGCCTGGTAGCGAACCGCTGCCACCACATGCTCCACTATTTAGTCAAGACTCCTGATGTCTCACTACAGTGTAGGTGATCCAGGCTCGGCCTACCCCCAGGTTGTGTACTTTCACATTTGCTTCTGGAGTCGTATTGCGCATACAAAGGCCAGTTTCCTCAAGACAAGAACCAACTATATATGCATGCGCTCCTACAACAGTGGAGCTTCGAGTTGGTTTCCTTTACAAGCCAAACTCCTTGGACTGCTGCGTGTGCCGCCAAACATGCCTTGATGCTCAAGGCCACACCATCTACTTCAAAAGGTGTAGTTGGAGATCGATAATGTTCCTTTTTCTAAATCATCATATTCAAGAGAAAATTTCAACAAAATAAACATAACATACCATGAAAATATAATTTGGTCTCCTGATTCATCATTTACCAAACGAGTTCCAATTGTATTTCTTGAAAATGACATAAGCTGAGAGGCACACTTCTTGCAAATTCTGCCATGTTCCTTTCTATCTCTCCTTGTTAGTGTTTCTTTAAAGGTGCTCTCAACTCGTAGGAGTGTCTCAACAAGATCATTGAAATTGTGGATGTTCACCATGGCGGATGCATGCTCCCATCATACAACATTACTTCAAACCTAAATCAACTAAGGTATCTAGCATCTATTCATCTAAACATTCATCCTACATCTAGCATACTTCCATCCAATCATCCCACTCTTGGTAAGTGTCGGACTAGCATCCACAGGCCCACTTACTTGACACGGATTACTTCGGGATATAGATAGGACATTTCCTGTAGCATACTTAAGAATCCATTGTAAAGTACTCGTGCACGAGTAGAACTTCATAGATCAGAGAGCATTGGTTACAGGGTGATAATAGAGCCACAAATTGCGGTACATAAATACTTCATTTAAATTGTTTGATTCTTTTGTTTTGCATACACTCATCATTTTTCTATTGGTATAAATCATAGGTGGACTTCTATAGTTCTCCAATTCGGTGAACTCAAATTATCATTGAAAATCATAGGTTCTAGTTTAGATAAATTAGAAACATCTAGTCATCAATTTGGTGAACTCAAATAATCATTGAAAATAATAGCTATTAGATCGTTTGTGTTTTCTAAAAATCACCCACCTCTACCATTATGAAAAAGTCTGATGTAAACATACATACATACATACATATTATAAACAGTAACCTAAACTAATATGCCCGATCTTCATCTAAAGTTACCCACATGTGGCGTTATGAAAATTAACCTAATTAACCCTCTAAATTTTCATATAAATTGTTTAACTCCTTTATTATAAAAAATAATCTTGACTAAATTAGTTATCTCTATCTTATAACAAATTATTCCAAAGTACTCCTATATGTGCTTATAAATTATTTATTTCTGCCATTGCCAATATAGAACAGACCAACTCAAGTTGTACATGTATGGTGTATGTCACCATTCAGACCATGTATACATATATGCTAGAAGGAATGAGCATATCGACTTCCATGCCGAACTATATATAGCTCAAGCTAAGTTTTCAACTAAACATAATGTGTGAAGCACAATAAAGGTGTTTGATGAAAAGGGAAGAAAACTATGAATGAGGACGGAAAAACATTTAGAGTAATTGGTAACTAAAGTCTATCACAACTGGATAAAGATAAAAATAATCTATATGCGTATTGTGGTTGTATTGGGCTCCATATTTATCAAAGAATTTCTCACAGTTTTATCTCTCAAGATTACTCCTATGAAGAGTAGTAGAATTTCTCACGGTGTTTGATGGACTAGTAGTGGAGAATGATGATATCAGACCAGAATATACAAGTCCGAGAGAGGAAAATGAGTAATTGTTGGAAAGCTATATGGAAGCCCAACATTCCAATGGATGATGCACAAACAACTAGTTTCTCGGTTCCAAATTATAGATCGTTTTGATAAATCTAGGTACATAATTTTTACTATGCATCTAGCTAGCCATAGTCTATATATGCATAGCAAAAGTAATAAATTTAGAAATTCTAAAACGACTAATAAGCACCAATGCCAACTGGACAACAATGGATGTAATAATACAAAATGAAAATGGACATAAATTAGGCTACATACGGTTTCATTGATGGATTGAGAGAGCAAATCAGACACAACAAAATGGACTAGTTACATTAATTTGGGAGCACTACTTCTACACGAAAGAAACTAACCTTGCAGATACTAGGAATTTCCTGTCAATTAGTCAGTAACAATAGGCTTTCACGCTGTCCCTCACAGAGGCTTCAAGTGATTGAACGAAAGAGAGATGAAAAAGACAATGAAAAGAGGAAGGAAACAAGGTACGTGCGTGTGTGCATGCACCCACGCCCTCCTCTCAGAAAACAAAGACGGCGCCGGCGGCCGCCACGCCGGCGGCAATTGCGGCCACGAGCGCTGAAGCAGCGGTGGCTCCGCTGTCGGGAGGCCCAGGGGGCGCGAGCTCCGGCTTGGGCTCCGTCATGGTGGTGCCGATGGGGGACCCCACGGGCGCGGCGTCCTTGTCCTCCGTGGCGTCGTCGGCGACGGGCCCGTCGGCGCCCTCGAAGGAGCCAATCGGGGTGTGCTCGACGGGCGCCATCACGCTCGGGTCGGAGCCGGACTCATCCGGGGCGGGGGCGGCGGACAAGGCGGCCACCGCGGCCGCCGCGAGGACGACGAGGAGCAGGACGGAGCGGGACGACGACGACAACCCTGCCATTTGTGGGCGGCGCAATCGAACTTGTGCCGATCGTCGATCAGATAGAGGTTGATGATGATCTTCTCTTGTTTCGTCAGAGACGAACGAAGAATTTACAGGTCGACGAAGAGAGGCATCAAGGTGTGTGTATTTCTAGGCTGCATGAATGCATGCATGGGCGTTTGCAGAATTCGTGCGTGAGGAGAAACTGGTGGGCTAGAGAAAGATGAGGATGGGTGGTGGAGAGGAGGAAGGCCGGCTGACCGGCGATGGGAGACCGCGGTGGCGCGGCTTCTTCGCGAGCGGCTAGCAAGCGTACATTGCTGTGAACTGTCACTGGATGTGTCTTTGGCTGCTGCAGTAATAAGCCTCCTCTGTCTATAAATCGGTAAGGCACACGCAAACAATGCGAGTTCTTGGCTGGCAAGAGTCAAGTCCTCACTTGCTACAATAATGATGTAGGATTGGATGTAGCTTTACATGGAGTCATCACCACTATAGAAACAATTAAAACTGTTGGATGCAAATGGGTTCCAAACTGGGGTCATCAGTGCGCTGGTGACTTCTTGTGAACAGAATGTAACTAGCAGAAAGGGCTCCAAAGCTGGCTCCGGCCCAAGCCCTGCCAAAGGGTTGTTTTTGAAGCGGCTTCATGTATGAAGCTGTCAGTGAAGCCCAAAATGGCTTTCACTATGGTGGTGGAGCCACGTTTGGTGGAGAAGCCGCCGTCGCCGCCGAAGATGATGTCGATGACATTGACCGAGTGTTGGTAACCTTGCACCCCCGACTTGTCTCCCTCGATGTCTTCTTTGTCCTTCCCCTTTTCATCTTGGTCAGGAAGTGGAGCGTTGAGGCCCTTTTCATCTTGGTCAGGAAGTGGAGCGTTGAGGGAGTTACGGAGGCTAATGCATTGGAAAAGGGTGTGCCTGGACTTCGGGTGCATTAGGCATTGCTTGTGCAGGATTTTCTCAAACTGGTCCTGCTGATTCCCAGACTTCTTGCCACGCAAGTTGCGCTCGATAGCCGCGACTAGGTCATCTGGCTTGCGCTTTCGGGAGGATCCCGAGTAGTTCCGCTGGCCTTTATCGGAGTGGTTGTTGTTGTTGTTGTGCTTGGGGAAGCGTTCGTTCTCCTTGTCCTCCTGGTCGGCCCATCGCTGCATCATGTCGCGAAGCTCTACGACAGTCCTAAGGCGGTTGCGTTCGAAGTCATGGTAGACGTGCTTCACGGTGAGGTCGTTCTGGAAGCAGTGGATAACGTCCTCATCGGTTATGTTGGCAATGGTGCGCGCATCTTGAAGAAGCGCCTGGTGTAGGACCTGAGAGTCTCGTTCTCTCGTTCTCCTCCTGCTTGACATGTGATAATTAATGACGAGTACCTGTATGGAGCATGGAACCCTGGAAGTTGTCGATGAAGGTTTTCTTCAGGTCCTCCCAGTAGTCGATGGAGTCTGGCTTGAGCCTTTCGAGCCAGGTGAGCGGTGCGGATTCCAGCACCATCGGGAAGTAGATAACCTTGGTCGTTTTGGAGCCGCCCGATACTTCAATGGCAGTGGAGTAGCAGCGAATCCACTGTCGTGGGTCTTGTTTTCCATCATATTTGGTGATGCCGACTGGCTTTAACTTCCTTGGGCAGTCGTGGGAGGTGATGTTGCGGGTAAAAGCTGGGAAGCGATCACTATCGTCAATGTCGCGAGGGTCGCTGCCGCACTCGTGGCGCCTCAAGTCAATAATGTCTCGAGCGTCATGGCCTTCGTTGATCTTCAGCCTGGGGCCTTGTGACCTGGTGGTTGCCCGGCTGACGTGGAGGCTATTGGACTTCTTGATATGAGTGGCCGCGTGCGGAGTGCTGGGCGTGCTGGTGACCGTGGCCAGCCCGATTGTCTTGGTTGTGCTGGCGGTTGTCATTCCCTCAAGGGTTGGTTCTTCCTCCTGGGGTGCAACTAGCCTGGGGAATGGAGCTCCTGTGACGCTCTGATCTTGGAACGGTTGTGCTGCAGCGACAGCATAGGGTCTTGCTGGTCCAGTTGGACAATAGTGCACTGCGTCAAATGCAGCAACCTTTTGGTCTCCGGGTTTTGGGGTAGCCGCTGAATTAACAAAGCCGCTTTAGCGATGTTCCTGATCGGAGTGTTGCACTGGCGATCATCAGCTGCAGCGAAAAGCACCATTAAGGTTTCTGCGGTGAGGTGGGTTCCGTGCGCGGGCTTCCGCGTTCCGTCTGCGCTTGGCTTGCTTAGCGTTCCTGAGCCTTCGGATTCTTTTGTGCTCCTCGTCTTCACCTTGAGGAGCGTCCGCCGTGCGCTCATTGGCGGACACGTCCGCGAGTAGCTCGTCGTCGTACTCTCTCCCTGGTTCGTCATCGTCGCCATGCTCGTGGAGGGAGGCCATGTAGACGTGACATTGCGGCGAAAACTCACCGCTAGAGCTGTAATCAACGAGTACTATTCTGCCGTCTCCCTCCTCCGCAATGGGAGAGAGGGGTTTTCCTTCTTGAAAAGGCAGCTCTTGTGTGAAGGCCACAAGGTGGGAGTCGTATTCGAGTAGCTCAGAGGGCTCCATGTGCTCTTCCAGTACACGAACCGGTCCTGTGGCGTTGAAGTTATGGTCAATTCTAAGTGACAACCTGAAAAAGGTTCGGAGTCGTCATCCTTATTGACCCGTACGTAATTCAGGGATTGCACCTCATTAGAATGGCAACTGTGATGAGGTCCGTGAAGGACTTAGTCATCTTAAATGGTAATCTTAGTCTGGATTTGATTATTGACTTCATGAGATGCTTTCCATGCTTGGAGAAGCTATACATCAAGGTAACAGCAATTTCTTAACTGCATTACTGTTGCATCGTCCTTCATACGAAGAAATGTTAATAGATCAACTTTTTATAACCTTTCTTTTTTTCAGACAAATGCGTGGGGCATGGAAAACATGCAGGCCGATAAACCCCTAGATCGTATAGAATGCCTTGACCTGAGGATAGTGATGGGCTTTTATATAGGCAAGAAATCACATGTTGACATTGCCTCGTTCTTTATATTGAATGCGAGGGTGCTGGAGTCGATGAAACGACAACGTTTTTGAGCTATATTACTTGCCTTTGAATTGCCAGATTAACTGTAGAATACAACTTCTTGGCATGTTCATTTTGATTCACCACCTTATTATTGTTTGAATATTTTTCTCATATTATTCAATCATCATGATCATATGTCTAGGATTGATTTACAGCTGTTATTTCATCCTTGACATAATCAGCTACATCATACATTTTTCAATTTCAATAAAGTTAAGAGTGCTACATCATACATTGCACTGGATTCAAGAAAAATATACATGCTCAAATTGCCTGCATTTTATTTCGAATAAGCTGAAGCTACGGAACAATAATGGAAGGATGTGAGATTTTGACATGGTACATTCGTACTTGCCAACATCACCTGGTAGCTAGTATTGTCCACACAACAATAGATAGAGGTTAGACATAATAAGCGGGTACAAATTATGGTCAATACGGGACAGCCCAAAGCCCTCAGTTTTTCAGTGCAGCTAAGAACGGTCCCTCATTTCTAACAATGTAGTGCATAGCTAGTTTAAATTTGGATAAGATGCCTCATCAAATTTGGACATTAACATAGTGTCATTATTTTGTGATGGAGCCCTGCTTCTGAATAGATGAATCTATAGCTTTTGATTGATCTCTTGTTTTTTTTTTCTGAAATAGATTCACATTTTTAAACTGTGGAGTGTACTGTGGACACGGTCACAACAGTATGTAGGAAAAGCAATGATTTGATTTTTTTTCTCCAAAATGGCCCCTCCACTTGGAGCTGCTGCTCTCTCGCTCCGGGGGAGGCGTCCACCTTGCACAGTTCCACTGCCCCCAATCCACCAGCCATGGAGCCTCCCCGTGCCAAGAAGAGCAGGCGGGGAGCGCAGCGGACGCGAGATCCCGGGCACCCGGCGCCGGTTCCAGCTTCGGCTGCCGTGGAGGCGCCCCGTTTCGAATCGACACCGGCGGTTCTTGGCGGCGAATCCCGCGGCCAAGAAGCTGGAGCAGACGGCGGCGTCGACCGCATCAGCGGCCTCCCCGATGCCATCCTCGGCGAGATAGTCTCACTCCTCTCCACCAAGGAGGCCGCGCGCACGCAGACGCTCGCCACCCGGTGGCGCCACGTCTGGCGCGCCGCCCCGCTCGTCCTCGACGGCATCGACCTCGCCGCCAAGGACCTCCCCGCGGGCGTGGAGATCCTCAGGGCCGCCGACGAGGCCCTCGCCGGCGTGGTCTCCCTCATCCTCGCCGCGCACCCGGGCCCCGCCCGCCGCTTCTGCATCCCGCCGCGCCACCTCCACGACCGGCCCGCCGCCGTCGACGCGTGGCTTCGCTCCCAGGCGCTCGACAACCTCGAGGAGCTCGATTTCTGCGACTACTGGCAGCTTCGGTCTTTCCCCCCGGCGCCGCCACCCGCGTCTGCTTTCCGGTTCTCTGACACCCTCCGAGTGGCTACCTTCAGCAAGTGCAAGCTCATGGATAGGTCGGTTGAGGGGCTTCAGTTTCCCCACCTCAAGCAGCTCGCCCTTGAAGATGTCAGCATCTCGGAGGGCTCACTGCACGCTATGATTTCAAGCTGCCCTGCCCTGGAATGTTTGCTGCTTAACCACAGCTTTGGGTTCAGCTGCGTCCGGATAAGCTCCAGCAGCCTTAGAAGCATCGGCCTGGGTGCCAGTCGTTGCGGCAACCAGATCCAGTTACGTGAATTCATCATCATCGATGCCCCATGTCTTGAAAGATTGCTCTTTCTTCGACAATCCGTAGCAGTCAATGTGTCTGTAATCAGGGCACCAAAACTCGAGACCTTGGGCTGTCTTACTGGTAAGCTTGTTGGGATTGATCCTTTCAGACTCATGTTTGGCACCACCACTATTCATGTAGCTGCGGAATTCCTGTTTCTTTGCCACCAAAAATGTGCTATCTGCATTTGCGGGTGGCCTGATATATGCTTTGTTTCATGATCACCAGTCATTAACTTGACGACGGCGGTGCGTAATGTGAAGATTCTAGCTGTGGCACCATGGCCTATAAATCTTGATATGGCTATTGACTTGTTGAAATGCTTTCCATGTCTGGAGAAGTTGTACATAAAGGTGACATTTTTTTCACGGTAGCTCATAATTTTCAGCTTTTCTTTTGATTGACATGCCGTTATTCCAATCTTTGTACCAGTGTGATTGATTGTGTTCTGTCTGTTTTGCTCTTTAGAGTTTTATTTCAGGTGAAATGAATCGGTGGCATCGCAAACACAGGCAATTCATCAAGTGCTTTGACATCCGCCTCAAGACAATAGTGCTAGAGTTGTATCGAGGCATCAGATCACAAGTCAACTTCGCGTCGTTCTTTCTACTGAATGCGAGCAAGTTGGAGTTGATGACATTCGCGGTTGAGAACAGAGCTGACAATGACGCATTTTTTGCAGAACAGTATAGGGTGCTTCAGATGGAGAAAAGGGCTTCGAGGAGTGCTCGGTTGCATTTTAGAACAGAAAGATGTAACCGTGCTGTACATGTCATCCATGTTCGTGATTTAGCTGTAGCCAATCCCTTCGAATGCAGATGTTGGCATTGAATTTGGCGTTTGGCCAATAAAAATATAGTCTGCAGTGGGCTTTTTATTTGAATGTCTAAAATGCAGAAGCCACAGCAGATTGTGAAATTTTCAGCAGTAATTATATATTACACAGTAAATGGTGTTTAAGTTAATGGTCACATTTGTTCGTGTTCGAAATCATGTAATGTTTTTTATGCTGAAATTCGTTGAAAGTTTTTACCAGCTAAGATTCCTAAACTTACATTTCTCTTAGGGATTAAGATATTATAATGCAAGAAACTATATAAAGTTTTGCCCTGGATGGTATTGTACATTTTTTTTTTGTAATCATCATATAGCTATTCTGATCTGAGGAGGCAGTGTCAGTCTCATTACTCTTAATATTCTTAAGCTATTTGAGAAAAATAAAGGCAATGTTCAGTTCTCTGGTGTACTGCTGAAAAGAGCCTTGCAGGACTATTTTGTTGCTTGATCGGTGAATCATAGGTCTTACCCTCCAGTCACTTTGCTTCATCTCAGATCTGAAGATGTATCCTTGGACCTGCAAAAAGTAAGCATTATCCAAATCCAAAAATGTAGCTAGCGCCTCTTCTTGAATAGCAGTTTCAGCATGAAATTTTTTGACTGAATGTGATGATACTAAGGGGATTGATCTGTGGAGTTGGAGCCTTCATTTGGTTTTTGGAAGCTGCACGTAAATGACGTAAAATTGTAGTGGTCTGCATCATTTGTTGTCACTGGAGGGTAAACATTGTCTGTTTCTGTTAACATGTCAGCAATCACTTCCAGGTGGAAAGCCTCATACTGTGCGTTTTGAGGTGTTTTGCGATTACTGTTTTGAGGTGTTTTAGTCTGACGAACACAAATCTCAATTAGGTCCATGTCACAATCAAACTGAGTGCTACATTATGCTAGAGTTTACATGGCCTAGCGGACATATCCGGCCTGTCCTGTCGTACCAGCCCACGGGCTAATGGAGCGGCCTACCACGGCACGGGGCATGGGCCGGCCGTGCCGGCCCAGGCACGACGCCGACCGGGCCGTGACGTGCTTGGGTCAGGCCAAATTCCCGGGCCTCGTGCCAGCCCACGGGCCACCGGCCTTTTGCCCAACTATAGGCTCTGCTGCCACCCGCGCGGTCCTCCGCACGCCTCCGCCTCGCCTGCTAGTCCTCGGTCCTCAAACGAAACCGGCTCCGCGACTCCTGATCAGCTCCTCTTCCTCTCGCATCCCGATCGCCGCCGCGTCCTAACCGCCGTCACCGACGGCGCATCCATTGTCGTGGATGAGGACGATCGTGCAGCCGACATTGTGGACCAGGCGTGCGTGTGGAGCCGCCTTCGTCGACCAGGAAGAAGCCGCCGTCTCTGCCCGCGATCTTTCTCACGTCCTCGGCTCGCTCAGGTTTCATCTCCTTTCCCCGGCTCCCATGTTCCCCATCTCGCTCTCGTCCCCGTCCGATGTCCCTCTCTTACTGAACCCTACATCTGGGGCTCTGGGCGGGCGGCGGGGTGGCTCTGGTGGACGGCGCTGTCAGGTCCAAGGACAGGCGCCGTGCTCAGCGGCGGCAGGGTGTGCTCAGGCGGCGGCAGGGTCATCCTTTTGTGAATCTGTTTAATTGTATTTTTCACTTCCCTCACTGTTCTTTTCCACATATCCTTTGAGCAGCTCGGGGGATTGCTAGGATGATTCTTGGGGTGGCTCAGATAAGATTGCTAGGAGGATTCAGTTTGTTATTGCACAGTTTCTTAGCGTATCAACATTTTCCTGAGAATATGATTCATCCTGCTATAGGAACCTAAGCTTAGTGGGGATTTAACTTCCCAGCATGAACTAGCTATGCAACCGATTTATGAGGAACAGTTTAAATTTTGCCTAACAATTTATCCAACAAAATTTTTGTTGTATTCAGACCTGGGTGACGCATGGCTTGTTCTAAGCGAAACGCTCGCAACTTATTTACCTGGCTTTGGTATTGAAATTTCTGAATCTATAATGCGTGATTTACTAATGAAAATCATAGTTAAACCCCCATGGAGAGATGCAATTGTTAGCGCTGCTCAGCACCAAATGATTTGGTTGTTCATTGGTTTTTGAGAAGCAGTTCTTTTTTAACACTGTTCTTTTGATTCACATGCATGCAGATCTAACTGAATGTCTTTTTTATTCGGAATCTATCCTTGTCAGGCTCCCCATTACAAACCGAATGTCTTTTTTACTCAGAATCAACCCTTACTCGGTTCTCAATTACAAACTGAATGTCTTTTTTATTCAGAATGTATCCTTGTTTGGATCCCCATTACACGATCTGTTTCACCGTTCTTTTGATTCAGATGTATGCGGATCAAATTATTTGGTTGCTTGATTTCATTACAGTGCCTGATTACGCACTGGGTCTCATATGTAATCCTTCTCACCAATCTTGATTCCTTGGTGTTATGCTGTACGTAAATATTCTCTGAATTCTGAACCTTTTGTGTACGGTCAGTATGACTTTATTTGATGAATAAAAAAATTCTTATATTTGGAGAGCAGTACAGCTTACCATCAGTGTTTGCCTTTGAACTTTTAGCTATTATTGGCATCTGACCTATCTGCCTTATCTGTGCAGCCTAACCAGTATTTGGACAACCAACAGGATAGGTTCATGAGAAAGCTGAGAATGTGAACGTGGATGAGGGAGTGAGATTCTCTGCTTGATCGGTCAGTCATGGTGAATATAATGAAGAGGAAGAGCATGGGGATAAGAAATTTTCCAATAAGTTAGTAGGTACATGTTATAGTTCTGTGATTACTTTCTTGTAGCAGTTTCTTCATGTGCTTCTAACAGAGGAGTCAATTGAAGCAAAATCATTTTTCCTAAATATTTCTCTGCTAACAGCATTTGTTGTTTTCTCTTTTTGCCTCCCCATAGACTTGTGTTTCTCTCTGCCCTTGATGGTATGGGCACTCAGCTGACAGCTCTTACACTGCTTGTGATTGTGTTGGACATTATTGGCATGTTATAGATTGGGCAGTTTAACTAATCTTCAAATATTAGTCGTTCTTTTAGAGCTTAACTGGTTACTCTGAATTTCTTGCGTTTATGACATGCTGCATAGACAAGTTTTCTGTCTCCCTTCAGTTTAAAATTGTTCTTACAAATTGGTTGTGAAGGAGAATGTCATTGCTACTTTGGGTCCGGCTAGCAGTGTGGTCTTAAATGTTAGTGTCTTGTTCCTTTTTCTAGCTATGGAGTGTTCTGTTTCTTCAATTTGCTTCCTGCAGCTATGAGTATGCCTGGGAATGGGTTGTGATCCTGGCCCAACCCTGATCCAGCCCTGACTAATTAAACAGTTAGTCCGATCTTTATCCAACTCTTCAAATAATTAGGCCCCGTTCGTTTCCTCCGGAATGGCCCGGAACGAGGTCCGTTCCGGACGGATTGATCTCACCCGGTTTTGAATCCGGCCCATAGCAAAATGGCCGTTCGGTTGAGGCTTGGTTCCGGACGGATTGATCTGGTCTGGTTTGAATCCGGCTCATTTCTTATGCTCCGAGACCCGAATTTGTTCCCCACCTCTTAAGGTCAGGAACGGAAACAACCGGATCAAGTGAACACCTTGGGTTCACTCATTCCTGTCCCGGAATAATTTCTGGACATATTTCAATCCGTAACAAACGAACGAGGCCTTAGTTGTATTTTATCCGATCCTATATTTTAGCTAAAGTATCCTAACCCAGCCTTGATCCTATATATGCCCACGGGCCAATCCGTTTTCACTTTCACTAAAAGAGCACAGCCCGCGGGCTGTCATTATTACAAGCTAGCAAGCAGAGGACGATCCGTGAGCGCCAACAGTACAAGCTAGCAACCATTAACCACCTGTGGACAGTGGTGCAACAAAACAAGCAACTTCATATCTGCCATCTGTTTGCAAATTTCAAGTATGGAACATTAACAAAGCTGATGAAAGTATCGGATACAGAATCCACAAGATAACGTGGCAATCAAATGTCCACAAATGTACAAATGCGACATCATCTTGATTAGCTGCATGGCCTGTAGAGATCTTAACAAACGGCAGTGTACAAAGAAACTACAGGAAGTTGCAAGAAAAAAGTTAGTGGAAAGTTACTGAAAGCCAACATAATCATATAGAGGCATATATATGTAATTAAAAAAAGTTAGTACGACATTAGTTGATAAGATAACAATTATCAGATGCTTTAGGCAAGACAGTTGCTGATCCATGTATACGTCAAGAAATGGGCAGGAAGCCAGGAAGGAACAACTGGCTCATCTGATTCCATGGTTTAGCTAGCCTACAGTCCTAGTTTAGCTAACTAACCTACAGTTCTAGAGGCTCATCAAGTTTTCAAGTCTGAAACCAGCAAAACTAACATGAGACACAGTTAACAACTAACATGTTAGCGAATCTGTTCAAAGCTACCTTATACTTTATCGCTTCATGCAGCATTTCGTATGTTGCATTCCAACGATGTGGAACATCAAGAACCAGTCCTGATTTGCTTCTAAGACCCAGTGATTGAACAATGGAGTTAAAAATCTGCATACGGGATGGTGACGAAGTCACGACTTTGATGATGTCACGGACACTCCCGATTGCATAAGGAATCACCTTAAGGCCAGCTTGTGTGATGTTTGGGTGATCAAATGTTCTTTAGAGGTGTGAACACATGCACGTGAGGTGCGCCGCTCATGTTCTTACCCAAACATCACACATATCTTTTCAAGGTTGCTAAGAATCTGTCCCTGTCTTCTTGTGTAATTTGAGGGCAATGGTATCCAATATGCCTATTTAGGTGAGATGTCCCTTTCCCGGCGACAGAAGATAATTGGACCCTACAGTATTTGCAGATTGCCTTTTCTATTCCATCTACTACTTCTGACACTATGTGTTCCCAAACTTTAGCCCTTTTTTTAAATGATCAACTTGATTGATCAGTTGACATAGACTCATGACTCTCTACAACAAGTTCAGGAACTACTGAAACCCCTTCCAGGGCTAGCTATGAGACACCAAATGCTGTCATAGAGTTGTGCAGACGTTTTCTCCTGCCGATGTAATGGCCTTTTCCTGAGGTGGCTTTGCAAGGGTGCCGTTGCTTTGTGTCGTACATGGCTGCATCTGCCATCTGTTCAAGTAACGATTGGAGATGTAGCTCATGGAACAGTGAAGGTATGGCTTCCACATCCTTGACGTCCGTGGTGAGCTCTTCCTCCCAATTCTCTATCTCAAATATTCTGCCTCTTTCGGTATCTATTACCACTTTGGATGTGTGTGTGTTGAGATCTTGGACATTTGTGATCGAGTATGTGCAGCAGTGGCTGTTGCGAGAGGCTAAGTAAGTAAGAAGTAGAAGAATGAAGGATTCCTCCGCAAGCATTAGAGTTCCATGCCAAGAATCTTTGCTGTGATATGGCCACTGCGCACATGTTTGTCGAAATGCCTAAGAGAAGAGCACAGGGAGGAGCCTGTGACGGCGAGAGCCTGCTCTCTGCTTAGATGGACCAGCCAATAACTTAAGGTGGTGTTTGGTTCTGTCAAAGGAGTGGCAACGGTAATGGAATCGATTGCCAGCGCTACCTGATGCAGTGTAATCAATGTCGTCATTTGTTTGGTTACGAGGCGGAGAGAGCAGCGCACGTCGAGATCGGGTTTCGCTAGGAGGTGGGCGGTATCAACATTGCACACGCCTGTATCAGATCCCTCCTTTACCCATTCCGCCCTAACCCAACCAAACAAGATGAAACGTGATCTAGTAGCAGCGTGAACGATTACGGGGGCAATAATGTCGAACCAAACACCACCTAAATGTATTTTCCTCATGTGGGAGGTGTCAAGGCGTGTAAACTTAAAGAATGTTAAATGTAAATTGTTTGAATTTTAGCTTGGCATGAAATATGATATTTCGCATTTTGTAAACTTCAAGAAATACACATGTTTTTCTGGTTGTTTTATTTATATTATCAAATATTGCCGTAGCGTTAGCACAACATTATACTAGTTGCAAGTAAATAGAGCAGAGAGCTGACCCTTACTTTCCATTAGAGTCTCAACAAAAAAAACATGGTGGTATCAGCTCTTAAGTAAGCAGGTAAGAGTAGGTAATCATATTCCTTACTAAAGGATACGTTATCTGGGAAACTGAGAGGACGAGGAGGCGCAGGAGGAGCACGAGGTGGAGCAGACGGCCTCTGGTTCGTCTCGCGTCTACTCGCGAGGTAAGTAACTTTATATTTTTATAGCCTCTTGATGTTATATGTTCAAATTCGAAGTATAAACTAATAATTTTTCTTAATCACTTGTGCAGGTCCCGCGAGTCTGCCTAATCGACCGATACCTAGTGAGAGAAGACCGTTAATTCGACCCGACGGGCAAAAGTAAGTAAAATTTTATGTTTTCATTGCCTATGTTCAAATTCAAATTATAAACTAAAAGTGATGGCTAATTATTTGTGCAGGTCCTGGAAGATTGTGAAGAGTGCAGGTGCTGCTCACAGACGCTCCGTTAATGGCATCCTCGGTCTTCTGTGCAGGAATCACTTTCCTAGCCTGGTTGAGTACGCTGGAGTTGTGTGGGGCCAGCCTATACGTTCGAGCAATACGCCGCCGCACCCGATACTGAAGATCGGGATGGCAGAGTATTCAACAATAAGGCAGAGCGGGTGAAGCAGGAGCTATGGGTAAGTGCTACATACATCGCAATCATTGCAAATTCTTGAAATAATGAATGGTAATCGTGTTTGCATGCAGGATTTCTTCAAATGCCAGGATGGGTTTGAGGCCAAGGCTGATGTGGTGGCTACCAGATGCTGTAAGAAACTAGTCGTGGACATGCACTATGAGGCGCGTCTCCAGGCCATTATAAGTTTCCACGCCACCATCCTTGGAGAGAAGGTCACCAAAACGGATGCAAGAACCATGTCGTTGACTGAGGAGCGGTACTTGCAGGTAAATATAGAATATTAATGTTTATTCTTTTTACATTAAGTATTCATTCCTTTTGACATTACATTACGTACAATTAATGTAATCTTCTAATATGTCATCTACTTATTGTCTTGTAGATGATTCCTTATTGGTGCGCTGCGCATCCCGAGTGCTGGCAACAGATGGTGCAAAAGTGGTGCTCCAACGAGTGGGAGGTGTCGCACAACTTATTGGTGCGCTGCACATCCCGAGTGCTAGCAACAGATGGTGCAAAAGTGGTGCTCCAACGAGTGGGAGGTGTCGCACAACGCGTGCCGGGAGCGGCGTATGATGATGCCTGGTAAACCACACCATCAAGGCAGCTGCAGCCTCAGTGGATACGCAGAAGTATGGGTACGCGAATTCATTTATTTAATCCAACACTCAATTATGCATGATTTCTAACTGACTTGCTGGTTTTCTCGTAGTCGTCGTCACATGGTGGCCAGCCTTGCACCCTCTTCAAGGCATTTGCTATGAACCACAAGAGAAAGGTGACGTCCGATGTCAACTACAACCCGGAGGATGGGCCAGAGGCATACAGCAACACGACCGCCCACAGCCGCCTCAGTGAGTACACATCGATGGCAAGGGAGGTCCATGGTCCAGATTTTGATCCGACCACCGAGGACCTTGACGGTGAAGTCATCATGAAGGTCGGAGGAGGTAAGAAGCATGGGCGGTACTGGATTGCCGACGCCGCAATCGACGCGTCCTCTACTCCTACTCTATCTCAGATTAGAGCAAGGAGCACTAGCGCAAGCCCAGCCATACGACCTCGGCAGGACACTTCACAGTACCGGATACAGGAACTCCAGGTTAAAATTTCTCTATATGTCGTTTATTGATTATTATATATCTTTTCTTTGCATTACTGTAACATTGGGGAGAAAATTTTGCAGGACCTACGTGAGGCCTTGGAGGCGAGGATGAGCGCCGAGCAGGCGAGGATGAGCGCCGAGCGTGAGGCCGAGCGCCTGAGGATGAGCGAGATTCTTGCTTACATGCAGAGCCTTGGCGCCGCAACGGGTGTTACTCTGCCAGCTTCGTTGTTTTCTCCACCTTGACCACCACCTCCACCTTCTGATCTGTTTTCTAGTCCTGTGAGTATGGATAAGTTTTAGTTATGTATGAACGTTATTTTTCTTGTCTCACATGTAATCTCTTCTATTTTATGCAGAATCAATCGGCGGCCTCAAATGATCCTCATGTATCTCAAAATCAAAGTAATTAGCCAACTTGGTGATGGTTTTTGAAATTAGTCAAATTATCTATTATTGTGAACTTGTTGAGAACTTGTAATCATTGGATTTGATAACTGTTCGTGAACTTTGTGAATTTATTCGTTGAACTCTTGTAAAACTGCTTTTCAGTGCTTATTAATTTCATCATTAAAGTCTTGTAAAACTTGTAGTGGTCTTTGTGATGATATATGTTTTTGTGATATATATGTGTGGATGAAATAGAAAAAACAGATTAAAATGGGTAATATTGGTTACTTTGCCTAGTGTTGGCACTCGGCAAAATCTGGTATGAAGAACCTTTGCCAAGTGCCTCGGTTCCGGCTCTCGGCAAAGATTACTTCTTTGCCGAGCGCCACGGATCCGGCTCTCGGCAAAGAGCCTAGTCTTTGCCGAGCGCGGCGCTCCGACTCTCGGCAAAGATTGCTTCTTTGCCGAGCGCCACGGATCCGGCCCTCGGCAAAGAGCCTAGCCTTTGCCGAGCGCGGCGTCGCAGACACTCGGCAAAGACGCCGTCACGGCCCCAAACGCCGTCACGGTTAATTTCGTTTGCTGAGTGCCGCCCCTGACGCTCGGTAAAGGCTTTGCCGAGTGCCCGAAAAAAGGCACTCGGCAAAGACCTGTTTGCCGATAGAATCGCTGGCGAGTGCCCTTTGCCGAGTGTTACGCTCGGCAAATCTTTTGCCGAGTGTGACACTCGGCAAAGGGCCTGAATCCGGTCGTGTCAAGCATTTGAACAGATGTTGGCACATTGGAACGGTATGCAGATAGGGAGCAATGAACTCTTGATGAGTGGCCTACACACATCTTTAGTATATAAGGCGTTAATTAATTGGAAATATTTAGGCGTGACTACAACAGTTGTTGTTTTTTTTGCGGGTACTGACTACAACAGTATTTATGAAACATATAATATAACATGAATATGTGTTAATTTAATTTGGACTACTAGCTAGCTAACTGAACAGTAAACACCTAAATCTTACAACTAGTTACTCTATTCATCCCAAAATAAGATACTTCTAATTTTGTCCTAAGCTAAACTACCTTAAGTTTGATGAGGTCTATAGAGAAGAGCAACATTTATGACACCGAATAGGTACACAATAAAATATATTATATTTCATGATAAATCTAGTAATACTTATTTGGTATACTAGTACATTTTTGTATAAATTTGATCAAACTTACGTTGATTCAACTTGGTATAAAACAAGAAGTGCACTTACTTTAGTATATAAGGAGTATGACGGAAAAAAACACTGGATAGTAGTTTGGTAGTGAAACATTAATAGGCAGGGTTTTGAGATTATCAAGCACTTTTACCACACCCATCTAATTCAGTTTTCAAAGGTTGGAAACAATACCAGTGGACCTCATAGACAAAGTTTCCTCATCGAAATAATATCTATTAACTGAACAGGCATAGAAATTCTGTTAAATTGGTTCGATTTTGACTTCATTGTTCGGTTTTTGGATGTTTTGCCCATCCTTAGTTATAATGGTGCATGTGTCACTAAAAGGGACTCTTGATCATTTATTATTTCCTAAAAGTGATTCTATAGTTGCTACTATTCTAAAACTTGCATTGCATTCAAAAGAAGTGTTCTAAGTTGAGAGGAAGCACTGCCCCAAAACTGTGATAAAATTTGTGTGGTCTGGCTCCAGACTCCAGAGACTTGCCAGTCTGGCTGATAGTGAGTCTGTGTGGTCTTAGTACTAGGACAGAGCCTGCAAATTTGTGTGATAAAATTTAAATCCTGCAAAGATATGTTTATTGAGACATCATGGCGTAAAAGGACAAGAATAAGCTGGACGACGAGCTGTTATAAATGCCCATACCCGGGTACCGTATTCCCTTGCAGAGCGTAACATGGCCATGGATGCCTTCAGTGCCGTCGTCGTCATCACCACCCTTCTCCTCTCGCCATTGCTGGCACTAGTAGTGCAAATGTTACGACAGCAGATCGTCCATAATAAGCCAACCCCGCCAGAGCCCACACCTATCCCCCTCGTCGGCCACCTCCACCTCCTACTAAAGAAACCACTCCACCGCACCCTCGCCGACCTCGCCGCCCGCCATGGCGACGTCTTCAGCCTGCGCTTCGGCTCCAGCCGAGTCGCGGTCGTGTCCTCCGCCCCAGTCGCCCATGTGTGCCTCGGCGCACTGGACGTCACGTTCGCCAACCGGCCGCGGCTGCCGTCCGGGAGGGTCCTCTCCTACGACTGGTCGACCATGGGCCACGCCAACTACGGGCCGTACTGGCGCCACCTCCGCCGCATCACCACCACCGAGATCTCCTCCGCAGATCGAGTGCGGCACTTCGCCGACGTCCAGATGCAGGAGGCGAGGGCCATGGCCCGCCGCATTTCTCGTGTCCCGCTCGGCCCCGGTGGCCGCGCTCTGGTAGACCTCAAGCCGCGGCTATTTGAGATGATCATGAACATCATGCTGAACATGATTTGTACCAGGACGTGCCCTCCTAGGTAAGGACAATTGGTTGTGACGCTGTTAAGTATTCCCTCCGTCCTATATTATAGTCGTTTTGGCTTTTATATATATATAACTTTTACTATGCATGTAGATATACATATGAATAGAGTATACAATTATTGTGCAGCGACGAACAGGATGGGACCAGGATGGAGGTGAGCGAGGAGGCCCGATGGTTCATGGCGACGGCGGAAGAGACGATCGAGCTCACGTCGACGGTGTGGGACTTCCTGCCAGCACCAGCACGGTGGCTGGATGTTGGCAGGGTGGGCCGGCAGTTGCAGCACCTGCAAGCAAACAGGAAAAGGTTTTTGCAGAGGTTGGTAGAGGGGCACAGGGAGACGGAGAAGGGCGAGGAAGTAACACGGAGGAGGGTGGTCGGGGTG
Organism: Panicum hallii; assembly: GCF_002211085.1. Taxonomy (NCBI): domain Eukaryota; kingdom Viridiplantae; phylum Streptophyta; class Magnoliopsida; order Poales; family Poaceae; genus Panicum; species Panicum hallii. The sequence continues at coordinate 7,604,564 of NC_038043.1, read as the reverse complement.
CTGCTGGAGCTGCAGAAGGAGGACTCCGAGGCCTGCACGGATCAGCTCATCCACTCGTTGTGTATTGTGAGTTAGTACAATCCATCATTTCCATGTCGATCTTGGGCCTGATCTGATGACCTTTTCTGTCTCCATACCTTTGATGGGTATACTTTTTGATGTTCTACATGCATCTCATCATTTTCAAGAGCGCTCTCGAAGCTGGGACGCTTAGTTCGGCGTACACGATCGAGTGGGCGATGTCGCTCTTGCTGAACCACCCTGAGGTCATGAAGAAAGCTCGCGACGAACTCGATGCATGCGCGGGGAAACCGGAACGCCTGATCGAGGCGGCCGATCTCCCAAACTTGCCTTACCTTCGATGCATCATCCTGGAGACGCTCCGCCTGTACCCGGTGGTGCCACTTCTGGTTCCTCGTGAATCCTCTGCCGACTGCACGGTCAGCGGGTTCCATGTTCCCAGAGGAACCATGCTCCTTGTGAACACATTTGTGATCAACAGGGATCCTGGGACATGGGATGAGCCAGAAACCTTCCTCCCGGAAAGGTAGTAGAATGATCATCCAGAGAACTTGGCTATACTATTGTGGTACAAGCACAGACACTTTATTGTGAGCTTACTGTTTACATTTTTGGGGATAGGTTTGAGGATGGCAGGAGTGAAGGTAAGATGGCGATATCATTTGGCCTGGGGAGACGACGGTGCCCGGCAGAGAAGCTGGGCATGCAGATGGTAGGCCTTGCTCTGGGAACTATGGTCCAGTGCTTCGACTGAGAACGGGTGGGCACCGAGCTTGTGGACATTGCTGAGGGCTCTGGCCTAACCTTGCCAAAGAAGGTTCCTCTGGAGGCCTTCTGCCAACCTTGTGATTCCATGGTCGATCTTCTTTCGAGGATCTAGCAGCTGGTACTGCATGTCGTGTTGCATTGAGTTATGGTGGTTCTAGAATGAGTTCAAATTGCTGCTTTTATGCATGTACGAATGCACAGCCTAGTATCAAGTAACTAATAATGCATTCAGTTTGTACACCTCATTCAGTAGTAGTATCAAGTAACTTCTGTTAGCCGCAGCGGAGTGTGACGCTGGGCGTGGGGCTAAGCCCACGACGGCGTGCTAGGCAGTCGCGGCGCAAACGCGCCGGAGCCCGCGGAGCCCATGGGCCTGGTTGAAGCGTACAACGACTCCACAAAACTACAGTGCTAGACAAGCTCAAAATGAGAAATTGAGAACAATTGTGCACTTGGTAACCTTAGTTGCTACAATACATTCAAAAGATAGGATCTAATTGCTAGCCTGCTATTATAGCAAGTTTTAAGCGTGAAGGAATATTTAAAACACTACAGTCATGAGACAATTGTTTAGACGAAGTACCAAATGAGAGTGCAAAGGAAAACTCATAAAGTGTCACTGCCAAGGCTAATTATAACATCTACATTCAAAGGGATCGGTTATAGACAAATCACGGATATGCTTGACGTGCATAAGAAAACGCTGACATCCTTTTCCTGTAAAATGTAACCGAGCACCTCTTGAAGCCCTTTTCTCCATCTGAAGCATCCCATGTTGTTCTGCAACAAACTCCTCACTGTAATCTTGGCTTTCAAGCTCAAGTGTCATTAACTCTAACTCCCTCGCATTCAGTAGAAAGAATGAGGCAAAGTTGACTTGTGATCTGATGCCTCGATACTGCTCCAACACTATTGTCTTGAGATGGATATCAGAGCATTTAATGAAATCCCTATGTTTACGACGCCACCGATTCATTGCTCTGCCTGAAATACAAGACTACAGAGCAAACAGATTAAAATGGGGAAACTCAAACCACATTGGTACAAGGATTGGCATAGCGACAAGCCAATGAAAAGAACAGGTCAACAACTCGAGAACTGTCAATGAAGAGAACTTTACCTTTATGTACAACTTCTCTAAACATGGAAAGCATTTCATCAAGCCAATAACCGTATCAAGTTTAATATAAAGCGATTTGAGAGCCAGAATCTTGACACTGCGCACCACCGTAGTCAAGCTTACAACAAGGAACCCCTAAATCAAGCATAAAAAGAACATACCATCAGGCCATATGCAGATGATATGAAATTTCTCTGTAACCAAAACATACATAGCAGCCCTTAGATGCGAAGAAACAAGAGTGCAGTGGCTACCTGAAGGACCGTGGTGCCAAACACGAGTCTGGAGGAATCGATCTCATCATTAAGACAGCCTAAGGTCTCCAGTTTCGGCGCCACAATTACAGACACATTGACCGGCTCGTCTATTTTAATATGGAGGAACCTTTCAAGGCAAGGGGCATTGACAATGGTGACTTCCTTTAAACGGGGCTTGCCAATATGCATATCAACACCAACGGCGATGCTTCTGAGGCTATTTGAGCTTATCCGGAGACGGCGGCACCCATAGCAGTTGTCCAGCAGCAAGCATTCCAGGACAGGGCAGCTGGAACTGGAAATCATGGTGTGCAGGGAGCCCTTGGCCATGCTGACATCCTGAAGTGCGAGGTGCGTGAGCTGGGGGAAGTGAAGCGCTTCAACCTTGGCATCCAGGAGGTCGAGCTCGCTGAAGGTAGCCACACGGAGGGTGGCCGCGAAGCGGAAAGTAGATGCCGGCAGCTCTCGGCGCGACCAGCAAGATTGGCCTAACCAGAAGTCAAGCTCCTGGAGGCTGTCGAGCGCCGGGGAGCGCAGCCAGGCGTCCACAGCGGCGGGGCGGTCGCGGACGATGTGCGACGGGATGCAGAAGCGGAGGCCGGGGCCGGGGTGGTCGGCGAGGATGCGGGAGACGGCCCCGGAGAGGGCCTCGTCGGCGTCGAGGAGCTCTCTGCTGTCGAGGTTGAGAGGGGCGGCGCGCCAGATGTGGCGCCACCGGGAGGCGAGGGTCTGGACGCGGGCGGCGTCCCTGGTGGAGACGAGCGCGATGATTTCGCCGAGGATGGCGTCGGGGAGGCCGCTGATGTAGTCGACGCCTCCGCCGCCGCCGCCGCCTTCATCGCTTGGTGGAGAGGAGGGAGATGGCGGCGTCGCAGGATGGGGATTCGGCACCTCCGTGGCTTCCGCCGCCACTGGCGAGGACTCGCCGGCCTCTAGCTCCCCCGAATCCGACCTCCTCCGCTTAGAACTGCGACCCGGCGGCTCCATCTCCGCTGCCGGCGCCCGGCGGCTTGTGGCCTTGTGGTAGGGTTGGAGTGGGCGGCGGCGGGTGGTGGCTGCGCCGCCGAACCCTGGCCTGGGTAGGAGGTTCTGCGTCAGAGTGGGTCGGGCTGCCTTTGTTTTATGCCCTGTTTTACGACCCAACGGAATGCCGGCCCAGATCAGCTCAAGTCCAATTAGCAGCAACCGTGAGTTGAACTGTTCGAGCATCCGTTTTTAAGACCCTTTCGTAATTTTTTAGCCCCATATATTTATTTATTAGTATAAAAAGTACTACTTTAGTACTACTACTCCATAAATAAAAAATAAGTTTATTTCGGGTTCCGTGTAATAAAAAAGTTTAGATTTTCGATCACTTGAACTTCCAGAGATGGTTTCAAATTTCATACTTAAGTTTGACCCAAGATGAAAGGAACCAGAGTTGTAGCGGTCCTAGCGGATTGGATGGGTTACGTTTGCTAAAAACGCTCCTGCAGCATTTTACTGGCATACACATTCTGAATTTCTGATCCAGTAATACAGTGTCAATGAGACTGAGCGCCGCCCACCCGCCCCCCCCCCCCCCCCCCAACCCCAACCACCACCACCAATTGCAGAATGCATTATTCACTAACAGTACAGCAGGGTTCAGATTTCCTTTAAGCTGTTACACCTGACAAAATAATTTACAGTTGCCTTGAAATGATTCTGGTGCAATCGTAACTGCAATTTCCAAGGAGACGTACACATCTTCAGCAGACTGTTCCGAGGCTTCACCGGCAGAAAACGGAAGGGCTATGACCTTCTGCATCTGCAATCAAGAGATGGCTTGGTCTAGAATTTGCAACAGAATGTAACATTTTGCAAATAAATGGATAGAGTTAGGTGCAGTTGAATAACAGTGATATTTAAACAAATTATCGACACTAGAACATAAAAATAAACAAAATGGCCAATCCATTGCGTCGACAATTAAATTAAGAGCAAAACACATTACGCAATGAAATTGCAAAAAACTAGCTGCTACAGTTCAAACATGAAAACAAAAATATCTAGTGGGACCTAAATTTTAGAGGCTGACACATACACTGTTTGAAATCAAAGACATGAACAAGTTCAAATGAAACAACACTCAACATAAGTGAGATTTCAACAATAGCTCACAGTACGGACCAAGATTTGGTAACGATATCACCAGCCACCTCACTAACACTTTCGACAACTTCCACATAAAGAATTAACCCATTAGACAATGCCAAGCAGTGGCTACCTCAGTCTGTCACAATTAGCGCAATCCAACAATACACGTAGCTCATTTGGATGTGACAAATTTCCAAGAAAACACATACCCAGAAACACTGCAAGAACAGAAGAGATCACATCAACTTTTTAGTACAAAACGAGTGTACAAGATAAGTAATAACTACTCTATGGATGCGTACACACCAACCCTTGTTTCAACACATTCAAAGGGGCTAATTAAGGTGCGATTGGTTACATGGGCTATTCCTAGCCGGGTTAGGAGTTATGCATGGCCAGCCCAAGCCAGGCTATTGGAAGTCTTTAGGCCCGTGTTTAGTTGGTTGCATTGTCACTTTTTGCCCTGGCTAGTTTGTGTTTGGTTGGGTGCACAATAGGCTTGCTTGCACTGTGTAATGCAGTTGGACCTGATTGGTTGCTTGTACGGGGGTTGTTGTGAGCACCGTGGCTTTGTTTTGGGTATGCTTACCCCTTTGCCTATATTACAGGTGGCGCTCCTCCTCTCCCTCAAACCCTATTGTTCATTCTCACCACTCACCTCTTGTCGCCTCTTCTATTCCCCCGCCTCAAGCTCTCCTCCCCTCCCCATCGCCTAGGCCAGCGGCGTGCCATGGCTAGTGGCGGCTCTTGCTCCAAGAGCGGTGCCGTGAAGCATAGCACGGCGTAGCCCCCCGCTCCCTCCAGGTCTGTGGAAGTGACCTCCCCACAACCTATTCTCATCCTCTTTTCGCAGTTCATCTACGAGGCGGGTTGGCTGTGCAAGCGTTGCCGCGAGTACCACGCTTGCAAGCGCAAGGTGCGCGCGATGGCCAAGAAGGGAAGCAGCACCTCACTGTTGACCTCCCTTAGTGGATCAAGCACCCCCCCTTTCGGATGGATCCGAGGAGGAAGATGGCGAAGAGGAGGAGGAGGAAGAGGAGGATTCCGAGGACAACACCATCGACTCGTCGCCATTAACACCGGTTTGAGACCTCTCACCACCTATTCTGTACCCTAGTCTCGGATTAGTTGAGTTATGCCTACTTCTTGTGTTGATTAGGGTTTGGTAGTGGTCATTGTTGATGGTCTGAATTGTTATGGTTGTGATTGTTCCATTCACTTGTAACCTTTCCAAACTGAAATTGGTGTCTATTTCTTTGATTTGGGAAACAATGCAACCGGTTTCAGTTCGTGAGATCCCTGAAGGCATGGAGGTTTCTGAATGGGGTGGAGTTGACCATGCCACACAATTTAGGTGCCGCCATAGGAAGCGTCCTAGGCGTATGCTTTGCTGGGATAGTACCTACTGCATATAAGACCTCTTGGAAGTACCTACTGATGGTTTCAACTGATCTAAGGAAAGGAACTTGGATGCACCTAAACCTTTGGTTATGACCAACAACATGAAGAAACATTGCAACCTGTTCTTCAATGTTGCAGTGCATGATATCCTTAAGCAAACCTCTAGTTCTGAAAAGGTCACAAAGCTGGAAAAATGGAGTCTTCTCATCAAGAGTGTGTTAATACAATGGGTGTCATCAGAATGGTAAATGAAGGCTAGGTTTTTCTGCCTTTGCTCATCCCTAGAGGACATTGGCCCATAAGTCACAGTTGGTCTAGCATGTGCAAGGCGCCTAAACCTAACATACATCCAGACACTAATAACACCAACCAAAGCAGCTCCCCTAATTATTAGCTCCCTGTGCCTGGCAAGCAAGAACCTCATCCAAATCATCCATGTCTAGAAAAATAGATCCTTCATTAGAAAGACAAGCCACACAACATTCTCTACCAGATCTAACACACAAATCACAGGGAAATACAAATCCAACATGTAATCAGTAAAGAAGCAAGCAAAACATCCTTAGATCTACACACTAATAGGAATACGAACAAGGATCTATCTAAGCAAAACAGAAAAACAAGCTACTGCGGCTACCACACCTATGAGGATGTGCAACATGGCATACGAAACTCCACCCTAGGGCAAATTGAAGGAGGAGATTAGGGGAAACATAGGCGCTTTTCACCTTGACTTCGTGCCCCAAATAGCTGGCTCCGGCCTTCGCACTCCCGCGGACAGCGGGGCAATGGGCTATGGGAGAGCTCGAGCAGAGGAGAGGAGAGGAGAAGTGGCAGTGCGCGAGAGCGGAGAGGGAGCCATCGTTGGGCGGGCGAAATGGGAACAGTAGCGATAACCCTAACGTCCGCCCAGGGTTTTGTTCGCTGGCTAGGATGGGCTGCGGGTGGCCAAGTTGGGTCCACAAAGGTGGCCACGCCGGGTGCTATGCAGGCTGCATAACCGGAGACGAAGCTGAAATCCATCTCCCGCAATGCAGGTCGTACCAGCCCATTTGCTCTAGCTAAGCCTACATAAGGGGCCTATTCACCCATCCAAACAAATCAGGCCTGCACTATCCAAGCCTGGCTAGCCCCTTATGCACCTTACCAATCACAACCTCATAGACAAATCATGGGCATGATTTACATGCATAAATCCGTGGTGACACCTTTTAGATGCAAAATAAAACCGAGAATCTCTGGAAGCCCTTTTCTCCAGCTGAAGCAGCCTGTGCTCATCTACAAGAAACCTTTTACTCCCATTGTAGCATCCACCCTGAAATCTCATTGACTCCAGCATCTTTGCATTCAATACAAAGAACATCGCGAAGTTAACTTGTGACTTTATGCCTTGATAATTATTCAACAATATTGTCTTGAGGCGGATGTCAAGGCATCTGAAAAGATAATGGTGTTTACTATGCTATAAATTATTGTCTCCCCCATGGTGTGACTGAAAAGGAAAAAAATCCAAACAAATAAAACCAAATCAAGAATCACACGATATTTAGTCAGATCCGAATATCATCTAGACACAATGAACTACAAGTTTAGTATTTTCACCTCGATGTACAACTTCTCCAAGCACCAGAAGCATTCAATAAGTCAATAATCACATATCCAGGCTAAGAGTAAAAATATCGATAGCTAAATTCTTCACAGTACACACCGGTGTTGTCCAATTAATGGCAAGCAATCCCCTTGGAAAGCATGGCTGCATGAACACATAATGTTAACCCATATTTTTAAGTTTTTCTGCACACACAAAAAAAATCTTAGTAACCTCATGTAGGCAAGAAGTAGAAGATCAAGATCTACCTGAATAATGACAGAGCCCAAGGCAAGTCTGGAAGAGACATCAAGCTCACATAGGGAACCTAGGGCCTCCAGCTTAGGTGCTGCAATTACTGATACTTGCAGGCCCATCAGTGGTTGAAAATAGAGAAATCTTTCAAGACAAGGGGCGAAATAGAGAAACCTTTCAAGACAAGGGGCGTCCTGTATGATGAGTTTCACTATGCTGACAGTGCCATTACGCTCAACACTCAAACCAATGCTTGTAAGGCTAGTACAGTTGATCCGGACACAGCGGAAGACGAAGCTTTTGTTAAGCATCAAGCACTCGAGGACGGTGCAGCCAGCAATCAAGCTATGCATAGAATCCTCAGAAATGTTGACCTGTTGAAGTGCTAGTTTCTTGAGCTGAGGGAACCGAATCGTCTGGGTGGTGTCATCGGAGAGGTGACACTGGCTGAGAGTGGCGACACCGACTCACCAAGGCAGGACACGAAGCAAAAGGTAGACGCTGGTGGCGATGGCGGTTGGAAGATCACCAGCTCATATAATTCGACCTAGAAGTCAATCTCCTCGAGGTTGTCAAGGGAGGGGGACTAGAGCCACACATCCATGGTTGTCGGGTGGTCTAGGAGTTGCTGCGCGGGGATGCAAAAGCGGCAGCTAGGGCCCCCGTGGGCGAAGAGGATGTGGGAGACGATGTCGGTGAAGGATTCTCCACTGCAGGGAAGGTCCTTGGCATTCGTGAGAAGGTCACCGCCGTCAATGTTAAGAGGGGCGGAGCGCCAGAGATGGCGCCACTGTACCGGGAGGCGAGGGTTTGGGTGCTGGCGGCATCTTTGGTGGGGAGGAGTGAGATGACCTTACCGAGGATAGCACTGGGGAGGTGGCTAATGTGGTCAACACCATCTCCTCCTCCTCCTCCACTGGCCCTAGGGTGTGGTTCTTGGCGGTGGGATTGGTTCCCTTCGGCTCCTGGAGGATTGGGATCCGGTGCGTTGGCCGGCAGCGGCGACAAGATGCCTACTGTACAGTCCGGTTAGGGGATCTCGGGTGCCTCCAACCTCCTCTTCTTGCCACGGTGAGGCACCGCCTACTGCTCCATGGACGGCGGCTTGTTTGGGGGAAGAGGATGGTTGGGTTTGCGCTGCTGCCATACTTGCACAATAGTCAACATGAGGTCAGTATGTGGGTTCTAGCAGCATCCAGGTCTGGCCATGGCCCATGGCCCATGGTTAATGGCTTCACAACCAATTTCGAACGCAGCCTCCTCTGTAAAAAGAGAACACAAAAGGAAAGAAAAAAAGGAATGCAACCAAAAGGAATGGGGAAACAATCTGAACTTTTTCATTTTGATACCTGAAGGGAGATCCAACCTTCAATGTTTGGTTTGAGGGTTGAAGAAGGTTGGATTATGTAGGATTCATTTTTTAAGATGTTTGGTTTAAATACTAGGAGATTATGTTAAGAAGGAATATAAGGAATATACTCTCTAGATTCCTCCAAACAAGGGGACATGATGAATCCATCGACTTCGACGCTGTCTTTCTAGTGACATTTATTGGAAATTGTCAATTTTCATCATGAATATGCAAATGGCCCATCCATTCAATTTGACCACAGTTTCTATGATGAACCTCTCACAACTATCATAGATTGAAAAAACCTTGAACGACCGCTCAGCTCAGTGATAGAGTTGTCAGGTGGACACCCTACTGTCCTAGGTTTGATCCTTGGATCGGATAGGAGTTCTCACCAGGGATTCCCCTATAAATGATTCACTCCTTGTGGTGCTACAAGGGGAATATGACTTGCCATTGTCTATGGAACCATAAATGGTCCCGGTGATCTCATTAGGGACGTGGTCTTCTAATCTGAGTGTAGGTGTAGGTCTGTTCGTATACAAGTGGTGTGAGTTGGGATTGCATGTGTAGGATGTTGGTGTGTGTTCGTGTACGGACAGATATGGCAGTTGTACACAGATGAGAGATGTCAAAAAAAAGATTGAGAAAAATCATAACAGATTGGATAATGTACTCAACCACAATAGTGATAAAGAAAAATACGTCGCAGACTTGCAGTTGGCATGGGCCCACCCATCGATCTAAGGTACCATAGTCCACATTGGGGTACATATATTTGCGGTTTCACTTATCCTTGGGTTTAGGTTGACAGTGAGGTTCCACCGCTCGGGCTCTATCATCGTGTCAAGAACTGCTGTCTCATCAATCTCTTCCCCTCCTTGATTCAGCTCGTCACTCCATGGATTATGAAAATGAGTAGTCAAATGGGTTCCCAAGACACCAAAGAAGCTTTGATTGCAGGCACGACATGGGGTGAGGCGAGGGCTGCGCCGGCCACGTCCCTCCATGAATTTCTCAAGATGTGCACAGGTGATGGCACTCCATAGGTGGTTAATTGTGTTCATACAGTCTTTTAATTGACTTCAACACCCGTCACTTTTGACATGCTAAAGAAGTGATGGTTTTGCTTTTGGCCTTTCACCTTTTAGTTTGCCCTATATTAGCACAACTTTTTCACTCGCCCTTTCAATTCCTGAACATTTATCCACTCCACAGACACTAGTGGAGTGTGCCCTTGCGCCACAATACCCTAGTGCCACCGACGCACCCGACCTCCTCTTCCACAAATGCTACCTCCTCCTCCTCCATGACGCGTGGGGTTAGACCTCCATCTCCCAACGTGCAGGGGCTCAGCCTCCTTCTCCTCCTTGTTGAGATGGACAACCGCCTCCTCTCCCTTGATTTGCGCCACCGGCCTGCCATTGACGCACCTGACCTCCTCTTCCACCATCTCGGCATTTCACGATATGGAGGCACATGGCATTAATCAGCAAGCCCTGCGCTTGTTGCTTGCTTGTTCTCACCTTGAGGAAAGCTAGTATCTTTGTACATGATATGGGCCTTGGAAGTAGATGTGGAAGTACACGGCTTAGCATATGAACAAACCTTGATCGCCTATATATGCTATGGTGAGAGGCGACCACACATGGAGTCAGCATTCGTGGCGGCAAATCATGTGGTCGTGGTGGTGCTTCATAAGTCAGCGGCCCACATGGCGGCGATAAGGGGACAGCCAATTTGGTTTCAAAAGTTTGCGTGGATTTCCTTTCAAATGATGCCATGATCTTTTGGAAATGCTATCATGATATTTTGTGAAATTGCTTGGGGGATAATTTGTTTAGCAATGTATCTGTGATTTTTTTCCCAATAGGTTTTCACATTTTTTTGGAAAAAAGTTATGCTAGTGAAATTATTCTCATAAATTGTTTTAGCTCATAGAATTTAACCATGAAACTCTCTACTTTTTATTGACAAAATGTAATGTGCTGTTTTCTAGAGGTGGAAGGATCGACAACAAGTACGTAGAGCGTGCTTGTCACCTTCATTTTGTTGCATATTTGGTGTCTCGATTTTTCAAGTGCTTGTGTTTTGATCGAAATCAAACCCAAGATGAAGCATAACTTTTTGGAGAACACACTGCTACAGAAACGGCATGTAGTGTGTAATGTCGGTTTTGGCATAGTACCATGTCAAATATTGTGCATAGCATTTTACGGTTTAGCAAGCCTTCACTAGATTCGGACTGTAGAAATACATTTGTACAAGTACGCATATATTTGCACAATCGGTGCTTCTACACAGCTGACTGCTTATTTCATTTGTAGAAGTCGGTTGCTCTGACGAACCGACGGTGGAAATTAAACGCTGGCTTCTGTCTGAACATTCTGTCTGATGAACACTTGCTCGGTGGCGAAGGCCACGTCGTCTGAGGGACTCTTTGCCGAGTGTCGAAAAAAGGCACTCGGCAAAGGGGCTCTTTGCCGAGTGTTGATAACTTTGCCGAGTGTCGAAAATGACACTCGGCAAAGAGGCTCTTTGCCGAGTGCCCGAAAAAAAATACTCGGCAAAATACTTCAACACTCGGTAAAGATCTTTTTTTAGGTAGTGGGAGGATTGTCGTCATTCCCGAGAGGGAGCAAGCTATGTTTGGGAGAGAGAAGTTTTGCGTATCGCATGTACTCTGGTCGCAGCTCTCTTCTCGAGCAGTATTAGCGCATGCTGCTGCTTGGTGGTTGCTGCGGAGAGCTACGACGACACCTGGATGGCCTCCATGAAATTAAGCAGCAGGAGAAGGATGATACGGAAACAACGGAGAATGGATTGGAACCCCATGGAGAAGAAAGCTGAAGCACCCATCAGCGGCGTGGAGGCCGTCCCAGACTCCATGACCGAGAGCAAGCAAGGTAGATTAGAATGCCGTCGATCCCAAACCCAAACTCCATTTTTATTCAGAACTACATGGCTTTTTCAGTAGATTAGAATTCCACAATTCCATAGACATGGATTTTTCAGAGGGTACGATGAATAGGGCGTGCTTCTGGAAATGGGCTTTTCCTCGGCTGGAAACTAGGCCCACTAGGTCTTGTGTTAGGGCACTGTAGTACACTCTCTGAGCAGAGACAGGGCAGCACCTGACCTAATATATTGAGCGCGATTTGCGGCGGCGGTGACACTGAACCAGAGGCCGACCAGAGCCGCCATTCTCTCTTGCCTTCTGTCCCCCGGCACCAGCCGCCGGTCGGGCATGGCTCCCCGTCCCAAAAAGAGGAGCCGGGCGTCGGGGCCCTCAGCGGCACCGGACGGCCAGCTAGCGGCGGAGATAGGGGGCATCTCGGCGATCTTGCCGCTCCCGGCGACGGATGCGCCCGATCCCAAACCTGCTGGAGCCGGCGGGGACGGATCCCGCTGGCAAGAACCGCCGGTTCAAGCTCGCGGAGGAGGGAGAGGAAACGCCGGCGTGAACAGCATCGGCGTCGGCGATCTACCCGACGCCGTCCTCCAGGACATCATCTCGCTCCTCCCCACCAAGGAAGCCGGCCGCACCCCGATCCTGTCCTCCCGGTGGCGCCACCTGTGGCGCACCGCGCCGCTCATCCTCGACTGCCTCCAGCTCCCCGCGGACCTCCCCGCGCTCTCCGGCGCCGTCTCCCGCATCCTCGCCGCTCACCGGGGCCCAGGTCGGTGCTTCTGCGTCGACACGCGCCTGTTCCATTCCAGCCCGGCAACCCTAGATGCGTGGCTCCAGTCGCAGGCCCTCGACGGCCTCCAGGAGCTCGACATGTGCGGCTTCCGGCGCCAGAACGAGCTCGCGGCGCTGCCGCCGCTGCCGCCGTCCACCTTCCGCTTCTCGCGCTGCCTCCGCGTCGCCGCGCTCAGCGAGTGCACCATCTCCGACGGCGCCGCCAGGGCATTCTATTTTTCCCAGATGAAGGAGCTCGAGCTCGAACGTGTGAGCATTTCGGAGGCTTCACTGCACCGCGCCATCGCCGGCTGCCCGATCCTGGAGTGCTTGCTGCTCGGCCACAGCGTTGGCTCGCGCCGTGTCCGCATCAAGTCGGCTACCCTCAGAAGCATTGGTGTGTGCTCTCCATTATTGGATGGTGTTGGCGCATCGACAGGCATAGTAGAGATCATCATCCAGGACGCCCCTTCTCTGGAAAGGCTTGTATTTCCTGAAGTTCACCAGGGCTTGCGAGTGTCGGTGATTGCAGGTGCAGCACCAAAATTGGAGACCTTGGGCTGCATCTACGATGTTGATCCCTCCTCCAGGTTTGTGTTTGGCTCCATGGTTATTCAGGTACGCTGCCATTTCTCTGCTTCTTGCATTTCAATGTTCAGATATTTTTTTCTAACATTGACAGCATTGTTATATATAAATGGTTTATAATGTTGTTTTTCATGCTATGCATGGATATATGAAGGATTTGCGTGTCGTTAGCTCATCAAGGTCGGTGGTATCTAGTATCAAGGTCTTGGCAATCAACTTTTATCGTCTAAGCTTGGATTTGGTTATCGACTTACTGATGTGCTTCCCATGCTTGGAGAAGTTGTATATCCAGGTAACAAACAATACTCCACTGGCAGTTCATTGTGTTCAAAATATTGTACCAGTCTTGATCACAATTGGTTTATTTGTTATTCCTTTTGTTCTTTTTCAGTCATACCGGTCTGCCGGTAATAATCTATGGCGCCGCAAACACCGCAATCTTATTCGATCCTTTGACATCCGTCTCAAGACAATAGTGTTTCTGAGGTATCGAGGCATAAAATCACAAGTAAGCTTTGCAACATTCTTTCTATTGAATGCAAAACTGCTGGAGACGATGAGATTTGAGGGTGGACCCTACATGGAGGATGAAGACTTCATTGCACGCCAGCACGAGTTGCTTCAGGTGGAGAAAAGGGCTTCCATAGGTGCTAAGATTGATTTTGCGACTGATAAATGTGATCATTATCTTACGCACGTCAAGCATGTCCATGATCTGTCTATAACAGATCCCTTTGAATGTACATGCCCTGAAAGCCTCCATGTGCGTCCCAATCATTGAGTATCTTCAAACTTGATTAGGTCTCTCTATTCTCCTGTGGATTGTGTGTATGCAGTCCATTGAACAATCTTCATGTAAGCTATACAGAGTACAGACTATTTAGGCGAGTTTTCAGGTTATATTTTTTTACAGTAGTGATGGACAACACTGTGTACCAGTTGTAATAGCTCTTTGTGTGACTTATTTCATTTGATCCTGTGTTGAATGAACATTATTTTCTTTTTAAAAATTCAATATGACATTTTAGCAGTAACTCTCTGTTTATTGATCTGTGATATATTTTGCATTCTACCTTACCTATCCAAGCAATTTATCGTCAGATTGTGATACTTTTGTATGTTGTGCTTTTCTTCCCATCCATCTTCGTGATTAAATTGCACCAAGCTACTCTCTGTTTATTCCAAATATAACCTTTTCGCTTCCTTTTTTCCTTGTTGCCCTTACTTAAATACAGATTAATTCTCCGACCATGTGGGTTAATAATTAGGATAATTATTATTGACTGGCAATAGGGTCGCCCACTTTAACTCCTATATATGCAGAAGTCCAATCCGAAAAAGACATGAAAGTTGAAATTTTCAGATGCGAAATGATTATAAAACTTGAAGTCTGTGCTAATTAAGATTCCTTGAGTACAAATTTAGAAGTTCTTATACTTGCCCATGCTAGTTATCCTATATATGCACTAATTTAACTGGATGCAAAATTGTTGATCTCTTGCTTGTTATAGTGTTATATATAATGTTCTCATAACACACTTGGTTTAATTTGGTGGTATTTTGTTTCTTTTGATCTAGTCCTATTCCTATGTAGTCATTCTGAATTCTCAGAACTATTAGCAATAGTTATATATGAGTTATGAGTCCTCAAATTTTGGAAGTTATCTTATTTATATGTTGCTGATATATATAGAGCTCTCCTACTGATTGCAGATGTGAAATTCAGGAAGATGTGAAGTATTATCACCTATAACAATTTCTTTATCTGTTTGATTATTGGCTGTTTTATTAAGATGGACTGTATCAATTTGTACATGTAAACTGCCTTCATCACTAAATTTATTTGGTAGAAGGATGATTCATCTGTGCCAAGCACATATATTACGTTCTAGAATATATATGGACGCAAAAGTTCAAAAGCATATGCAGTTAAACAGTTCAGGTCCCACTTGGATCAAAGGATTTTCACAGGAAAAGTGGAGGAAATGAAAAAACTGAGGAAATGAAAGTGAGTAAACCGATTTGATAGAAACTGGTAAATCCACTCTCAGTGCTTGTTTCTCTTCCTTCACTGAAGCACGAAGCAGATGCTCCATTTACGCTGGATGAAGATGAGCTGAAGTGGTGATGTTTTCATTTGGCCGGATGGATAAGGTTTGTGTTGGCCCTGTGCGGTTGTCATGAATTCGTGGGGGTCCCCATGTGCCAGGTTAAAACTGAAAATAAATTCTTAACAGTAATCACATATATGTGTTGGTTAATCAATCACTAAGTACTACTGTACTACTGAATGTTTTTCAGCAACAAGTACAATGGTTCATGATTCCTATGTTACATTTTCCTTCATTCCGAACACCTGAACCTATTCCTTTCAATATGTGTTTTCCATTCCTCTATTTCATCACGATCTTCATACCCCATTCCTGCAATTTTCCCATTCCTCTATTTTGTATTCCGATCCTCTGACCAAACCAGGCCCTGAGTAAAAAAAACCACAATCTTTTGAATAAAACTCACTAAGTTGATGTTCTGTACCACTTTCTTAAAATTACTAAGGATTGATATCTTTGTTATTAAGGTAACCACAGTCTATGTCAATATACATATGTTTCTGAACAAAGTTACTTGCTGAGGTTTCATCACACCAGTAGTGCTATTGCAGTTGATGTTCTAAGATTACTTTGTTAGTTTTCATTCAATATGGCTCCTTTAATCTTCGAAAGATTTAATTCTAAATCTGTCATTCCTGTTATATATATGGTTGCTAAACTGAGAGAATAAGTATATATGATTTTAGTTGTTTGTTCCCATTCAAAACACTCTTTAAGCATTTGAACAAGTCTAGGTCCTATTAATTTTAGTATAAGTGATTCAAACGTGTGTGAATTGCTAATCAAATTCTCGTGCAAACTTAATTTTCTTTGTTTGGTTATAATGCCATTTTGGTCATATAATGTGCTATCTTCCATCTGATGAAAATATGAAATATTGGCCAATTACCAAGGCTGCATATTTCATGTTTTCCTAATGTTTGCAAATCAAAGTGCTATATTGTATAGCGGCTTTCACGGGTGAAATCTGACCAAACTCTGTATTTTGCCATTTGAAGGAGGATGAGCCTGCTGCAGCTCAAGATAAGCCCTTCAGTGGAGCTCGATCAGTTTGATTTTCTTAGTGATAATTATCAGCGTGCAATGCTTCTCGGCATGTACACCAAGTAAACTGATAATGTATTTGGTGTGGGATTAGAATAGGTCGCATCCAAGTGTTCCTCTGGTTTTTTTTGAACAACTGTATGCATTGCATATAGGGAGCATACAGTTGTAAAAGCACTGAAATTTCGACCCTGCAAACTCATAGCAAAAATGTTGCAAGCGTCGCTATTAGTGTTTTTGCAAGTTTTGTGGCCACATTTGTTGCAACATGAAATGTTATTGATGCTACGGATTATGGAAGTCAAGTTTGTGCTACGCTCTCTGTTATTTCTTGCAACAAACTCAAACAATGCTTGCAACAGTTTCTTGAAAATTTTGGTTGTTCAGTAATGCCACATGATATGCATGTTTTCTTGTGTGTACCCCTATGAACATATAATTAAGAATACATGTTGTTAGATGTAGCTAGAAGCTGGGTGATCATGTGCTTTCTGGAGATACTATTCCTATTCATATTCCATATGTTGTGAAGATTTAACAAGATCTATATTTTATTTAGTGCTTATAATAAGTTTTCTCATGCAGAATTTACAGATGCAAAATATTCTAAATTGTCCACTGGAGCCTCAAGTATGCTTCTTTCAATAAAGAAGTTTCTTTTTTCTGATTTAGAGGTTTTATTGAAATTTTCCTGTACTTACCTGAAGTACATCATGAAGAGGGCTGCTTTTTTGTCAGAAACATGATAGATTCAGACATGATCAAATAGCATGATGTGCCACTATGTCCCTGACATCTTACATGGATCCTTCCAATTAGAGTTGGATTGGAAGATAGCAGCACAGTATAACAGTCAACGTTTTCACAAGGATGAGATGCTCTGCAGTAGTGCATAAAATCCTGCGCCGAACCTTTAGCGAGAAAAGCTACTGCAAAACCTGTGGCAAACGAAGTCTATTGGCCAACCAAAAAGGGGTGTCTTAAGATGTGGTGTGCTGAACTCGAGGTGGGGTGAGATGCGACCAGCAACCAAGCACGCCCTTAGTGCATGCACTACCGGAGGACAGGGCGTCGCCGAGTGTGAAGCGCTTTGCCGAGGGTTCAAAATCGGGCTCTTGGCGAAGATATTCTTCGCCGAGAGCACCCCTCGGCAAAGAATAACCGTCGACAAATCGTATTTTGCCTAGAGCCGAACACTCGGCGAAGAAAGGCACTCGGCGAAGACGCTTTTCCCCGAGAGGCAACCCCTCGACAAAGAAGCACACTCGGCAAACAACTGTTACATGCGACAGAATCTGTACGCCGTTTTCTTCACCGAGTGGAGCCCGTAAAGCCCTCGGCAAAGACCCAAGCTTTGCCGAGTTCCCAACTCCTGCACTCGGCAAAGACCCATTTTGCCGAGTGCTTTTCTTCGGCACTCGGCAAAATATTTTAATTTTTTCCCCGTACCGACTCCAAACTTTTTCTATGTTCTTCCTACATGATGTTAAACAATCCTTGAAAGTTTCAATAATTATTGTAACAATTTGGTATATTATAAAATTTAATTGCATTTCCTTGAATATCTTTGGATAATTCCATTTGAACTACACATCATTGATATCATGATGTAAATTTTGTGAAAAGTCGTTATTCATGTTTTATGGTGTACATTGACACCTTATATAGTAAAATTTAATAAATTTTGAACGTCTTTTACACGAAAGAGGATTGCAAACTTAGGTTCAAGTTATTTTTTAATTTTAAAAAAATGCACATTTGGTCTAAAATCATGAAACTTGGTGTGGTGTCATGAAGTTATATGGATAGGTTGCGATAAAAATTTGACAAGAATTCGACAAAGTTTTGACATACGATGCTCACAAACTGGAGAATATGAGATTAGTTTTCTTATCTCATGTGTATGCCTAATAAGGTTTTAAGCACAATACTTATCAAGCTTTTAGGATATGTTATGAATTTTTTATGACAGTTTTCCCATGCGATATAATGACCTCTCAACAAATTTCAAGAGTTTTAGACATTGTTTATTTTTTATAAAAATAAAAAAGAAAATATTTCGCCGAGTGTTGTACTAAAGCTCTCGGCGAAGAGTCTGTTTGCCGAGAGCAAATGGGGGGCACTCGGCGAAGTGCATTTTGCCGAGAGCGGTAACAGGGCACTCGGCGAAGTTGATGTTTGCCGAGCGTCGCGGCACTCGGCGAAGTGTCTACTTTGCCGAGAGCCCCGATTTCGCTCTCGGCAAAGTCTAATTTTATCCCCTATCCCGATTCCCGGCTCGGATTGCGTTTTTTCACACCGACGCCCGCCTAAGACCGACGCCCGCCCATCCAGACGCACGGCCGCCGCCGCTCCTAGCCACCTCGACGGCCGGCCTCCACGACGAACGGCGACTCGGCCTCCTCGTCGGTCGGCGTCCCCGCTGCCCGGCAAGCCCGACGCCCGGCCGCTCCTCCGCCCTGCCGTCGTGCAGATCGACGGGTGGACGCACGGCAGCCGACGCACCGCGCCTCCTCGACGGCCGGCCTCCACGACGTGCGGCGACCCGGCCTCCTCGTCGCTCGACGTCCTTGACGCCCGGCCGCTCCTCCGCCCTGCCCTCGTGCAGATCTACGGCCAGGCGCCCCGACGTACGGTCGCGGCGGATCCGCGCCTCCTCGACGGCCGGCCACCCCGAAGCTAGGTGAGCACCACCGCCCCGCCTCCCACACCAGCCTCCCAGTGTTAGCACCCAAGGCACTCCCTTCGGCCATCCCTCCTTTCTCGTATTTTTTCTTGGGCGAGCGTTTGCGGATGCAATGGTGCTGCTTGAGCGCCAACACGGGCTGCTGCTGGTGTGTATGTCGTGTAAGCACCACTGGACCAGCTGCTGCAGAGCGGAGGTTCATCCATCAGATCCTGACGATGGTAGATCTAGCTAACAACACCTTTGGATGGTAGGGATGGATCTTTGCAGTGTTGAATCGCTCTGACTCTCATTCATGCACTGGAATTTCTTGCCCTTTTCTTCTCACCTTCATCATGGTAATAATTAGCAATGATAATTCTCCTCTTTTTTCACTAAAGTATTGTATGGGTACTTACTCCATAGGGCATTAGTCTTCATGGCACACCACGGTGCAAGGAATGACGCCAGTTGGTGGGTTCATTGGGTTACTGTTGATCGAAACAGGATGGAGCAGAAATTTCTCCCTGAATACCATACACTTTATTTGTGAGGGATAAACTTAGAAGTGCTTAATTGTAGTAAGTTCAGTACGAGCTAGTTCAGTACGAGCTAATAATTAACTGTGTGGCTGGTGGTGGCTGGTGGCCAGAAATGTTTGGGAGAAACGCAACCACACACAGGTTTGAAATTGTGGGAGTATTATGTCGATCGGTAACAAGCGCATGTTTCGGCAGGATTAGTTGGTCAATCCTCGAGCGATCGAGAGCTGGTTGATGCAGCGAGCAGCCTCATGAGTTTCCGACTATACATACATTCATCATCTAAATAGTACTCCTGTTTTTAGCAGCTGGTAGATGAATTATTGCTCAATTATTGTACTCTGTTTTCTGCTTTTGTTCAATTATTGCTCAATAGACTCTAGCTTTCTTTCATGCTCCAGATTATGTGCGTACTCTAAAAATGCCTAGTAATATAGCAATGCAATTGATGCTTCTATAGAGTTTTTCTCACTAGGTGTTTTACTTTATGTATTAGAGGATGGAGGACCGTGAGTGGATGCACGCTGGGTGGTTAGGTCGGGGTCAGGTCACCGATGAATGGATCGACAAGACCGATGATTTTTTGGAAACGGTGTTTGGCCAATTTGCTAAAGGAGCGGATACAATGTTCTGTCCATGCAGCAAATGCGAAAACAGGAAGAGACAAACGAAGAAGGTCATGGGGGAACATCTCTGGAAGAATGGATTTACGACAGACTACAGTCGGTGGATCTATCACGGTGAAGCCGGTCGTATTAGAGAAGAGGTGGTGAGACAACGCGTCGAGGATTATGATGCTGATGCCGGGGTAGCGGACATGTTAGATGACTTTCACGGTGCACAGTTCGCTGAAGGCCGTACAGAGGAGGAGCCAGAGGCAAGTGCAAAGGCGTTCTACAAAATGCTTGACGCGGCACAAAAACCCCTTCATGCACATACAACGGTTTCTCAGCTGGATGCCATTGGACGTGTAATGGCGTTGAAGTCGCAATATAGTTGGAGCCGAGAAGGGTTCGATGCTATGTTGACGGTTTTTGCCAGCATGCTCCCCGAGGGTCACATTCTGCCGAAGAGCTTGTACGAGTCGCAGAAACTCCTTCGTGCACTGAAGATGCCGTACGACAAGATACATGCATGTCCGAAGGGGTGCGTCCTGTTTAGGAAGGAACACGCGGAAGAAAAGTACTGTCCTAAGTGTAAATCCTCTAGGTTCCTGGAGGTTGATTCCGGTGATGGCCACAAGACACAGCTTCAAATCCCCGTGGCAATTCTACGTTACCTTCCATTCATACCGAGGATCCAGCTAATCCCGATCCAGCTAATTCCGGTGATGGCCACAAGACACAGCTACTGGATTGCCGACAGCGCAATAGACCCGTCCTCTGCTCCCACCCTATCTCAGATTCGAGCAAGGAGCACGAGCTCGAGCCCCGCCATACGACCCCGGGCCTCCGGGTACCAGGCCCTCCAGGTGATTGTTTCTTTATCCTACTTCACACTATATGTTGATTCATTCTTTCTTTGCATTACCGTAACATTAGGATTTAAATTGTGCAGCAACAACTCGAAGAAGAGAGGAACAGACGTATGGAGTTGGAGGCGAGGAGTCAACAGTTGGAGGCGAGGATGAGTGCCGACCAAGCGAGGATGGCGGAAATGTTTCAATACATGCAGAGTCTGGGCGCCGCAACGGGTGTACCTCCGCCAACTTCACTCTTTCCGCCAACATTCGGCACTCCGGTGAGTTCAGTACGCTCTTTGAATGTATTGTTGTGTTGTGTCTCAAACTTCTTTTCTTTGCAGAATCAGTCGGCGGGCTCAAATGATCCATATGCATCGCCAAAATCGGGAGCGTATCCTAATCCGGGGCTTGGAGCGTCTCCGGGTGTTGGAGCGTCTCCGGGTGTTGGAGCATCTCAGAATCCGGGAACTTGACCACCACCACAGGGAACTTGGCCGCCACCACCAAGTTGAGCTATTCACACTTTGACTTATCGATATGTTGCAACTTTAGGACTTGTGTATGATATTTGAACTTGGAACTATGAACTTGCTCTATCGTGGATGATTGTATTGTGTTGCAACTCTAGAACTTGGTCTATTGTGTTTGAACTTGGCCTATTGTCTATTGTGTTTGAACTTGGCCTATTGTGGATGACTGTATTGTGGTCTATTGTGGATGAATCTCTTTATTGTGTTGTGGTCTATATTGTGGTATATTGTCTACTGAATAAAAATAGGTTCTGGACCCTTTGCCGAGAGCCCCAGGTTTTGCCGAGAGCAGGCTCTCGGCAAAGGATCCTAAACTTTACCGAGAGCATGGCCTAGCTCTCGGCAAAGAGGCCCATACTTTGCCGAGAGCAGGCACTCGGCAAAGAGCCCCATGCTTTGCCGAGAGCAGGCTCTCGGCAAAGAGGCCCATTCTTTGCCGAGAGCAGGCACTCGGCAAAGAGGCCCATGCTTTGCCGAGAGCAGGCACTCGGCAAAGAGCCCCATGCTTTGCCGAGAGCAGGCTCTCGGCAAAGAGGCCCATTCTTTGCCGAGAGCAGGCACTCGGCAAAGAGGCCCATGCTTTGCCGAGAGCAGGCTCTCGGCAAAGGTGCGCCTGTTTGCCGAGTGCCGGGTCAGGTTCTCGGCAAAGGTGCCGTAACGGCCACACAGCCTACAGGTAGTATCCTTTTCTTTGCCGAGGGCCCCGTTTGCTCTCGGCAAATAGTTTGCCGAGCGCCCGAGAAAGGGCTCTCGGCAAAGCCTCCTTTGCCGACAGAAAATTTGCCGAGAGGTCTTTGCCGAGAGCCCCTCTCGGCAAACTCTTTGCCGAGAGGCTTTGTAGATTTACCGAGTGCTTCTGGCACTCGGCAAATCTGCTGCATCCGGTAGTGATGTGTAATAGATCTGATTTTCGTATTTTTCTTGGAGTAGTCTGTACGCCAGTTTAAGCTTCTTGAAACTAATTTTCAGAATTTTGTAGCACGAAAGTATTGGCAGTGCAAGTTCCTTGACATTCACTCATTGAGAAAATTACCCAGCCTGTACTCAATTGTTTCCAAATTAGGAACTCAACAAATTTTTAATAGATCCAACTTGTAAGCTTTATTCATCATTTTTGTCAAATTTCTGCCACTATGCATCTCTGACAAGTTGCCAGAATTTAATAGAATTGTGTTGCACACCACCAATGCTTGAAGTTAAATATGGTTAAAACTCTTAATAAAAATAAATGATGAAATGCCCAACACATCCCTTTGAAATTCTGGTCTTAAATATTCATCTATTTGAATCTGATGACTCAAGAAACAGTCCGTACAAGTACTGAAATTATTATATTTCTGATGTAAAACAAATCTGAGAAAGTGCTGCTATTTGAATCGGTGAATGGGCTACCGTATGTAGTTGGGCTTGCTATGTTGGAGTGACTCATGATACTATTCTCCATAACAAATAAAGTCAAGTATATGCTATAATGTCTATTACATGTCTAATGCATTTGAATTGTTTCAGACAAATGTAATTGGAAATGATGAAATTTAACTCAGCTCCTTTTTAATCTTATTCTCCTAGCTGTATGGTTATAAATATAGGATTTGTCAATTGTTGCAATCCTTAGCCACAGGGATTCAATTATATTTACTTCAGCCTATACAGCTTTAGGTCAATATCCTCTCTATGCATTTTGCTATTGTCTTTGTTGCTAAGACATAGTTAACTTATTATGATGTATGCATAATTCAATTTCAAAAGTATTGCTCCTATGTCAGTTTCAGCATTTCTTATCCAGCACTCACTATCTAGGATTGATAGACGATATGTATCCTTTCTTTAAGATAAAGGAAAAACTATCCCGGCCTCTACATCCACACATGGGTTTAGAGAGCCAATCATTACAGATCAATGTTACACTTGGCTAGACTATAAAAATACCAAATAATGGAAATGGTTCTAATAAACAAAGCAGAAAAGGAAGGAATAATAGAAAATATATGCTTTTTTCTTTAGCAATTATTTTTCTAGTGCCATTCAGAGAATTATTTCGTTCTCACTTTGTTCAGGAAGGACCCTTAACCTGCATGACAATGGCTTTTATGGCGTGAACAAATTCAATGACTGCTCCGTGGCCACTTTTTGTTGAATTCAGCTCACCTATTGGCATCTGTACGACTTTATTGGGCTCAAGTCTTGCACGTCGATATTATGGCATGCATGAAGGTAACTAGTGATGTTCACACTTTCCATTGCATGTCGAGCAGCTGCAGCATCAACTTGAAATCAGGCAGATTGTTGGTGTTTAACCTCCAAACCCACCGAGGGATATCCCCGTGGTGGTAGATTGTAGGTGGGGTGTCGCCGAGATCAGGAACTCGAAGGTATAAGGAACACAAGATTTAGATAGGTTCGGACCGCCGAGAGCGTAATACCCTACACTCTGTGTGGTGATTTGTATTACCTTAGGTGTTGATGTGCACGATGCACGAGTTGTCCCTCATGTTGTGGTTATGTCGATCTATATACCCCTTCCCTCCTTTATATACTCCAGTGGGCAGGGATCCTAGTCGGTTACAACGTAGGAGTCCTAGTAGGATTATAAGGTAGAGTCCTAGTAGGATTACAGAGAAATTCTAGTAGCAGTCTGACTTCTTCTTTACTTGCGAGTAGCTTCCTTACAGATACCTGGGGATCTATCCCTAACAAGCCCTGGAGCTCTTCGTAGCCGAGTAGTGCTGGCTTTCGAGTACTTTTGGAGGTATCTTCGAGTTCTTCTGAAACTTCATCTTGAAGGTGTTTTCCGAGTTCTTCCTTGGCTGTCTCAAGGTTGTGAGGTGCTCAAGCCACGAGTAGTCTTCAGACTTCTTTTATACGAGGTGCGATGTAACTCGCACTCCATATAGAGTAGCCTCTGAGCCTTAGGTTGAATCGAAGAATGAGGCTGAGGGTCAAATTAGTCTTGAATATTCTATCCTTATCTTCCAAAGATTTGAAAAATATCCTTATCTTCCAAAAATTTAAAAAATAAGTCATAATGACACGTGTCCCGTAGCCCTCGAGCCTTGAATCCAAATCCCAAGGTTTGGAAAAAAGGATCCAAAGAATCGTGGCACGGGTTGTGTTAAAAATTAAGAGTTTGAATGGATGGTTAAAGTGGGTAAATTGGTTCAGAAATTCAAAAACATCTTTTTTCGGAATAGCATCCCTGAAAAATGGCTAAGCAAATAACTTTCCGAAAGAAAACTTGAAATTACCGCTCAAAATAAATCTTATCTGGCGATCATTGTGAAGTGTAGCAGTAGCCGGGAACTGTTAGTACTCAGGTGGCTGAAGTATCGTGTCGATGGTCGAGCCGTTTCTTACACCCAGCTAGACGAGCTGCATGAGGTACGCCGAGGTATTTTTGGCGCCCAGCCCCCAAGCTAAGGAGCCAGACGAGCCGCCAAAGGTATGATGAGTGCCCTGTCGTGCTCAGCCCCCAAGCAAGGGAACCAGATGAGTCACTGAAGGTACGCCAAGTGCCCTGTCGTGTCCCTACAAGGTAAATATAAAAATATATTATAACTGATATACATGATACCGAGTTAGGAGCGGATCCTGGCATTCTAAAATGCATGATAAAAAATCACGTCTTGCTCTTGTGAGGCCATGTAATTTTCCCGAGTAGTTAGCCTGTTACGTTTAAGCACCTGATCACTGGTAGCCGTAGCTCATAGCATAGGAGCTGATCACCTGCATGCGTAGGAACATAGGCGTACAGAAGAGTCAAGGTTTCACGGATTAAGGCGTGTGCTACCCAAGTACGTTAGCAACCATTAAGAGAAGACAACGAATGCGGAAAAAGGTAGCCAACATGCGACAAACGGAATGCGCGTTGCGCATAAAGTAGTTGGCAAGAGCATGTGCTGTAGCGCCGCGTATATCCGTAGGGTGTAGCCGCTGTGAGTCCGACACAACTCAGTGTACCAAGCGCATGGGCTGCGTCCTACGAACTCGATGTACCAAGCGTGTGGGTTGTTAGTTAGCAAACCATAGTAGTAGTCGATCATGGTGTAGCCCCTAGTGTAATTCCCATCAAAGAGACGTACCCAAAATAGTAGTCGATCCTGTGAAGAACAAGTCGGAAAAGGTATAAGTGACTTAGCTTGATTCGTGGACGATTGTTGACAAAACGCAACGGTCATCGATGGAGCCGCGACGATTTATTGATGAAGCCGACTAGTCGGAGTCAATTCCGACTAGTTGTTGACGGTGTGAAGCCCACTCCCGACTAGTTTTCTTGTCAAGACAAGTAGTCGGAGTAGTTGTTGGCGGGTCAACGTCCTCGCGGCGCGAGCTGGAGTCGAGCTGAGTAGTCGAGCACAACGCTGGTGAAGTTGAACGATGCCATCGAGTTCTTCGGTGGACCTTCGATGAGCACCCCTACCTGGCGCGCCAGCTGTCGATATCTTACCTCCAAGCACACCGAGGGTTATTCCCGAGGTGGTAGATTGTAGGTGGGGTGTTGCCGAGATCAGAAACTCGAAAGTGCAAGGAACACAAGATTTAGATAGGATCGGGCCGCCGAGAGCGTAATACCCTATGTCTTGTGTGGTGGTTTGTATTGCCTTAGGTGTTGATGTGCATGAGGCATGAGTTGTCCCTCATGTTGTGGTTGTGTCGATCTATGTATCTCTGCCCTCCTTTATATCTCCAGAAGGCAGGGGTTCTAATCGGTTACAAGTCAGGAGTCCTAGTAGGATTACAGGGTAGAGTCCTAATAGGATTACAGAGAAATCCTTATAGGAGTCCCACTTCTTTCTTACTTGCGAGTAGCTTCCTTGCGGGTACATGGGGATCTATCCGTGACAGAGATGAAGTGAATTATCACTGCTAGTGCTTTTTTGCAGTGAACTCATCGCCTTGTAGGCAGATAGCGTTGGGCAATTGTGTTCTATACTTTCCTTGATCAGTCCTATAGTATGTTCTAAATACATCTTGAGACCTTGTGAATCTATTATCATTTGAATACAGACATACAGTGTCATTAGATACCGTACATATAAAAATTGGACACAGAGTAGTTTTGGTTTCATTAATTCGACATACTCTTGCAGTGTTTTTTTTCAAAGGATATTTGAGATGATGCCCTACGTTTAGCAACTTGAAGACTGAAGGAATGCAAAGAATTGCATATTCTATATCTATCCACTTCTCTAAAGCACGGAAGCATGAGGTCAGATTATATTGTTTGGGAAGCTCAGGAGCCAACAAGTCTGCTTTTTACATGTCGATGGAAGATTGTATTTATTTACTTTTGTATTCATGGACACGATGTAATATTAAATTCTACACCATTTTGTATCCATTATCGTAAGAATAATTTTCAATATAAATGCCTTGTGTATTCTGTTTTTTTTACATAATTTAGTGAATTAGAATAGTTTCTCATCACAAGAAGTTAACACTTTAAAACACCGAAAACATGCATGCAGCTTGACATTCTGATAGGGTGCGATTGGTTGGATGGATTTGGTTCAGCTAGGGCCGCCAGGTGCAGTAGTCTGGTGTTTGGATGGTTGGGCGAGTACCTAAGCCTTGTTGAGCAGGTGCAAGATAGCCTCCGATCCCAAGCCTGGCGGGCGCTATTAAGGATAACAAGCGTGACCAGAATTCATCTGGTCACAGAAGCGTTAACCGTCCGCTCTAGCTAGTGTCCTGGGTGGGCCGATTCGTTCTTTGTCTGCCGCTACGTGGGTTTCCTTGCGTCTTGTTGATTCTTTGGCTAACACGCGGAGCGAAGCGATCACGAGAGCACTAGCTGAGTAGCTGCGCATGTTCATTCAGGACTTCACGAGAACTAGCTGTTTGTGTCTATCCCATGCTTGCGTGTCTATTCCATGCATGCGTGCTCATTCTTATTCCAGGCTGGCTGTGCACGTTCAATTTGTTCATTTTTGACAACTTCAAACTACAAACAAGGAATTAAAAAACTTTTGTAATATCTTCTGTGACCATACTTGACAGACTGCTACTTCAAATAATGAACATTCATGATTATGGAAGGAAATTGAAAAAATGTTCCAATCTTGAAGCATTTGACCAAACTCTTTTTTAGTATACGTGAACCATTTAAATATAGATTCTACTAAACATAAAAAGTTTAGATGTAGTGCAAATATTCAAGACCAAAACTTTGACTAGTTTCTTGTAATTTGTTGAAAATGATCATGTACATGTAATCCATTGAACTACCAGGCACCAATATTCAAAAGATAGAATTAATATTTCACCAATCCAATTGGAAAATGGAAAATAGATAGTAGTAGGAAACATAGTTTAAAAAGATGTTGAGCATGCTCACGTATTCAGTGCGAAATTTCGAAAATATG
The DNA here is from genome assembly GCF_002211085.1 of Panicum hallii. Taxonomy (NCBI): domain Eukaryota; kingdom Viridiplantae; phylum Streptophyta; class Magnoliopsida; order Poales; family Poaceae; genus Panicum; species Panicum hallii. Next base: position 7,576,699 of record NC_038043.1, on the reverse strand, counting down.
CCAAGAAATTAGAATTCTCAAACTCAACCCTTCTTGCAAAATTGCAATTTGAAAGTACAATTGTTCCTTCTTGCAAATAATCCTTGAGCTAAGATTAAATAGCAACAAAATTCACTCAACGGCCAACTATCAAAACCTTCTCTAGTTCTCTTTTGATTTGAAAGAAAGAGAAAGCTCAGGCAACTGCTTAACGAGGAGATTTTCACATCATGTAGCAGTTTCTTCTCGATCTTCTGTGCTCAAAAACTTCATCTTCGTTAACATGATAAGCAAGCACACACCAATACTCTGTAAAAAGATAGAATTAGAATAGTCAATATTCAATAATCTTATATTAATGGAACAAATTCAGAAATCAGTAAGACCAAACACCTATATGCTGCAGAACAAAAAATTTGATTACTTGGAACCAATGTTCCCAACTGTTGGAACAATTGTACTTAACATAAGGAACAAAAAGTTACATCATGGGAAACAAAAGTTATATTACAGCAAACAAATTATTTAATCACTTGGAACAATTGTTTTCTATATTTCCAACAAATATAGAAATCATCTGGAACAAATAATTTTATGACGTGGAACAAAAGATTTGATAACTTGGAACAGATGTTGACAACTAATGGAACAATTCTTCTGAACTGAGAAACAATTGTATATAATCACAGTGAAGAAAAAGTTATATGACAAGGAGCAAATATTTTCTATTAATGGAACAAATGTAGGGATCATGTGGAACAAAAACTTATACTGCATGGAACAAAAAAAATTGATCACTTGGAACAAATATTACCAATGGAATTGCAATTTGCATAAGAAGAATAAACTGCAATTTGCATAAAAGAACAATATGTATAAGAATAATAATACTACACAAGAGTACGATGCAGATTCAGCAAAAAGTAAACATGGTACCTACTGATTAACATTATATTATCTATCTGTAAAATGCAAAAAAAATGAACAACATTTTCATTAACTAAAATGAGAAAAATATGCATGTAGACTGAGCAAATTAAGATACATGGGTAGCACGGGGAAGTAACCAAACTAAATAACGAGGGAGGTCAAGATGTGTTTAAACAAAATGAAAAAAAAAAACACTCTCAATGGAAGAGTCCAGAAATCAACTAGGACAAATTTCGACGTGGACCATGAACTCCATCCAACATTTAATTTCTTATAAAAACTTATTGGGTATTGTAATAGATGTAAATTTCACAATATTCAGAAGAATTATGGTGTGCTGCAAGCACTAGGGGGCAAAAGGAATAAACCGGCCACACAACAATGCAACCAACGTTGAATTATTGGGTACTGCATGAGATCCAATGCATGAGAAATAGAGCGTGTTGACAAATTAACCAAGCAAAACAAACTATACGTGCACGCTTTCATGATTCTGTACGGCCATTGGGTAAACAAATCTATCAAGCAACCACGAATCAAATGGAAATACTGGAATAAACTATCATATCTATGGGTTGCATCTGCTCATGATATTTCAAAAGCCGCATCACGACCAGTAAAACGAATGGGAAAATAGATTGGTAAACAAATCATACCAATCAATTTGATAGTTTAATCCACGAAGAACCCATCCAGATATCGAACAGAATAGAACACTACGCCAAAACAGCAAATAGGAGCAAGGGCTCCTCTCAGATTGCAGAAATAGAGACGCGCTAAAAATGCGGGCGCGTCGCTGCGCGGGGTGGGGGAGGGTAAAGCGAGACGCGGCCCTATAGCGCCCGTCTCGCTTAACTAAAGTAAGACGCGCGCTATAGGAGCGCGTCTCGCTTTACTTTACTGCTCTGAGACGTGCCCGCATGGTGAGACAAATGCGAGACGCGCCTTTGGATGGCGCGTCTCAGATCATGTTGAGATCTGAGACGCGCCTTTGGGTGGCGCATCTCGCATTAGTTCCCACCTCCGAGACAAGCCCCGCTTGGGGAAAGTAATGCGTCTTACTAAGGCGCGTCTCGTATTTGTCACAATACATTACATTACATTATATTACATTAGTTCCCACCTCTAAGAGTAACAATACATTACATCTCATATCTCACAATACAAATCATCTCACAGATAAATTGGTCTAGCTAAATCCAGCAATTATTATTACATCGATATTAATTATTATATGGATATTAAATCAGGCAATGCAGCTTGCTTACTAGCGCTAGCTTGGCTTTCTGATTCCTACCCCCCGTAATTGTTGGTTATCATGCTCGTGCCACAGCAGCTTACGTTGGTTGAACAGTTGCTGCAGGGGAGGTAGCTGCCGAAGCAGCTAAACAGCTTCAACCAGCTCGGAAATTTCATCTTGGACCAGCTCGGGTTTTGTGAGAAAATATAAATTGATAGAATCCTACCACTAAAGCAAACAAAGAGAAACTTTGTCCGTGGGTTTTGTGGGTTTGCTGATGCAGATATAGGCAGAATGCGATGATTCCAACAAATACATGTAACAATGGGGGGTACCCGATCCTGATGCGCGGGGGATGCTGGTGGTGATGGGCGCTGTGGTCCCCGTGTCGGCGCGCTCCAGGAGAAGCCCGCTGGTGGCGGTCTCGGAGGAGGCGCCGCAGATCTGCCGGTGGTGGTGACCGTTGTGATCTTCGAGGCGGTGCACTCCGAGAGCGTGGCGGTCTCGGAGGATGCGCCGCGGAGGGTGATGCCGAGCGCCGCGGTCTCCGGGACGTTGGGGAGGGGGATTTTGTTGGTGGCGAGCGCCGCGGTCTCCGGGACGCTAGGGAGGGGGATTTCAGCAGTGCTCATCGTTCAGCATTACATCTCGTGACTATTTCTTTTCTTAAATAGCAGTACATCTCCGGGACACTGGTGAGGGGAGTAAAGCAAGACGCGCGCTACTAAGGCGCGCGTCTCGCTTTACTTAGACAAGACAAATGCGAGACGCGCCTTTGGATGACGCGTCTCGCATTAGTTCCCACCTCCGAGACAAGCCCCGCCTGGGGAAAGTAATGCGAGACGTGCCTTACTAAGGCGCGTCTCGCATTTGTCCCCACATAAAACAGTGTCTGCCCCGGCCCAACAAGGGGGCATGCGACTGTAGCGGTGGCCACAAATCGATCCACCCCTGTTGGAGGCCTCTTCCTCTCCCAATTCCTCTCCTTCCTCCCTCCTCTTCTAGGTGTGATCTTCTTCCAAGTTTAATTCTTTCTCCAAATTCTCCTCCTTCCTACCTCCTCCTTTATGCTTTTTTAAGTGGATGTTGCATATATTTGGAATATATTCAAAATTTATGAATTTTGTTTGGATTATGCTTTTTCTTTTATAGTAGTTGGTTAAATTTGTTAGTATGCATGTATTATATCCTATAGCTTATCGAACACAAGATTTAATTATTTCATCGTTTTGATTTGTAGTAGTATGAGAATTCTAACATTTTGATTTCATATTCTATATAGATGTCGTATCGGAGTTGGATGTATATTCCACGCCTTTGCAAGGAGTATATGGATGGTGTTCATGCCTTCATTGAGAACGCGAAGAAAGATATGGTGGACAATGGCAGACACTTGATCAAACATGGATTCATGGAGGATTA